>NC_065528.1:11817173-11880402 GCF_006386435.1 Epinephelus moara
ATGATGTGTGTAGTTCTTTATAGATGTAGCCTCTTAATTTGGCTGTCAAAGTACACCAGATTGAAGGCTTTTGATATATAATTGACAAAAATTTCTGACCCCCCCACGTGCACCACGACTAAATGACCTCGGTATTTCAAAAATCCTGCGTACAGCCCTGGCTGTAGCTTGCTGACAACGCCCAAGACAGGTTCAGCTATTTAGTGCACTAGATATCTGGAGAGTGTTCGCAATGCATCAAGGCACACATCCTTTACTCTTAGCGCTTGAGAGCTGATTTACAATTGCCGAGCCAGTGCCAATTTACCTCTGATCTGGGGCATTTGTTGGGGAGATCCAAATTCTGTCAGCAAGCAGAATACCATGGCTAAAGTCATGTAAAGTGAACTGGGCATTAAATAGGCACTCCACACATTTTATACATTGAGATCAGTTTACTTGGCACAGAAGCACTACTCAAAGACAGTTGTAAAATGTCTTCTGTGGCTCTGGAAGGAGCTTTCAAAAGTCTAAAGAAAATAACTCATAAAACAAGTCAGATCAGACTTGTCACATTTTTAACGGGAAGTCAGTGACACAAAACTGGGAGTGTGGGTTTTGAAACATCTGGGCGTTTACCAGAAGGGAGGGGTTTAAGGGAATATGCAACTTAATTAATAATGCATTACAGGGATTGTAGGCTCAAGAATTTTTTAAGCTTAACTCATATTAAGGATTAAAAATCAGGATATCTCAGCCTCTCCTACATTGTTACTGACCTTTTTCTTAACTCTAAGATAGTGAAATACTGAATTGGTGGAGTCCCCCTTTAACTAGCATGTAGTACGGACTTGGGACATTGTTGTCTTGTAACATGAAAACTGAAACAAAGAGAGAGGAGGGAAGCTTAAGAGGGTTTTGGTGAAAGGGAATTAAAGCAGGAAGAACAGTTTGTGGCCGACAGCTTAATCATAAACACATTCTTTTCACCATAAAAGAAATAAAGACAGATAGACAGAGTGCAAGTAAATAAAATCACAGAAATAGCAAAACAAACATTTGTCAGGGGGACATATTTTCGTGACTTTGCTGTGCCGTGTCCCCAGGGTGCACACCGAGGACAGCGGCAACTGTGCTCAGATGTGCGGCGAGGCCTGGCAGCGTTTAAACTCTGTAGCTTTGAATCACGTCTCAAGAGAGATGAGAGGATGCAGAGCCTGGCCAGGGGTCAAAGGCCAGCATTGCGCTCTCTCTGAGCTCCTATCGAATTACAAACGTCTGAACCCACTGACACATCAGCGTCTGATGAAAGGCTTTGCTGACTCACTTCAACCTCCAAGGAGAGGTTATTTATTTGTCAATGTCAGGCTTTTAAAATTAGAACAAAGAGAAGAAGAAGGAGGAAGAGGACATAAGTGAGGCTCATATTTGCACGTGAGTCATGCGAGGATCTGTGGAAACAGCGTGTTTGTCCGTCTGCCTTTTCTTGTGGTTGATAGCAGAAGTATTGCCCATGATACAGTGTTTCCATGAAGAACCGCATAAATAAACAGTGTTTTAATCTGTTGTTAGTAATATTATGAACATGCAGATGTAAATTTATAGGTTTAATCCCCAATTAGTCCCAGTTTCATGACGATTTTTAGACACTGGGTTTCTCCTTCATTTTAGGGACCTATCTTCTCTGCTTTGACATTTGACATCTTCAAACTAAAGTAACACAAGACCCACACGCAATATGAGACAATGACTGAGCAGCTTGATATTCAGCCCAGGTCAAGAACTCTCACTTTCATCTACCTTCACCCATCCACACTTAAGAGATAAAGCTTTCAGTCTTACAGATCCTCCTATTGTCTGTAACCGCCGTTTGTCATGTACATCACACCTGACCCCGACACTCTCTGACCCTGCCCGGTCTTTTTGAAAGAGACACGTCGGTGACAGAGAGATGGATGTTTTTCTGTTTTGTTGTAAAGACTTGGGTCAGTTCCTACAGCTGCCTGATAACCCCATGGGGCCAGAAACGGCTGACAGTCAGCGTTCTTCACATTCCTGCAGCAGGAATGTTCAGTTTTAAGACTTTAGGGGATCTGGTGACATCATTATGCATCATATCTTGGTGGCAGATACAAAGTGTTCTCCTTTGGGGTCGTTTGAAGTCCAAAAAATGCGGGAAATATCTGAGCAAAGGTCATTTTGATGGAAGCATCGCACCCTTGCACCCGTTGAATGAACATGTTGATGAATGCATGTTTGTAATGGTTTCTGTGGCCCCTCATCTGAAACCAGTTTTGACTTTGAATTAAGAACTTCTGTTGTAAACTGACTCACAACAGAGATCATCCAATCATAGCTTAGCAACTCTCACTAGACTCAGCAGGCCTCTGAAGCTTTGGATTTCTTCACCTGCTGAGGTGCAGTGTTACCAACTTGACGAGGTTCTCGACAGATTCAGTGACTTCTCAGATTCTGCTGTGTTCTAAAAAGCCTAAAAGACTCATTCAGACCATCGGGAGAAAATTGAAAAATAAATTTAAATATATTATATTGTGATCATCCCCACACATGAAGCTTTACCAAAAGTTCAGTCAGGAAGACAATACTTTTCATGCTGAGGCCTTTTCCCCCTACTGCCATTCACTCCTTGCATGTATGCCCACTCACTGTCTGTAGGTGTCATTGTCTGGGCAGGTCAATTGAGTCATCAGCTGATTCACAATCAACCAATAGCACAGCGACACACCGTCTCTGTCAGCCTATCATCTTACTGCTCCTTATTCTAAACATGGTGCTTTGTCTGCCGTAGTTCTTTCTTGCTGCAGTCGTGCGCGCCCTCCACCTCCCCATCACTAGCTAGTCTTGACGGATTCACCAGCCTCATATGCCTCATCAGCCTCAGAGTCAGCAGCCACCACCACCTCCAGTGTCTGGACTCCATGGGGGGGATTTATCCTGCTGCTGCTCAGATGTCCCTTGATCACAAAATATCTCCCTCTGGTATCCAAGAGCTAAAGACTTCTGCTAAATCTTAATCAGCACAAATTATTTGTTAATCTGTACACTCGTATTTCATATTAAATATTAGCTTTACTTGATTTTTCTGTCTCTCCTAATTGAAATGCTGCTCAGAGTAATTGCAGTCCCAATCGATCAACGGCAGAGAATCAAAGGTCTAATAGTGATAACGTTTTTCTGTAGGCTGGTGCAGAAGTTAGCATCGCCCTTGTTCCTTTGGGGAAAAAAAGCTTATTGGATTTTGTATTATTGCAGAAAATAAGCTCTGTAGCAACAAACATAAATGATACTTAACTCATATTGTTTGGCAAGATAATCTTCACAAATAGAACTTAACTTAAGTCTAAGTGAAATCACCAGAAGCAAAAAGCTAATGCTAGGCTATAAACAAATGACGCAATGGTTGCGTGACTTCATTGTCACTGCCACAATGGGGCTGTAAAGCTGTGTTCAGCACGATGACCTTTAGGCCTCATGCCCCTAACAACCTCTGTGGTCATTTAGCCACTTGTTAGCAACTGTCTTTTTCAAGACATGTAAAAGCTTCAAAATTTAAGAGTGAGGTATTTACCAATGTATTTTTTTTACAAAATCTGTCTTAATGATGTTGAATCATGAAGTTCAGATGTTTCTTTTTTTTTTTAAACCAAAGTTGTCATATTGTGTTTCTCCAAGTGCAGAGTGTTTCTCCTTGTAATAAAAGACAAAGCCGTGGTATGACATAACCAGGCACTTCACACACACACACTCCTGCACCTACACTTAGAAATATAATCTCATCCCTAAATCCTCCTTAATTCAAAGGTTTACACACGTCAAACCCTGACATGGTTTAATGCTTTAGGAGATAAAGGTGTATGTTTTTTTAGCTCTTAGCTGATCAAGTGATGACGGTGAGAAACTCAGTCAGCACCTTGGCGGGGGCAGAGGAAGTTTTCTTTGACACCTGAGTGTAAAGAGAGTAAAAACACTGCAGGGATAATTTAAAGTAAGAGACAAGTGTTTCTGTAATTGTGTCATTTTTTAAAACCTTTATCTGTTATCCAAAGGTGTCTTTTTCCCACTGCTCCAAGTCACTTAAAGGGACAGTTCACCCCAAAATAAAAAATGCATATTTTTCTTCATACCTGTAGTGCTATTTATCCATCTAGATTGTTTTGGCGGGAGTTCTGTCTACAATCAGTAGAGAGTATTCTCTATGACACACAGACACTTTTAACAGCGGAGAGGCAGCTCCATCACGGCAGGTTCAGACACATAAAGTGAAAGGCTAAATGTCAGTCAAAGGGGGGAGAAGAGGGATAGTTAGGGTGTGGCTGGACCGGGAGGAACTGGCTGAGACACAGGGATTTCTGTAAAATACTTGGAGCAAATATCTTCCTGCTCCTTGTCTCCCACGTTTTATCCTGTCTTGAGTGTCTGGCTCATCTATCCCACCTTTTCCTTTCCTCTCTATCTCTAGGTTTCACCATTGGTCACCCAACCCAGCTCATCTTCGAGGACAAGCCATGAAGCAGAATTTTTATGCAGTGTTAATGTAAAATGTACACATCTCAGTAGAAGCTCTTCAGGGAGTTTTAAAACCAATATTAGAGGCAAAACATGACTCATGACAAGAGAGACTCATCCCAAGTTATTCTACTGAGTTGTGTGTCCTCACAAGTGGGAGAAAAACAAATCTGTTATTGCAGATGATGAATGTTTATTAGGCTTGTTGGGTTAATGCCAATGCTATCTTGCCTCTTCACTTCAGTAATGAACTCATTGTTAGTTGATGACCTTTTTACAAAGTGCCAGAGGAAAAAACTGCTGCTCACAATAGTCGTTTCTTTGTCTCATCAGAAGTAAACAAGCTTCTTATATGGACATTACTAAATTCTGATCTGTCTCTCATAACACCCTTTCAGGAAAAATAAGGAGAGTAAAGATTAAACCAGCCGGAGTTCTTTTGCTGTGCTCACAGGCTTCTCAGAAGTGTCTTAATTCTGAGCACAGATAAAATACACAGATTTGGAACTTGAATTTGATGGCAGAGACCAATTTCTGAAAATGTACAGGCTCATTTATAACCCCCAAATTCCACCAGATGCGTGTGGGTTGCATCAGCAGCGGAGCCAATATGTTTCATTTCTAGTCAATGTGTGTGTTTCCACCGGCTGTGGCTGTGCTGCGTTCCGGCTCCATCACAACTGCGGCACTTCGGAGCCCTCCGCAACAGATACGCAGGACTTCTATTTTTGCTGGACGCCGGAGCACAACACAGCAATTTAGCACAGAGCAGATCGTGCGGGGCAGGAAGTCATGCACAGAAACAAAATAAAACATCCGGTTAATTTTCAAAATAAAATACACAGTGTTCACGGCGGATCATATTTCCCTGCACTACACATTGAAAACGTCATAATGGGCGGAGGCAGGCCTGAAGTCAACAGGTCAGAGGTTTTCAGACATCATTTCACCCTGTTGACACCGTGGACGAGGAGATGTTAATCATGGAGGTGCACAGAGATGTCTTACTACTACTGCTCTGGTTTTGTGGTTCTGTTTATAGAAACTACATCTTGTTATATCGTGCGATTATGCGTGAATTCACAAGATCTCGTGGGTGACTCCCGCTGTCCGGCGGAGCTGCACCACTCCGCACAGCAAACGCAGCTGGTGGGTGTTGACGGACAGCAGAGCACGCAGCGGATAACCAGCGCAGCCATTCCACAACGGACACGCATCCAGTGGAATTCCGGCGTTAGCCAATTAAGGTGTCCTTTTGATCTGATTATTTCAGACAAATGAAGATTACTGCAGCGAGAGAGGAAAAAGAATGTTTTGAATTAGGATTGGGCTGAGACAAAAGGAAGACTGTTTCTCAGGAGCTGGATATAAGAGGTATGAGAAAATGGTCATGGTAATCTCATACTGATGTTATATTGAGCTCAGTTATGTCTATGAGAAGTAGGTTTGAACATCCAGTCAAGACGTCCTGTTATGGTTGAAAAATAGTTCCAAAATAGAAGTTTTGCTGTGTTCTGGGATGTTACCTGGGCATCCTGTTGAAATATGACATTAACATGGACAAATAATTAGTCAGTGTTAACTCACATGGGACACAAACCACAGTCTTGTTGGAGAAAGTCCTGTACCCTTTCATCCACCACAACTTACCACCACAACTTGGCCTTTTAGACCAAATGGCTCTGGAGACTCCCTGAGAGGAACTGCCTGCTGGGGAGCTCATGGTTCCTCTTGAGCCGGGAGAGTTCCTACTTTGAAAAACAAATTAAAGAGTACCTCAAAAGGGCGTTGTAAGTACTGCGATCATCCTAGTTCTTGCTGTGCGGACACAATAAAAAGGGGGTTCTTGGAACAATGAAAATGTTCCTCCCCTCTGAAAACGCCTCATGTGGACTTTTCCATTTTTTGTACTATGTTCTCTGACTTTATGGCAGAAAGGCCCGTAGGCAAAGTTCTCCCATGTGCAATCAAAGACTACCCTGGAAATCCAGAGTTCTCGCGAGAGCACAATTTGAATTTGCTCAGCGAGTCACTCTGGCAATCAGTAATGATGCTCATTACCTATGCCCATGAAACCGAGCTGCACCAATCACATCAGTGTATCTGATATAGGTGGGCCAGAGGCGAGCTAAACAGATGACGACAGTGCTGTGACAACGAAGTCTGGAATCAGTCAGTAAACACTGCAAGATGACTACGGATGAACACCAGTTGTTTGAAACAGCTGTGGCCGCTACAATGAACGAGTTAGACTTGGCTTTTTCTCTAAAAGAGGAACAGAAGACAGCGCTCAAATCTTTCCTTTGCAAGAAGGACGTTTTTGCTGTTTTGCCAACCAGATACAGCAACAGTCTTATCTACCAGTTAGCTCTGCTGGTAGCTAAGCGTATGGGTTAGGGTTGTTCTGATTGGTCATAGTGTTATCCAATTGTGTGCAGTGATATTTACAAATGCATGCTTGGTGCCGCCCCTCGAGTTGGGCCATTTTCATTACTCATGGCCAGACCCTAAATCTTTCTAGATTTGGGTCTGGATTTCCAGGCTAATCAAAGACAACTTGGACTCAGACTTTTAGCTCTTACAGATATCATAGACTTAAAAACATTAGATAAGAAGTGCATGTAGATATGAAGCTTTAGCAAAAGTTCAGTCAGTAAGATAATACTTTTCGTGCTCAGGCTGTAAGTTTTTTTTCTCACCCTGCCATCCACTCCTTGCCCGCATGCTCATCCCTCGAGGACATTGTCTGGGTCTCTTAATTGAGTCTTCAGCTGTATTTCAGCTGATTCACAACCAACCAACAGCACAGTGACGAACCTTCTCTGTCAGCCCATCATCTTACTGCTCCTCATTTTAAATATGGTTCTGTCTTTGCTGTAGTTCCTTCTTGCTGCTGTCGTGCATGCCCTCCACCTCCCCATCATGACCTAGTCCTTATGGATTCATCAGCCTCATCCACCTCAGCGGTCAGCAACCTTAGAGTCATCAGCCGCCACCACCACCACCACCGCCACCACCAATGTCTGGACTCCATGGGGGGACAAAATATCTCCCTCTGGTGTCCAAGCGCCAAAGACTGCTGTTTAATCTTACTCAGCACAAATCTGTTCATCAATACACTTATGTTCTGTATTAAATATTATCTTTATTTAATTCTTCTGTCTCTCCTGATTGAAATACATAAAGGGCATAATTTAAAAATGGGCGTTGAGTAATACTAGTCTTTATATGTAGATTGGATGTCATAGTGTGGCCGTCTGATCACAACCATTTTACAACCGAATAAACTGTCAATAAAATGTTGTATATAAAAAAAAAAACAAAGATACAGAGCAATACTATGAATAATATCTCCTGGTTTGTAAAAGAGGATCCGACTGGCCTATTATTAAGACATGTTAACAATGCACCATCTGGCTGTCACCCTCATAATCATGCTGTAATTTTTTGGCATCTGACCGGGCCATTTTTGGCCAGGGCAGCCTTGTCTCACGCATCAAAACACGTTGCCTGGGCAGTGTCCCCATTTAGTGTCCATGTGAGACACACCAGGTTTTCCACCAACTACAATGTGAACCCAAGTGCATCATTATTATATGCTCAGTGCAATGGATGTAGTGTGTAAGTGGGCTCAGGGTGGGTGGATCCAACAAACACTGGACTTTGACCCAGAAGACTTGGAGATTGGTTGTAGTCGACCCCCTCTTATCTCCGCATTTGTGCCATTCAAAACCAGATATTTTCTAGCAACATCCAAGATCTTTTCCTTCCCATAATCACGTGATTCTGTTGCCTAAACCTAACCATCAAACCCTTCTTTCCAAACATTCATGCCACTTAAGGCCAGGTGTATTCTAGCAACATCTACAATCTATTCCTTCCCATAACCAAGTGATTCTGTTGCCTCAAGTAAACCGCCGACCTCTTCTTCCTGCTGTGTTGGTGCCACTCAAAGCAATGTGGTTTTTTGGTGACATCCATGTTCCTTTTCTCACCATAACCAAGTAGTTCAGTTGCTTAAACCTGACCACCAACCTCTTTCTACTGCCGTGTTCGTGCCACTCAAAGCTGGGTGTCTTTTTGCAACAACCACAATCTTTTTTCTAACCATGAACAAGTACTTTTGTTGCCTAAACTTAACCATGGACCCCTTGTTACAACTGGACCCTTCTGAATCAAAGTAAAACACACAAGTCTGCCCCAAGTGTCACTGACATAACGCCAAGGCTTCTGCCCAAGCAGCAAAATATTAAGTAGTGATCATGTTGGCCAGGGACACAACATCACTGTCTGACCAATAGTTGCTAGGTAGATACTGTCATTTTTCCTTTTGCTGCTCATTTCTGCATGCCTCTGCTCAGCTACTGTCATCACCACCCACCAGCCATGACAATTAGTCATTCAGCAGGGCAATTAAACAGTTAATTAGAGACATAATCAGTCAGCAGTGAGAGAGCTGCTCAGTCTGTCAGGCAACGTTTAATGTTTCCAATATCCCTGTTGGGTGGGTTTCAATTTTCACTTTGTCTCGCCTTTTAAGACTCTTCGCCATATTAAATCATTTTGCAGCTTTTCTGATTGGATGCAGCTGCAATTTGGGAACAGATTATTCGAGATGTCAACATGAAGCAAAAATAGAGCTCCGCAGTCTCATGTTGCTTTGAAAACTCACATTTAGAGCCGATTGCCAGACTTCTTTTATAACTGACAAAAAGCGTGATTTAGTTTGGTTTTCCATGAGGTGTTTCAAGCATCTGTCATGTGCCGCAGCGTCGAGTCATTTCATCACTCAGCCAGTCCACGGGGGAAGAGTTTCATTCCTAAATGTGATATCTGTTACTTGCAAAATGACTGCTGGAATTAATATTGCAATTGACTGTCAAGAATAAAATACTTTAATTTTAAAGGATATAATCATCTGCGCTGTGGAAGTACTCAACATGTGGTGACAATGTGCATGCAAAACAGATGTACAGTGTGTTGCAGTGGAACCCTTCACACCGACTTGTCCAGCAGCCAGCCAGGCACTCAGTCCGTGTTCTCCATCTACAGTCCTCACCCCTCAGGGACAGTGGCTGGCAGGACGCCCTGTGTTTTTGTCTCAGACACGCTATGCCTGTCTGCCACTCGGCGGTTCCTCTCGCTGCAGTTTCAGCGCCTCAGCCAATCACGGTGCAGCTCAGGTCGCCACAGAGGCCAGACAGGGCGGTGTCCTCTGTGAGAGCACGCAGACGGGAGTGGGAGAGAAGCTCACGTGAGACCTGTTTATTTGTCAGAGGAGAGATAGAGAGAGCGAGAAAGATAAAGGAAAATGAGAAAGAGAAAGAGAGCATGCCTGTGAAATGAAGTTGAGAACATTTCATTTGGCGGGAAAGCAGGAAGGGAGGGGAGCAGAGGGGAGTGAAGGGAGGAGGAGGGGGAGGAGGGAGGCAACACACAGCAGTGGACTCTGCTTTTATGCTATAGATATTTCCACTCATCAGCTGTTAGTCATTGCTTTGGCTCATAAGCTGCACACATTAGTCTACGTGACCAATTACTTTACCCAACCAGGGACTTTATTTGATTATACCGGCTGGCCTTTCTGACTTTTAAGGAAAATCTGGTGATTCAATTACATTGTTCAGTTTTCCAAGGTAAAGCAGTTGATGTACCTTTTGGAGAAGAGGGGGAAAAGAGATTGAGCAAAAAGTAGTTATAGTTTCAATCTCTGGCTCTTCATTGAACTCTTCTCCAGACAATTCAAGCCATGAATCTAAAGGTGTCTGCTCCTGATCAAAAATTCTCTATATGGCAAATGGCACCTGAGTCTTTTATTTCATTTATTTTTGTCTACATTTTGACACAAATACAGAAAATGGGAAAGCCACACACTCATAACTCAGACTTTTCCTATAAACTTTAATGCTATTCAATAAAATATAAAGGATTATGGGTATAAGGAGGCAGCTGCAGTAGCATGTGAGGAAAGATGATTAAAATAGTGGCGAGACTGATGCTTATGTGGATGCATTTCTTAACCTGTTCTTAACTGGTTTGAACAGAGGAGAGACAGACAAGACAATCAATGTGAGTAAAAGCTGCAGAAATTTTCCCATAAAGATCGACAAACCGCCTCTTCAGGATGAGATACAGCCAGTCAGTGAAAGGTTACCTGACTGGCATTTAAATTAACTACCTCAGGTGTTACAAATTAGGGCAATCAACTGGGGAGGCCATGCCAAGGAAGGCCTGACGAAACATGTCTACAGAATCATGAAACTCATTTTTTAAAATACATTTTGAAACTAGAAAATGTCTACAATCATATAACTAACTGACTTGTGTTCCTACATTTCAAATAATAAAATGCTGAAATTTAAGCTTGCTGTTTGTTTTATGTTTGACTTGCCAATGCCCCAAGTAAGGAAACACACACTCTACCTTAGACCCTGCTCCCACAAACACACACACACTACTTTAACTCATTGTTAGCATATTTAAAAAATATAGTTAAAGGGAACAAGGAAGACAACACTTTTAATGCTCAGGCTGTAAGTTTCTTTCTTACCTTGGTATTCATTCCTTGCACATATGCTCACTCACTACCTCTAAATGACATTGTGTGGGTAGGTCAATTGAGTCATCAGCTGATTCACAGTCAACCAATAGCACAGTGACACACCTTCTCTGTCAGCCTATCATCTTACTGCACCTCATTTTGAATATGGTTCTTTCTCTGCTTTTGTTCTTTCTTGCTGCCATCGTGCACATCCTCCACCTCCCCATCACCAGCTAGTCTTTATGAATTCATCAGCCTCATCTGTCTCATCAGTCAGCAGCCACAGAGTCATCAGCCACCATCACCACCACCAGTGTCTGGACTCCATGGGAGGATTTATCTTGCTGCTACTCAGATGTCCCTCGATCACAAAATATCTCCCAAAGTCTTATGTTAAATCTTAATCAGCACAAATCATCTGTTAATCTGTACACTCACATTCTGTATTAAATATTATCTTTACTTCACTCTTCTGTCTCTGCTGATTAAACTATCACATGGCGTGACAATCTCTGTCTCACACTCTCACGACACCAGGGCAAATCTCACACCAAAACACTGTGACAGAGTTGAACCTGTAATATAGTGTACAACTTTGACTCATTAAGACAGCTGAGTATTAGACAACCGAGTCTTGCGTGCGTTCACGGTGTTTCATCTTTAACTGTTCTCTGATAAGTGTGGGATGCTTATTCTCTGTGTATTACTGTACAACTGTGGCTGCAAACTCCCACTTCTGTTGTATGTGAGTTAACACCAAACCATTTTAATTACAAAAATCTGTTTTTATGGCTTCTCATATGACAAGTGTTCATCTAGGTATATCAATAACAGCAAAATAGCCTATTGTAATTTTGCAATAATCTGACGTTTAGGTCTCATTTTGACATCGGCTAGCTAGGAAATTACATTGTAGGTTAGTGAGTTAGATAGCTAACGTCAGCTTGTTAGTTACCACAAATTACAGCTTGATAATGAATTAGTACTGAATTAGATTCCTGTGTCTGGCAACCCAATTAAAGTAAGTCCAATATTCAATCTCCTTTTAGCTCTGTTTTGGTCTTCACCAGCTCCATGATCAGCGCAATATTTGGCTCTTAATGCTCCACTATGTTTACTAGCCAGTAGTTAACTCTGCTGTTCGGTGCTGATAAAGCAAAGTGGGTTTATCAGAGTTTTCTCACTGAAAACAGCTGCTTGCATCCGGAAACAATGCTGGTGTGAACTGTGAGACTGAACTGAAACAGAAAAGAGAATGTGTGGGCTGTAAAACCAAAACTGAGCTGGAAGTGACAAGCTCTGTAGAGTCTGGTGATAATTTGTATGGGTTTGTCTCTACATGGGACACCTTTCACATTCTGTATTTGATTCCTTTGTTAACTTAGAAACACTGATTAGCGCAGCTTTTAAGCAGCAGGTGAAGAGTAAATAAAAGTGTCCATCATTTCACTAGGGCGAGAGCTGCAGTGCAGTATAGTGTAGCTTGTTCTTGTTTTGTATGTTGTTTAAACCTTTGTGAAAATATATGATTTTATGGTGAACAATCTTTTTTTCTCCTTTGTACAGTTTGCACACTGATGCTTTATACTTCACTAAATCTCTAGTTCTGAGTCACTGTATCATGTGGTGTGCATGTGATGATTGAAATACAATGACACAGAAATGACATAAGTATGATATATATTATGTTTTTTGTTGCATGAAAGACTGTGACCTCTGTCTCCATTTTGTGGTCTTTGATATTTGTATTCACTGCATGTGTGATTTCTGTTGCCTGTTGCTTGGTTGTGTTGCTTCATGCTCTGCCGGCAGTAGGGCTGGCTGTTTTTAAAAAAAAATTACAATACCAGTAGCTTTATTAAAGTGACACAGATACCAACAGAGTGCTTCATTTGTGTGAGTGTCATGCAGTGCAGCCATACTTTTGAATGTTTTGGTACAAAACACTATGCTCCACTTAACCACACCACAGACTGTGTGGGTAGTAACTGCTGTTATGGGAGTATGACCTCTGTGCCGGGGACAGTTGGTGAGAGCTCGCTCACATATACACAGTAACAGGAGTGACTGTTAACATCAAACAGCTAACGTTACCTAACGACTATCAAAAGGTTTAATGACAGAGCTGAACCGTTTCACTATAGGTGTGAGTTTGTTGGGACAGTTTAATGGCTTGGTGTTGGATGTTAGCCGCTGCTGCTGTGTTAGCTTGTATGAACTGGGCAGACATTGAACTAACTGTCTGCTGGGGGGAGAGCGGCTCTGCAGATGAGAGCAACTGAAAGTCTTCTGATCTAGAGGGGAGTCAGGACGGTCCAGGATCAGAGCCCTGGCGCTAAAAGGATCAAATGCAGGTACCTTTTGACTGAAGATGCAACTTGATATCAGGTTGTTTTGGTTGATACCTTAAGGTATTGAATACCGATATTTAGCCCTAGCATGCAGCACCTGTCTTATTTTAATTGTCTCTTGAAAACCACATAATGAAGGTGAAGCACAGGTTGACCTTTCTGAAGAATGATTTGACACTCGCATCAGTAATGCTGAAGAAACGTCCTGTGAATGACTTTTAATTTCCCTATTTTTTTTTTTTCCTTTATAGAAAACTGGTCCCAGAAAGTGTCCAAACAGCCAGTGCAATCCAGCAAACAACTCCAAGAGGCAGAAAACAGATTTTCATTGAGAAATAAAGCTTGCCAAGCTCCACATTGCTGTTATAAATCAGCCTCGGCGTACATGTCCTGTGGATAATATCCCAACTGTCTCTGCAGCGGCTCCCTGCCCCTGTTTTCTCTGCTCAGAGTCTTGGTCGACCTCCAACTAAAGCACAGGCCCCTTTTTACTGGCTCCTTTCACATTTCCATCACTATCACTTCACCATTCGGATCTGCTGTGGGCCTCATTTCTCTCTGTCCCATCCAGGAGGTCAATACGTGGTCATACAACAATAATTGAAAAAATGTGGGATGAAATGGAGGCAAATCATCTAAATATTGTGAAAACAAAGGGGAAATGCGGCCGCTTTTGATGACAAATTACCCAGCTGAGCTTTATTTTTTTGCTCTCATTGTAAAACAAAGAAATGATGTTGTTCCCCTTTTTTTAATAAAGCAGTCAAACTCTATTGGTTATTACATCAGCTGCATTGTACTGTAATTGGCATTACTTCACTCGCTTTGAAGGGTTCCCTAAGCCAACATGGACTCACACAGGAAAGAAAGAAAGCCTAATTTTCTTCACCCATCAGTGACCCGTGTCTGATGTCTTTTCCATGTTTAGCCTTTAATGCAGAGATCACATACAGCTCATTACTGCTTCTGTAGAAATCCAGACATCAAGGCATGGCACAGTCATTCCCATTGACTTCCACTAATTTAATTAACCATCAGTGCTGGTTGGTTTGCTGACAGAGGCCTGGTCTCTCTTAGTGCCCCTATAAAGACCTGGTAGACTCTTAATTACTGATTTACTATCTGCCGTTTATGCTGTAATCTTCAGCTTTTCTTTCCTTCCTTCTTTCTTTCTTTTTTGTACCTTGACATCAAACTAAAGTGCAATACGTCAGTTACCCTGCTGTATAAAGGACCATAATGTATGCAGGAGTTCGGTAAGTTTGTTGATCAGTGCCAGGATCTGAAGCGTTATTTTTCCAGGTGCTGCTCTGTGCAGCTTTTAAAGATGTACTAGAACAGCCTGTACTCTTTGTTTTGGAACTAAATAGCCCCACCCACTAGGACACACCCAATCAACCAGCTGGCATGACATTAACGGTAAGATGCAAAGCATAATAAGTGTCGAACCTGAGACAAAACAAAGAGAAAGCAGTGTGGTTTCACATGATTATCACACTGTTTTGCATTACAATAGCTTTCTCTCTAGTTTTTTTTTTTTTTTCATTTAATTACCATTTGCAATTCGTATTAACAATTTATATTATTACAATTCATATTATAGAGTTTAATAAATGTATTAATGGAAAGTAATTTTACACAGGTGCAATACTTAAATACAATCTTAAGGTACCTTTTATTTTATTTATGTATTTCCATTTCCAATCTGCTACCTTATGGTTCTACTTTATTACACTTTTTACTTTATTGTACTTTTTACTCTACTACATTTATTTGACACACACTGCAGTTGCTAGATAAGGTTGCAGATTAAAACTTTATGCACAAAACACACCATTTATGTATAAAATGTGATTAATTTTTATGGATTAAACCAAATAAGAATATGTAAATTACTTCTCGATCAACTACAACATTAAAATGTGCCTAAGGGCCCGGACACACCAAGCAAAAAGTGGGCCATTGGTCAATGTTGGGCTCTCTTTAAGCGTCTGATGCCCTTGTTTTTGCGACGTGTCCAACATTGTTGGCACTTATCCGCTTTTCTTCCGGCCTATTCAGCATGTTAAATTAGCACCAAAGACAGTGGTGTCTGTGAGTGGAATCACTCTGATTGGCAGTGTCCCAGCCACCTGCTGGTATGGAGTTATTTCCTCTCATGTAGACACAGACTGTACGTGGTAGCTGGCTGCTGGCTGGAGTCTTTGCAGTTTGTTCAAGCACAACTTTGGCTGAGAAACAGGCGACGTGAGGTGATGCAACAGTTGGCCTTCACTGCCACTAGTTCTTTGATGTTGGTTTGGTGTGACTGGACATTTACACCAATAAGCATCAATAATAGTAATCAATTGTTATAACCATAGAAATAGAATCACAGTAGAGTGGACAGAGAGACGGCCATATACCCAGGGCTGCCGCTGGCCATTTGGGTGCCCTAAGTGCCATTACTTTGTTGTTTGTAGCGTTGCCATTGCAATCATTGTAGCAAGCTAACTTTCGTGTTAACTTCAGTGCAACCCAACTGACTTGCGTCAAGTTGTGAACTCACTGAGGTGGGGTTAAGCAGGAACAACCAGTGGAGCTGTATGTTTTCAAATTAGCAATCTAGTACTTTTAAAATATAACCACAATTGTTATTTCCCTGTTATTTATTTATTTTTTGCCATTAACTGCATGTTTACTGAAACATGATGTACTGTAGCTGCCTCCGAAGAACAAGTGAACTTAGTGAATTAAGGGTTCATTTAAACTATACCAGTAATGGTGGTTGTTGGAACAGCAGACTATCTATCTAGATGACTAATAAGACAAACTAAGACTGTTTTTGTGAGTTTTGTTTTCTTTCTATTGAGTTTGAATACAGCGTGTTAACAAGGCAATGGCAGCATCGTTAGTATTTGTTGAACAAGGAAAATAATTTAAAGAATAGGCCAAAACAGAGTTCCTTAACTAGTGAGTGTGACAAACATTGGGCCCCACTTAAGTGTTGTCACCTTAACAACTAACAACAATCGTCATTTTCTTTTCTACTCATCAAATGATCACTATGAGTAGTTCAGTGTTCTTTTAATTTATTATGTTTCTACTGTCATAGTGACAGCAGCCGTTCAGCTGCGTAATTATTCTTTTTCATGTTGGTACATTTAGCAGATAATACTTCTAGAGTTCTTTGCTGTGAGATATAACAACTGAATACTTCTTCACAACTGGTAATGGATTATTTGACACACAAGAAAAGATGTTATATAAGTTGCTGTAGAGTTTTTTGTTGTTGTTTTTTTTTAAAAAGGGGAAAAAGACCGTAGGACCACCCAGCAGCTCAATCTAAAAACAGGTTCTAGTCTTATTACATTATCTTGTTATATCATAACAGTAGCATTGCCAAAAATGTAAATCCAGCCATAAAACGATGGCCTGAAGTGTTCTGGCAGTCACCCTTGTGCATCAGCTTTACCATCACCATAACAATATCATAAACAAATAAACTAAGTGATTAATGTGGAGTGATGACATTCACCTGCTGCTGTTTGTTTACAGACGCTGCATATGATACATTTTCATCACACTGGTGTGGAAGATAGGAACTCTACTCTACTAACCAAATCATGTTTACAATCTAACACAGACATAACACCACCACAGTACAAATGAAACTGATCCAGATCTCCGTATCTGTCTTGCAAAACAACAGATTAAGCAATGCCAGTGCATGTTGTTGCCTTGTCAAACAAGACTCATGTTATGCAGGCGTGTGCACAACACACCCATCTGTCTGTCAGTAGATGTGTACAAGAGCAACACACCCTCTAACATATGTTTAATCCCATAATGGCCTCTTATGGGTACTACAAATGTTTGCTCACGCAATCTTTGTAAGTGCCAGAATATTTTTTTTCCACTTGAGGCCTTGGTACAGAGCGTGCAGCCAGCATTGGAAAAGCCTTCAAATGGAATTATATTAGCCACCTGTTCCTGATCCGGAGGCATTAATGGACGAGTGGAAGTCGCGTGTGCTGCCTGCGGTTCAGACATGGTAAAGACATAGACAGAGACGTATACCCCTCTCCGCGGGCACATAAAACAGAGACGGGTCTAGGCACGACAGGGAGGGGGAGAGTGGGGGAGTGCAGGATGGTTAGAGTTATGAATAACAGGAAGGCATTTAATGTTTTAAAAAAAAGTACATATGATGAAAGGTGACATAAGGGAGGAAGCTTTTTGCAGTTGCAGTTGAGGTTGACCTCATTCACACACACAAATTAAGGAGTCTGTCAGCCTGGTAAATGACTTAATATCAATAAAAGAATTAAGTAATATTCCCTTCCATCCGTTCCTCCTCACTGTGAGTCAAAACTGCACTAGCATGTTGCCTATGTGTGGTTACGTCCTGTCTTTCCTTCCCTTCCCCTACGTCGCTCTGTGCTGTTGTGTGTTCTCAGTGAGTGGTTACTGGTTTTTCAAGTGTCAAAACTGAGGACAAAATATGTAGGCGAGTCGACATTAGTCTAAATTCTCTTTTCCTCTGATTATGACTGAAGATATAAATCTCTAAAAACCAGTCAGAAAAACATACTTTTGTTTCCAAAAAAGGGTCAGTAATTTTCTAAAATAGCTGAGCACTGTAGCTTTTTGCAAATATTACTCAAAAAAGAGTAAATAGTGCATTTGGTGGGGACTATTTTTAGGTGCGGATTAATACGCATGTGTTGCCTTAGTTAGTATTTATGAACAGCAGAATGCCTGTGCTTACTGTGATGATGGAACATGCCACCCTGTGCAACAGTGTGGCTCACACTGTGTTTTTAGGACAACAATGGAGCTCTATGGCACAGAGGAAAATCAGCACCAGGCGTTTGGCTACTTGTTATCAACTTGTTGGTTTGCTTTTTTTTTTTTTTTTACAGCACTAATGAAATGACTGCTTGAAATATACCTGTTTGGTGTGGGATGATTGCTTGGCCTGGGCTTTTCAAGCGGCAACTCCTGGAATGAAACGAAGAAGCCAACGCCAACTGCCCAAAACTGCAGTTCCTCTAATGGCCACTTGAGGCTGACTTCAAGACTGAATCGATCCCCATAGACCACCCATATTATAGTGCCCAATTTTACAGCAAAAATAAATGTGTTTACAGCCCGGTACAAAAAGCAGTTTTGGTCTCCATAGTTAATGTCATAAATGCTGACATTAACTATGACCTGTTATTTATTAAGGCTTAAAGTTATGCATAATTAGGGGTTGGCTGCTTTGAGCGACAGGTGAGTGTAGCTACCACAGCAACAACGTTGGTTAGGTAACCATGCCGTAACCTCAGATCCAGTGGTTAAGGAATGAGTCCTAAAACCCAGACATGAGTTAGCATTTTAGTGCTGTTCTACTGCATAAAATACGTCAGTGAATACCCCACGCGGAAATTTGGAAGCCTTGTCTTAAAAAGACGGTTGCTAACAAGCGGTAATATGAGACTACAGAGCGCCATCACCCCAAACACAGCTTTACAGCCTTGTTGTGATGGCGACATTAAAGTCATGCAACCATGGTGAAATTTGTTTAAAGCCTAATGTTACCTTTTTACTTCCGGCAATTGCCTTTCAAAAATAATTAGTAGTGTTCAGTTATGAAGATTATTTTGCTGAACAAAATGTGTCAGTATCGTGAATGTTTGTTTGCCACAGATCTTATTTTCTGCAATAATCCAAAATCCAATGGAAAAATCCCATTGGCTTTTTGATGAGGGAAACAGGTCAATATTATTCTATACATAACTGTGTCTGTCGTTGTTGCTATTTAAGTGTGTTTTCAGTTCATTAAGTGTATTGTAATGTTTTGGCAGCCTAAAAAAGTGTTGTCCAGTGTTTGGTCACACTATGAGACCCTCTAAGGAATCAGATGTTCACTTTATCTACTAAGTAGGCCTTCATTTTACTTTAATGGTTTAAGTCTGCTTTTTTTCCTTGGAAAAATTAGCATTAGCATTTTCACGATTAACCATAAATGGTAAATGCAACGTGCTAACTCAGCTAGCAGCTAGTGTTAGGGTTAGCCTCACCCTCTCATCCAAATATGGTCACTTATGGCTCCAAAAATCCAAGATGGAGACAGCCAAAATGCCAAACTGGAGGCTTCAAAACAGGAATCAACAAACCAGTAGGTGACGTCATGGTGTCTAAGTCCTATATTTCACACGGTCTATGCTGGTATTGCTGTTTGCAGCTTTCTCAAGAACCACTCATACAAACAAAAGTCTGGAGTAACCAACTTCCTCTATCACTGCCAACACCAACATTCCTGACCCTGAAAAACACACCCAAGTCATGGTCAGAAACACCAGTAAAATACACAAACATACAGAATATCAGCAGACTAATTCTTTAAACCCAGTAAGATGCACAATTCATGTGTATCAGGCATTTTAGATTTTGCCTAAATTCAAATTCTGCTTTGTTCTCCTCTACATCAGCAACACTGTAGCCACAAGTGATAAAACCTCCTCCCTTCCTCACCATGCTTTGTCATCCCTGTTTATTTAGTTTTTGATCAATTTCCCAAACAGGACAAAAGCTCATGGTTAAAACCTCTGGCACTCCACCCTGTAGATTATACAGCCAAGGAACCACAGAAGGCCACAACAACAAATGACAGACCTTGTCCAAAATGACTTCCTCAGCTCACCTCGCCTTTGTCATTATCTGAACTGAAATTACTGCTTTTAAAGAATTAATTCAAACCATATCTTGGATTTTCATAAGTCTTGAGTATCTCTATTGTTTATTTACTGTGCAGAGTTTCTGTAGGTGTGTCATTTTTCTTTTGTCTGTTTAGGCTTTGTGGCTTTCGCTGCTAACTGCCCACTTCCTTCTTATTTTATGCCAAACAAACCACCGCTGTGACTCGAGTACCAAGTTTCAGGGAAAACCAACATGAGACCAGATATGTAAGACTAAAGCTTTATGATATGGGAAAAGGTCGAATTGCAGGAGCTTCAAATTATAATAAAAGAAGATAAATGAGCACCGATGAGACAGAAATCAAAGAGGAGTGTTTTCTTTACCTGATGACCTCACCACAGGCAAAGAGAACGCAGATCTGTGTGTGTGCTTGTGAGCTGGCAGGACAGCAGTGTTTGCTCCCGGTTCTTTCCTCCAAGTGAGTTTCGATGACATCATTTATCAAACAGGACTCTTGCTTGCTCAGTCTGCAGGACTGAGACGCACCGAGTCCTGTGTTTGGTTTGTTTTTCACCCACTGATCGGTATTGGCGACAGGATGAGTTCACTTCCTGTCTTAAGCTCAAAGCTGCCGGCTACAGACCGAAGACTTATGACTGATTTGTGTGTGTGTTTATGTGTCTGTTTCAGTTGTTTGAGGGTTAGAACTAGGGTACGGGTTAGCGTCAGGGTTTTCTGGGACTCATATTTACAATTTCTTGTACAAGTTTGTCTTTGTTTTTTTCCCCTTTTAAGATTACAAATTTAAATGCAGGCCATTGTAAACAGTGGTGATCGATGATGAGATTATTATCATCCCCATGAACTGGATAACTGTATAATACCACACACACAACAGGAAAGTGAGCTCATTTCAGTTTGACACAGTACAAAGTGCAGTCCAGGACGGCGTGCCGTGCACGCCCGGTGGTGTGTAAATGGTGCAATTATCCATTATCACAGCAAATTATCAGTGGGTGTGTTAAGGGTTGATGACAGTAATGGCCAATCATATTGTCTCCTCTAATCCCCTTTAACAATAGTATTCTCTCCACCCTGAAGGTTTAGTAGGGGAGGAGTTATTGTGCGAGCTCCATCTGCAAGTGTCCAGCACAGCGGAGCAAATTCACATGTCACATTTATGGCCATATCGAGTGCCTGCAGATCATCATGAGTTTTTCACAAGCAATTTGATGATCTATGCAACCATTATATTTGTGGTTTTAAATGACAGTGTTATAGGGTGTAGAGGTTTGCAGGTTTTAACTTGTTTTAACTTTGATGTGCCGGGCGATATTGCCATCCCTGAGCCATACTTTACGCCTTCACATGATGCATCAACTGACTATTCTCATAATTAATTTTGAAAACTGTAGATATTCAAACTAACTTCAAGGTCCAGTCTAGGATTTAAGGTGATCTATTGGCAGACATGGTAAATAATATTCATATCTATGTTTTTATATGTGTATAATCACCTGAAAATAATAACTGTAGTGTCTTTATTATCTTAGAATGAGTTGTTAAGGTCTAGGCCCCCAGGCGCCGGGCTTTGAAGCCAATTTTACAAAGTGGCCAGAAGTGGAATTACAGCAACCGGGTTTGTCACATGATGCCACGGGGCCCAAAAAGACTTTTTCCCATAGACGTCTCTTTGGTAAAGAGACATCTGTCTGTTATGTTTTTAAATGACTGGTTGTTGGCACTTGATCTGTTTGGTCCTAAAGCATTTCGGAAGTCTAAAACAGCTGCACGATTTAAATTATTTTATCCGTTAGCGGAGCATTTAATGGGAAGTCAGATGCTTCACCAGTGGAAGTTGGACGCTTGGTCATAAGTCTCTAGCACATTTACTCTATGGGCCCCACAATGTGGAAGATCTGGGTACTTTCATACAGAGGAAATTTAGCTTTTGGCTTCACACATCACTGAGCAACCTTCATAGGAAAGAATGGGGCCCAGCCTCTGATGCCATATCCAGGTCTTTTAATACATCCATGGCAGGTCCTCTTCCACAGAGTCCACCATGTTGTTTCTACAGTAGCCCAGAATGGAAAAACAAAACACTGGTTCTAGATAGGTCCATTTGCATCAGCCGCTGTAGACTACACACTTGGCACATGGGAAAAGTTTCAGTTCTGCAACATTACTGCTAGATGCAACTAAATCCTTAACACTCAATCTCTCATTTAAGACATACAAAATATATTAAAGCAATATATTATTCACTAAAACAGTTATCTGAACAGTGATGATTCTGCTACTCCATTACGTTGTTCATTCCACTGTGCTGCATGCTGAGTCACTGCCTTACCAACGAGGCACATATGAGGAAAAACCCCACAGCAGAGAGAAAGCTGCACTTGGCGCTATATGCCTGCATGAAAACAAACCTAAATGATTAGTTATAAAACATATGTGCAGATAAAACATATGTGTTTGTCTACAAACTCCCTGGGGATGAAGTGGTAGGAAAAAAACGCTGTGGTGGAAACGCGCATGGTGCGCTTTGCTCAGCTCTCTCAGCTCAATTTTGATTACAGTGTAAACATGAATTGCTGCAGGTCTGTGTACTTTGCAACATAAACCACCTTCAAAAGACCTGTGCTGCAAATCAGTCAGGCCAAAATGCCTGTGCAGCATTACGTAAACTAATTTTAGTTTCCAAACAGTTGGAAGTGCAGCAGTGGAAAGGCAAACTCTGTTTAAGATTTTACAGAATTTCCTCTTTTTGTTTACCTACATGCAAAGTGTGGCAGGTGTTGGGCAGCGGTGCAGGCCACCCCGCCTGCAGAACCCAGAGTGTGAAGTGTGAACTTGCTCCCAGGGGTTGGCTGCTGCATATTGGGGGAGTTTGTGTGAGAGTCTCTGAGCCTGTTCGTTCGTGTGTGTGTGTGTGTGTGTGTGTGTGTATGTGTGTGCGTAACCTCATCAGCGCTGATGAGTGATTGAGTACATAAGCCTGCTCACACGCCACATCTCAAACAAGCCTGCACGTATGAGTGTGTTAGTGTGTGAGACGCCATTCATTCTGACTGAGTAACCCTGGTAGAAACCAAACAATGCAGCCCTGCTCACACCCTATTAAGCTGTCACAGTGCAACCATTGAACTTACCCTATAATCTTTACCATAATGGGAGGCTTTTTTTTTTTTTTTTTTTACAGTAAATGGTGTGCCTCGAGCGACTCAGACACACACACAC
This sequence comes from Epinephelus moara, assembly GCF_006386435.1. NCBI lineage: Eukaryota > Metazoa > Chordata > Actinopteri > Perciformes > Serranidae > Epinephelus > Epinephelus moara. The sequence continues at coordinate 11,840,481 of NC_065528.1, forward strand.
ACAATACACACACACAGTGAGCAAACAGAATAAAACATTTACGCACTGACACACAAAGTAAATACACACTAGAAAACGCGTGCACATCCTCCGCATACAAACACCGCCGCGCACACTATGCCATCCGCCAAAAAATATACCCACGTGTACTGTTCTTTCCTGTGACCTCAGCTGTGAGTTCATTCTTCCCCTCACACATATGGAGCCCTGGCACCGTCTCAGCTCTCGGCTGCTGCCCTGCTACTATCAGCACATTTTTAATTGCCTGGCTTTAGAATATAACAGCCTCTGTGATGACAGCACGCTTGTTTATTTTTATATGCAACCATAAAGGTCCCAATAGTCCGCACCGTATAAGGTATATGTATGGTGTTTTTCCCCCTAGACCATTTTTATTTTTAGCAGTGTGCAAACAAAGTGTACTTTGGAGTAACTAAGGGAGTTTCTGGTGGAAAGTGTCTGTAAAAGGCGGGGAGTATGACCTTGTGTGTCGTGGCAAACCTGACCTCTGATCATATATGCGATGCCGGTGGACTCATGTAACTGGATAAAGGTTAACGACCTCTCACTCTCGGGTTTTTGAGTTCCTGTTTGGCTTGAATAAACAGAATACACCACAATATTGTGGATATTACCATGGAAGCAAAGCCGAGTGAGACAAATGGGATGAGATGAACGAATCCCTCAGTTTCACAGTATCCCACAGTAACGGATATTTAATATCATAAAGATTAAAAAACTGAGAGGACAAAAAGTGCAAAGGGTGAGAGAAGGCTGGTAATAGCCTGAATACATACTGCCTGCGGACACTCTTAACATTGCTCAACATCACAAACTGTAGTCAAACAATAGACTCACATGATCAACCAACTGACATACACCCTCCTTATTACCACTGTATTGTATCAACCAGTCACACAGGCTCTTTAAGCAGGCTCATTAAAGTGGTAAATTTATGAGAGCATCACCTCACCCTATTTTGTTCCATTATTATAAATGAATTGTTGATCCTGACATGTGGCATAATGAAACTTAACAAGCTGTCAAATGGCAGAGGAATCTCACTGCCCTGTCTGGCACAACTAGATAAACCTGCAGCCCTTTAAACTGTACAATACAGTGCTGAGTTGTATTACAAACAGCAGCCACAGCTGATGCCATCGTGGCTTATGCAAATATAGTCTAGATTTATGATACAAGGATAGCTGATGTTGCTCTGTGTCTGCTGCTATTAGTTAGCAAGTTTGCCAGATCGACTGAAAGGGTGTCAGTGCTGGGCTGTGTTTGAAGCTTGTTTCCAATTTATGTAAGTCATGCAAGTTTAAGGTTAAGGAGGGGAAAAAAGGCTGAATGCTGGCTCTGTATGCAAATCACGAGGTCCAGAGTCATCCAAAATGAATGTTATTGCCGGTGGTGGCACTTCTACACCATTTCAAATGGGGACAGGGAGTAAGCAGGGGCCACATGTGATTTTAGCAAATATATTAGGCACATCTATTTCAAACCACCGCCCCCGTAGGTTTGGTTCACAGAAAGACTAATGATTCACATAACAATAAACAAAAGAAAAGTCGTTTTAGTGTTACTATATTTCTATTTGTCACTGCCTGTGAATTACAATTTCCCCTCTTTGAGAATAAATGTGCGGTTAAAAACAAATAAAATTATTGGCACAGTTAGAGGGGCAAAGTGGTAAGACAAGAAACCCACAAGTTTATTTTCTCAAATAATATTGATTTCAATATTTACAATAACCATTGTATTATCTTAGTTTAATGTCATTTCAATGTATTTTGGTCCTTTTCTTTATAACAAACATAACAAATTAATCCCTTGTAAGCTGATTTCTTGATAGCTAGCTAGCTAGCTAATGTTGCCATGTTATTGCTGATTTTTGCATGACAGTCCTGCATTTTGACATATTTCTATGTTGCATTCCCCCCTTTGATGGCATATGACGCCCCAAAATTTAACTAATGTCCAGCAGCAAAGTTGCTGCACTTGTTACAGCTCCTCTAATATCAGTGCAGACTGGCAGGATAGGAGCACGGGTTGCTAACGTTAGCCTACAGAGCATTGCTAGTGGCCTGGAAATTAAGCAGTTTTTTGTTTTTTGTTTTTTTTTAAATTTGAAGACTTGTTTGATCTGTGAACAAATTGCGAGCATCTATGCTTTTCTATTTTCTTCAGATAAATGGCAAATGTCATTGAGATAATACCATTACCATATCACGTGTTTACGTGAACGGCATCAGTGATGATACTGATTATGTATCAGGGTCTTGAAGGCTTGTCCCATTTCATAAGAGAAGATTTCAACCACAACCGCTGTTTCAAGGGGCAAAGGGGAGCTCAAAAACCAGGTGTAGTGGTAGTTTATGAGCTGGGTGTACTACCTGGTCGATGGGTAGGTTACCGAGGATGAAGTGGCTCTACTCTCCTATATACTGCAATGGCTTTCTGGCTGATAGGTATACAGTAAACAGCCAGTAAAAGAGGTGGGTACACTCCTCCACTACACTACTCGTAGGGATAAAAATAAGAAATGGCCTTAATGTTTGCGGGCACCACCGTTGATTCATGAGATTCCTAGGGTGCTTTTTACTGATGGAAACGTCTTTGATCTTCCTGATGACATGATGATCTACACAAATGTTGTTAGATATGAAACCTGTTCATAGCTATTGGTATTCAAGAGGTGTGGGTGGCAAAGAGCCGTCACACCTTTTCCGACAACACCATGCAGCAGTTCTTGTCCATTACGTTGGCCCTGTCACATGGCAAGTGTTTCTCTTTCATTTCCTCACATACCCACCCCTTTCCCTCCCTCTCAAGATATCAGAAACTTTCATCTGGAAAAGTCCCTGAGCCCAACCCAAAGAAAAATCACTCTCTTCTATTAATCATCACACTTTAAATAGATGTGTCATCCCAATCTAGCACCTTTACGCTCATTCAGACCCACCCTAATTCTAGATACGGTATAAATGAGACATTATTCTGTACACAGCACAATTTAAGGGTGAATCAAAGACACAGAAATGTTTTTTGAGCAGACAGTCGTGTATAAACAGATATTTTCCCACAATGCAGTTGATACGGATCCACACCGCAAGTTCAACAAGTATGAATAATGTTTGTTAAGTCTGAAAGGGAAAGTCCCTTGGCAAGCAGCATTATGACAAATTATCAGAGATACATTGTAAGAACTCGTCTAGTATATTCCTATTCACACCACATTAGGGCCAAGAGCTGCAGCCAAAGGGTAATGTGAACAAAGTTCACCCTGCTCTTGTTTCTGCTGTGTTGTGGTGGCATGCAAACGCCTCAAGCTCTGAGGTAATCTTTGACCATTATCTTGTATGTGGTTACAAGCGCAGAATAAACATGATAGTATGTCACTTTGTGCGCTGGCAGTGTGCATTCGGTCATACCACACACACATTGTGTACATAAATACTCAGTACTGATCTTCAAAACAGGATTTACTATAAATGCAGGGAATATAAAATGACATGGGCTGGTATAACCAGCTGAAATGATCTCAACACAAAGTGAAAACCGGACTGGTAAGATGGCCATGTCGTACCTGTAGAAATAAAATCTGTTCAGAGCTGCTGGCATCCAAAAGGTGTGACCCTCCCAGAGGATCGTCAGAGGGTGTGTCACATCAGCTGATGTCCGTTTAAAAGAAAACTGTCACACCTTTTTGACAAGGCCCACCCCACACCACCTGTCATTTGGCAAAGTTGGTTTTCCTTTCATTTCCTTGGGTATGAATCCTTTTGCATTAAACTTGCAAGTCATGTGTGTTTGTACATGTTTCTATGACATGGTTTGATGCTATGATAATGTTGTGTTATTAAAGGCAAATTGCCACTTAAAGCTGGAGAGGACCTCCTGCAGCTCTAACCCTCTCCGTCTTAAGCCTCTCCCACCAGAAGACCACGGGCATATGGACGTGCTTTATACAGAAACCCAGTGTTTCCCCTACTTTGATTTATTTAATCTTATTTAATTGTAGGGTTGCACAAAGCGCACTCACTCAGCCCCTCTTTGCCCCACTGTCTCTCTGTTTATTAGGTCACAAATGAGACAAGAATTAGCTAGCAAGCCACCCACGGTCCCTCCGCCTCTGCCCTGCTGCTGTGGACTGCTTCCCTTGGAGGAGAGCAGCAGCTCAGGAGACAGACCTGCCGTAATTGCAACAGAAAGTTTGCTGATCCAGCAGGGGATCGAGGTTGTCCAGTCCTCCCAGAGCTGGGATTCGTGCTGGAGGGTTGCTGTGGGCATTGACTAGGGGGCTACCTCAAGAGCTGCTGCCGGCTCTCCTTCCAGTGAGGTGGTCTGAAGCAGCGGGGAGTAAAAGCCGAAACACCGTTGGCGAATGCTGTGCAACAAAATACGCAACTATTATTTTCAATGTACAACCCAAACCAGCAGCGGCTAGACGTGCGTTGGCACTCCATGGCACTTTACACCACTGTACTACTCCAGCCTCGCTGCCCCTGGAATTAAATATATTTTCCCCCCACTTGCTCTCTGTTTGTACGCCAGCTCCCATAGCAGCTCTTCTTCTCTGCTCCTGTGGCAGCTCGATTCATAGCCTCACCAAGGATGCATAAAGAGAACTCTGTTGCTGCCTCGTGTGAGTCAAAGACTGGATGACGAGAGACTCATTGTTGAGGTCGAGAAATATCCCAAGCTAAATGACCCACAATCCTGTCATTATATAGTCAGTGGTCAAAAAGATAGCCCACTTCCTGGTGAGTCACAGGTTTGGCAATCAGCTCTTTAGGTGAGAAATTAAGTTTAATTAGGGGCTCTCCACATAAGGCAGAGGTGGAAGAGGTAAAGATATTTCAGTAAAAGTAGTAATAACTTTGTGTGGTCGTCTGTTAACGAGCAGCGGTGCTGGTGTTTTTTTCAGCTATAGGGGGAGGAAACACTTTAATTTGAGGCGCTAGCTAACGTTAGCTACATAAAAGCGAACATGAAGCCGCAGGTCTTGGCCTTTGGCGCTGGTTAGCAGAAGGCTAAACTATTAGCAACATTTTCTCACCATCTCTGACACACTTTGCTGATAGTGACATGACACTGAGTTTTATTTTGTTTGTTGTCAGACTCTCTTTTAAACTGACAGTTGACAGTTGTTGCCACTGCTAGAATAGCAACTTTCTCTGCAGGATTCTCTGCCATTGAATTAGTCTTTTATCATCTGAAGGGCCATGCATACACATCTTCTTTTGTATAACAGCCAATAGGAACACCCTTTCTCTGAAATGGCTTGTTTTTTTGGCCAAAGTCTCCTGTCACAGGCTAGATATTTTAAAGCCTGAAAACAGATCCAAGAGGAGGTGAAGAAGTCTAGCGTTCTCTCAGACCACTTGAATTGCAATATGCTCAAAGTTTATAACATCAAAATGAAACTGCCTACCCCAGTATTAACCTTACCCACCAATAAATACGTAAAGATCCCTAAAGTGAAGTTGCAGTAGTCTCATAATTAAGTCATATTCTCCTCATACTCTGTCTTCCTTGTAGTTCGTACAACATTTAAATTATCTGTTGTTGAAAGAGAGGGCAAATGTATGGAAACTTACAGATTTCAGCTTTTAAGAGCAGTTTGTATCACTGTTGGCAGCCTTAGTGAATCAAAGTACTGTAAAATTATGTGAAAGTATAATAGAGGCACTGGCTACTGCCTTTGAATAACTGAGACAAAACTCTTGTAAACTAAGTTTTACACAGTTTTCAACATCTCTTAATACACATGAATTGGCACTTAACTGTCTCCTTTGTGTACAAAACTCATTCAGCCATGATAGCGTGAGTATTGCTGTTCGTTTTATAGTTGGAAAAAGTGTAGAATTTCTTGTCCTGACAGAGTTTGTGCACAAACCCACTTCACCATGATGAAAATGAAATTAAATGTGATGGTAAAACTGACTCACTGCCACCTAACACTGTGCAGTGCACTGTGGCAGGGTCAGGGAATCCCACTCCCTTATGTAATTTCACTCGCCCCCATGTTAAAAGGGTGTGTCGAAATGACAACTTTTCCTCTGTATTTCTGTCCTTGTGGCTTGTGTAAAATATCTATATATATCTATAGCAGAAATAATGGGGCACAGTGAGAAATTGAGTCATGGTGTGAGGGGAAACTGTAGCTAAAAATGCTTACTGTGCGTCTGTTTTCTGTCCTTGTGGCCTATACATAGAAATATGCAACTTTTACCAAAGAAATTCAACCTGCGACCTGAAACAAGTGATCTGATTGTTGGAAAAAAGTCATTTTCTCATTCTGCATCAATCCTATAGACGTACTTTGTCTAAAATGCGCTCACAGCACAGCAGTGATGCAAAAGCAGGACAGCTAGCGAGGCCAAATGCAAACCACAAAATAGATAGTTTGGAAGCAGCCGAGCTGGTCTACCGACTGAATGACAGTCAATTTACATCATCACACTAAACTCTCGGCCTCCTGTTGACTTGACAAATCAACCTGGACTTCATAACTACCACTCACGCAGGAAGAGAGAGAAACAGAGAGCTAGAAGGAGAGGGAGCGAGAGGAACGGCGTGCGACGTGAGGAGTGCTCCCTATACTTAGTGAACTTCTGGCGTTTTAATGGGCCTGACGTAGTTCCATGCTGCGGTCTGAGGTCTCTCCACCAGCATCTATTTTCCCTCAGAAACTAAGAGTTGGAAAAAAGCACAGAGCATTTAAGCAGGCTAAAAATGTATCTGATGGCAACCACCGTTGGCTGAAAATAGCCCTAGAAGGGTATTATTATCATTAATGAGGGATAAATTTGTCGGCTGACTTACCCCAGAGTCATGAGCACTTAAAATTATTCTAGAGTGTGCCCTTTTTTTGGCCGTTTTGGCAAAGCCCAGCTATCAAGTCTGTCTGAGGAATGGATGGTCTCCTGCTGATTTATACTCATAAAGTCAGCTTCCCCCGCAGAGCAGAAAAGATCTTGCTGAGTAAAGATCAACTATTGCTCCTTTTAGAATTAGATGACACAGATTGAGAGTCTCAGTGTGTTGCTGCAATGACCACGCGGACTGTGTTACATAAGCTAAAACAGCTTATTGACTTCAGATCACCTGACTGTATGCTCTACATTTCTGCTGACCTTTTTCCAAGGCAAACACTGTGTTTTAGATTGGTTTCCAGGCTGCCACTGTTTTTAGTTTACACTAGGGAGGACACTATATTTGTTTATAAAAGTTGATTTATCACAGTACAGTGTCCTGAGGAGTTCTTTGTTAGTTTGTTCAGGGGAAATGCTACATCACATATGTGCAGAATTTTGTCCCCTCATAATTTCTGTGTCCTAAACATAAACTGTAGAATTAAAGATGAACAACATGACAGTTCCCTGAAAGTGAAGCCAAAGTAATAATTGCCCCCTTGTAGCTGCCTGCAGTACATCATAGGTCATAAACTCATAAACCCCGCCCCCTCCATGTTAGCAGAAGGGGCATGGGCCAAACTAAAAGATAAAAGTACATGTCAAATAAAATTTTCTCAAATATAGTTTCTGTAATTTCAGGTAGTTTTTATCATGTTGCTATATGTTCTGATAAGTTCCATTAAAAATAGTTATTTGATGCTACATAGGGTTTGATGTCATGATTGACAGCTGTGTATGCCATCACTGGGCTTGCAATTGGTCAGACAGCAGGAACTCATTACAGCAGAGATTATCACAGCGCAGACTCTCGTTCCAACTGACATCACATATGTAAGATGGCAGCCGCTGTATCTGGGATATTTTGGCTTCGTTTTTGTAAAGTGGAAGGAAGTGGAGATGTGTGCATATTTATATGGGAACTGCCCATTGGTCCGACAGCCCATTGGTCCGACATCCCATTGTTCCGACCATATTAAACCCATTGAATACGAAGTCCGTTCTGAAATCATCATGATGCCCTGTGGTTAAGGTCTGGTTAGGTTTAGGCACAAAAACCACTTGGTTAGGGTCAGGAAAAGATCATGGTGTGGGTTAAAATGAAAAAGAAAGTGACAAACACATGAGCTGTGAGCCTGCTTCGCCTCAAGCCTTTCCCAGCTGACCCAGAGCTGATCGCAGCGCACCATCAAGGTAGAAATACGCCCGCCAGGAGCCATTCAGCACTGCGGACCGTCGGACTAATGGGATGTCGGACCAATTGGCTGTCGGACCAATGACATGGACCCATTTATATACAGTCATTGGTCCTAAACAAGCATGTGCCTTCAGAAAAGAGACTACCGCCATGCTAGCAGCTCTGTGCAGCTGTTAAGGTCGTTAAAATGCTAACATCAGCATGCTAACATGCTCGCAATGGCAATGCTAACATGCTGAAGCAGGTAGAATATTTACAATGTAAACCAATGTAGCTTAGTGTTTTAGCATGCTGACATCTGGTAATTAGCATCACAAAGTATAGTGAAGGCTTTTGAGAATGAATTAAGCAGGTATATGATCATTAAACAAAGTCATTTTCAAAGTCAGCTTCTGGTTTGTTGTTGCTATGCGACTATGGGATGGAGGAAAGATCACTTGCAAGACCTTTTATAGCAGTGCAAAGAACTACTCAGAAAAGTGACCATTTGAGATTGTTCTCTATGTGACATCAATGTGCCAACATGCCAAAGAGCTGCTGTGTGACTGATTGTACAACTCACAAGACCAAAAATCCAAGTCTCCGGTTTTATCTCACACCAGCTGAGGAAAAAGTGGCTGGTGGCCTTCAAGAGGGCTCAAGTAAACATCGAAGGGAGTGTCAACCAAAACAGACCCTGGTCCGCCAGGTCAGATCACACTAATGTCTGCTCTACCCATCATACTTATAATAATATTGTAATTGTACAATCCAAGCCAGTGTATTTGGTCTGTATTTTGGTAATGATTATAGGCCCAGGCTTGGAAAGTTTAAAATTGTTTACTCAGACTTGTACTTTACCAATTTCTTAAGCGAGCGTGAAGGTTGTGGTATCAGACAACCTATGGCGTGATTCAAGGCTGATCAGAATGAGGTTTTTTTTCTCATATCTTGCCTCAGAATCACCAGAAAGGGCTTCAAAATGATCAAGCACCATGTTGGCCTCAAGATTCTTCAATAACTCAAGGTTTTGAAAGTAACCAAAAAGGATATAAAACTGAAAAGCAGTCAAGCTTCTGCAGCATACAGACCACATAATACACAGTCCCCTTCTCCCAAACAAAGATGGCAATGATGTCATGATGTCACGTTGATTTTAATAATGGAGATACAACTAATGTGAACCTGGTGGGTCTAAAGGAAACATCGGAGGATCACCAATGTCATTACGATACATTGTCTAAGAACCTTTGAACCATAAGTTATGTCCACATCTGTCTTGTAGATATTTAGATTAAGGGATTAGATATTACACTGGTTGAGTGAAAACTCTGACCTGTTCCAGGAAATGTTTGCAGGATTAATCTCCCATTAATGTCTGTGCAATTTGTCTCATGACAATCCATCCAACAGTTGCAGAAGTAATTCAGCCTGGGCAAAAGCGGTTGAATGACTGACACTGCCATCCATTGAGCCATGTGTCTAGCATGACTAAAAAATATGTAATAAAAAATAGACCAACCCTCTGGTTTCTCCTGACTTGGCAGTAGTCTTTAAGGAGAGGAACATACAGCCTGGGTGGTGACCGCACAGGGGATCCAACCCACTGGTTAGCATTTAGGCATTTGAGGAACAAATGCACAACTGCAGTCAAAGCTGCCAAGTCAGGATACGACTTGAATTTACTCACTTGTTCCCCCTCAGACCTGGCCAAATTCTGGAAGGTAGTCAAAGTCAATAAAAATAAATCCACCATCCCTTTACCTCCATGTAATCTAATTGCAGTTCAGCATTAAGCCAGAGGGATATTGGCTTTCTACAAAAGTTCTGCTGCTATTTGCTTCCCCTGCAAACAGCAATTACAAAATGTGGAGATTAGCCCATTTGTTCCCTCTGAATGAAGGTGGGTGTACAAGTGACCTTAACAATTTCCAAGTTGTCCTGTCAGCTGTTTTAAAATGATTTAACTTCTGGTTTAAACAATAAGAAACATTCAGCCTCATTCACAGATGGATCAAAAGTCTTTGTTGATTGTTCTTTACTTTTAAAAGGATTATACGCTATCAGCCACGTAAAGGACACTGATTCAAATGTATTTATCAGACAGACATAAATGTGTGAGGGTAGGGACATCTGATCTGAATTAATTTAGATCAGACAGACAAAATGAAGTCCTGCCAGCAAGTGAGGGCATACAGCACCAAATGAATCTATTCTGAGCTTTGGGTTTGTTCATTGGTTAATTAAATAATACATCTTCTCCATGTGTGATTATTAAATTCATCTTTATGCAGATGACATTATTTTATACTGTGCTGCTTCGGTTTAATTAGCTATGTAAAAATTACAGCTTACCCATTGTGAGATACCACTTCATGTAATTCAAATAAGTAATGCAAATAAAGTACATGCTGTTCAGATCCTGAGATATAGCTTGTACTTTGCATCATCTCAACTGAGACTGCTTTTAATACCAACAGTGTCATAGATCATTTATCTTTGCATATGGGTCCATGATTAATTTACATGCAAAAGTCATGGAACAATTTGTAATAGAAGCATGGCCTTTTGTGCAGAACAAACTGTATTTGCCAACCTACAATGTAAAAATAAATATCATAAACCTTAAAGGGGCTCTGTGCAAAATTCAGAGCGTAAGAGAGGTCTGGACACAGTTCACAACATGGAGATGGCTGAGCTGGCAGCTCGGAGCTAACAGTGCTAACTCTATAAACAGCACAAAACAATTACAACAGTACTGACAGAGCTAACAGTGTTAACCAGGCGGGAACCAGACTGCCAGTGGGATACACGTATGCACTAACATACATACATGACTGGACTGGCTTACCACAACAAACCATAGAGAAGCTCGGATTACAACACACACACACAGATAGCGTGACTTCAGTCCCAGCTCAGGATGCCATTATTCCACCATATTCTTACAGAGCAAACACTTGTTTGCTGTTATATTAATGCTCCAAATACCACATACAAAAACATCCAAAGGCAAATTCATGCTGTTGCTGTCAACACTCCTGGTTTTGGATGGTGCCAATGGGTGTTAAAAGCACAGCATGTACCTCTAAAGTTTGAACATCACGTTTGTTGTTGCACTGGTTTGTGTGCACATGTGTTTGGGACAAAATTAGATTGGATCAGATGAGACAGTGAATCTGTGTCATCTATGTTAACAAACAAACCCCTCTGAACATCTGTGGCTACCAAAACCAACACCCATGGTTTCCATGGCACTCTGACAGATGGCCAACAAACACGAAGAAAAAAAAGACTGTTCCTCTTTGGCCTGTCTTAATTTAGAAGTTTTCCAACTCTAAGAGTGATCCTTCATGGTACCCAAGTGCCTCACATGAGACCAGGGGCGTATTGGACGACAATTCATCAACCAAAATTGAGGTGACCTTGTTTATTTGTGGGATTTTATCTATTTATTGCAGATTTTATCACATACTTTTATAATTGTTGTACATATTAGATCAGACAAATGCAAATACACATATAATATACAAGGCAGTAGCTTAACAGTTGCATAAATTACTTTTTTGCTGTATTTTTTGTATCAGCCACAGCAAAAAAGATGTGACATGCCTTGAATTCTTCATAATCTTAGCTACTCTGGCAAATGGTAATTAATTCATCATGATGTTAAAACACCAACAGACATTTATCTTGCAAAGGATATCCACATTCATGTGTTCCTTACACGGGGCCAGGTTGTTCATGATGACGCATTAACCCCGTATGAACCAGACTGAGAGAGATAAAGGAGGTGTGATGAGAGAGTAGGAACAGAAAGAAAGAGATAAAGAGAAGTATGATGAGGTATGGTGTTTCTGATGGAGAGGCGGGGAGTACTCTGCAGTTCATGTTGGTGGAGAGTGTGCGTGTGTGTGTGTGTGTGTGTGTATGTACGGGGGAGTTACAGTAGATGGAGGCAGCTGGGTGAGGTATATAGAGAGAATCGGGGGAGGAAGGAAGAGTAAAGTGCAGAGGAGCGAGGGAGGACAGACAGAGAGTGTGAGGGAGTAATCTTATCATGGCCTGTGTATCGCAGTGGCTCGCTATCACGCACATGGGGGAGGTGGATTTCTTTATCGTAAGCCAGGAATAGTCAGGCTGACTTGTTGAAACTGGTGTTTGTACGACGAGTTTAGATGGACACCATTCCATCAAATTGACTTCACTGTCAGGTAACTGAGTAAGTCTCAATGGGAAATTAAAGCTGCAATACATTTTTGGCCACTTGGGGGCAGCAGAACAAATAGTAAACAAAACATTAACATAGCATTGCCTCATAAAGTTGGTGGGGCAAAAACAGGCCCCCAATTTTGTTGAGCATCACAACCCCCCGCGAAATGACTCATTTCACTATCGAGATTTGACCCATTCGGTCCGATAACATTTCTAAAGTCTAGAAGAGCTGCATGATTATATCATTTTATCCTCATTCAGGTTAGCAGCTCGGCGGGCAAAGTGTCTTGTGCCATGTGCCCAATGACATGGGAGATCAGAGTAATTTTACACCCAGAAGTCAAACTTTTTTGGCTTTATGCACCACTGAGCAACTGAACTAGGAATGAACAGGACCCTGCCTGCAAAACTGTATCTAGTACTCTGTGTACATCCGTGGGTGTAAATGTTAGCAAACAGTTTACACATCCAGCAGACACATAACAAGTCCAACATTCATTCTCCTTTTAGCTCAAGTTTGGTCTCCACCCACTCTTTAGCTGCTAAATGATCCATTATGTTCCCCAACTGGTTGCTGACTTTGTTCGTCGTTTGATACAAGGCAGGGAGCTACAGTGGGTTTATTAAACCTTTTTCCCACTGAAAACAGCTGCCTGGTGTGGCTGGGAAAAAGTATGCAGTGAGAGTGAACCAAAACAATTAGCTGATTAGCTTGATCCTTTGGTGATATAAAAATATGAATTGGTGTAGTTTTAAATAAAGAAACAATTTCACTGTACTGTCACACTGACACACTTTTAATTGTCATGCATCAACTAAGTATAAAGCAAAAATGTAATCTTTGTTGAAGTGGTCCCACTGAGATGTTTATACCCCTAATTTTGAAACACGAGTTTCACATTTGGAGTGAAATATGGCACATAAAATGTTGTGTTGCACAGTATAAAATTATGTAGTGTTCACGCTTTAAGAACTTTGACTGTTTCAGAAAATGTGCCTATTACGAAAAAAATAAAGGAAGTCGTCTACATTAAAAGGAAGTTGACCCTCATTTAAATGGACAATAAAGGGAAGTCATACTCCCATACATCATACACCCAGTGGGGTGTTCCTCAATCCATAGCTCACTAAATACCTGCTGGGAGCAGGGTGGTATTATTATAGCACATCAACCTCGGAACAATAAATTCATAAAACAGATCAATAAATAACAGAGGAACACTCCTGCTGAGTGCTGCACATACCTCGTAAGTTTATTGGCTGTAATGCAGAATTAATCACCTCCTGCATGGCTTGATTTATGGGTATTACTCTAAACTTTACACCTCGAGTCTGCACGCATGGGTATAAAATATATATACTTTTAACTTAGGCTTACTCAGGGTCAGAGCTCTGTCACAAGCTTTAAGCACACACCTATATACACTAATTATTTTACACAGTTACAAATGAGCAAACACTGTATGCAAAGGTGCACGGGCACACCCACTTACCGGTAAATGCACTTGAACTATACACACACTTGTGCATACACACTCCTGACGGCTGACTGTTGAGTGGATGCAGGCCTGTCTTTTCCTTTTACTCATTTATTTCTATTTGCATCACATCAGACTATAATAAAACCTCTGCAGCAGTGTTTTTCATTACTGCCCCTCTGCTACAACTTCTCTATAACATACATCTTCTAGAGGAATGCGAGGAAAAACACTGGCACAGATTCCTGTAGTGGTTTACCCTCCCGGACAGGCTTTACAGTTGGGTTGGAAAAGTATCTCTATCTGTTTTGAAATGTCCCCTGCCTGCAGAGCAGCGTGGGCAACATGCCAGCACCCTCTGCACCTGTGTCTCCGCCCAGCAGCAGTTTTGGAGGGAAACAGCTCCAGTTGAGTTGCTGGTTGGACCAGTTTGGTTGTTAGTGCTAGTAGTAGTAGTTCCTCTAGTGAGTCACTGCATATGTGGAAATGTTTTTGACTTCAAACTCAAGAAAAAAATGCACACAAACAAAGTGAGAAAAACCAACATTAGCATGTTGAATAAAGCATGAAATGGCATGCTGATACGCTTAAAATGTTGTTTCTGTAACCAGAAATGTGAAACAGAAGACAAAGGTATATTAGTTTGTGCAAAGTTGTCAGCATACTAAATTTTTTGGCAGAAAATATAACCCCATAATAACATAAATTTACACTGACATATATATATTTCAATGGGTATACAGAATATTTTGGTGCAGCAAGGAGGAGTGTGAAAAGAAACCAGTGACCTATGTCTTAGTGTTGATTCCACAGAGGTTAGGGACTGTTCTTTACTTATCAAGGGAGGGGGGAGGCTAGGGTGTGACTTGTGTTTTTTCACCATAATTACCCCCAAACCATTTTTCATTCACACCAAAGGTATTGAAGCACATGCAATGAACAAAACAGCACAGGACTGATAATTATCACTAAAACTAAGGATACATTCACACTGGCGCTATTTGGTAAATGGACCTGCATTTGTATAGCGCCTTTCTAGTCATCTAGTGACCACTCAAAGCACTTTTTACACTACGAGTCACATTCACCCATTCACACACACATTCATACACTGGTGGCCGAGGCTACCGTACAAGGTGCCACCTGCTACTCAGTTTTTTTTTTAACACACTCACACACCGATGGAACAGCCATCGGGAGCAATTTGGGGTTCAGTATCTTGCTCAAGGATACTTCGACATGCAGCCTGGAGAAGCCCGGGATCGAACCACTGATCTTTCGATTGGTGGACGACCCGCTCTACCTCTGAGCCACAGCCGCCCCGCTTTAAATGAACCCTGGTCTGCTTTCACGGATAGTTGGGTTCATTTGAAGTGGTGTGAATGCTCATTCATGCTCACCTTGGTCTACTTAAAAACTGGGGGTCTCGGTTCACTTGCAAGTGAACCCTGGTGCGGTTCACTTACAGTGGGAAATGCAAACGAACTATCCAGCGAACCAATGAGGGGAAGTGACGTAGAGCGCAGTGCATTTTGGGTATAAGAGAAACAAAGCCAACAACGCGAACCGGGAGAAGCAGAGGTAAAAAAGAAAAAGTTGGAAAATGTATTGTGCTTTTTTTAAAAAAAAAGTTTTTTTAAATCTTTTGATAACTTCTGTTTTGACAATTTTAGCGATGATAAATGGTGTGATTTTTTTTTTTAAGTAAAGATGCCTTTTAAACCTGCCAGTGGGTTTTGAGGTTCAAATGGTATTTAAAATAAATACAAAATATCATCATTTAAAGTTGCGTCCCTCCCCTAAGCCAACTTATAAAAAAAAAGTCCCTCTCAAGCGGTAACCTCCGAGGCTGAAAAATGAAGTCAACACGGAGGTGTCAAAAACTGCAGTTAATCAAATGGCCACTTGAGGCTGGCTCCAAAACAGCGTAAATCCCCATGTTAATATGCCCAACTCTACAGCATAAATAAACATGTTTCCAGCCTGGTACAAAAAACGGTTTTGGTCTGTAGCCTATAGCTAATTTCAACATACATGACAACTGAACAGGGTTAATTTTCTTATAACTCACCCATATACATTTTATTAAGCCCCAAATTTATGCATATTTAATGGCAGGCACGCTTGAGTGATGGGCTGCCTGTGAGGCGTTGCTACAGTCTGTGAGTCAGATCCATTCCTCACTCATCTACAGCTCCAACCTTTCGTCTAAATATGGTCACTTCTGGCTCCAAAAAAAATCAAGATGGCGCTGGCTGAAATGCCAAACTTGAGGCTTCAAATGGGAGTCCACAAACCAATGGGTGACGTCACAGTAGCTACGTCCATTAGTTTTACAGTCTAAGGCCCTTCCCCAGTATTTAAAAAAGTATTTGATATGTCTCTCCCATGTAGCAACACCCCCCGCCCCCCTCATGAGTAATGAACAGTCCCTTACGTTTCATTATGCAGTAAATGTGAGATTACTCTTCATTTCCTCCGTCACCAGCTGTGAAACAGAGGGGAGAGGAGGACAAAACAGGATCTGCAATAGTGAGTTCCACATTTTCATGACTAGACTGGTTCTTTGACGCTGAAGGGCATGTGCGTTTGTGTGTGCGTGTGTGCACGTGTGGTGAAGTTAAGCACAGCCACACCCTTGTCGTAGTAAAATCACACACACCATTATACCGCAAACCCAAACAAAACCAAACTGCTGCAGTAAAGACTGCGGTGGTGAGACGGCAATGTGTGCTACATTATCAGCTTTAACATCTCGTCTTGCTTTTAACCAAGAACAAGTTGACTACTGTTATCTTTTAAAGCTGCTTTGGGTCATTTTTATATTTTCTGTCACATGGCAGCTCAATAGCTAACACCATGATGAGTTGGCACAATCTGCTAGGGGCTCTGAGCAAAATGACAAGACTGTGAGAGTGATATTTATATGGCTAAATGTTAAACATATTGTGTGGAGCGTATATGTGAGTGCCAGCACTGCCTCCATTATTAATCAGCCATATGTGACTGCTCAGTATGGAAAATACTCTGGCATTTGTATATTTTCTGGCGGGAAATCCAATACCTTGCATGTCTCTAATGTGTAAAATCCACTGTATACCGCCCATCCAAAGATTGGCATAAATCTCTTGTGCATTCTTAATCCAGTTCATTTTAATTTCCGGTTGTACTGTAGCCTACAACTGTGTATCATCTTTCACATGTTGTTCCACCTTTTATCTCCGAATGTGTGCGTCATGTGCCTGTGCAATCACCTTAGATGACTTCTATGGCGCACCTTTGTGAGACCTGGAAAGATCTCCCGCTTCAGACAGCTGTCAGAGATAAAATCTTGTCCTCATGCCTGACAGCAAAGACGAGAGGTGAGAAGAGGAGAGAAGCAATGACAGAGAGAAAGATTCACGCTTCACCCTTGAAGCTGGATATTTTCTAAACCATCGTCCAAAAAATCCCCCCACCCTCTGCCACCCCCAACCCTCTATTTTCTAGCTCTCTCTCCACATGAGGCTCCACTTGATCTCTTTGAGCAGGCCCTAATTAGATGAGTGGACTTTATTAGTTGCCCAAAAAACAGAGAGGAAAGGTAGATAGATGAATATGAAGAGAGAGGACAACCATGTCATCGCTCTTTGATCTGTCTCGCCTGTGAAATATGTTCCCTGTCCCCTCCAAATGCCCTTCATCACCCAACATTCACACACACACACACACACACACACACACACACACACACACACACACACACACACACACAAACACACACACACTTTTGCCCTCAGGGTTCAGTGCGGTGAGCATGCGAACCAGCGCCTGTCTTTCATTTTGCCTTTCCAAAAGCAAACGAGAGAGGTGGAGGCCAAGAGAGACAGAGAGAGAAATTACGAGACACGCTCCCGACATTCCTTCCAATTTAATGGCCGCTGTAGTATGTCCTGTTTTGACAAGGAATGCATTTGGGCCCCAATACTCTCCATGATTTCCTTCCAGCAGATGACTTATGGCACGGTGGTTGGAGCATATGAGGGGTTCACTTCCAAAAATGTTAGGGTGTCAGTTTTGGGGTTGAAACATTACCTGAAGCTCATCAGTCATCTCTAGATTTTCTGACCAGCGGTGTTCATTTTGTCGAGCACTCACCAACATGTGCTAAATTAGTTACAGTGACTGTTTTTATTTCTATTAACGTGACTATTTTGGAGTGAATCTCCTCACCAGCTGATAAACAGT
Organism: Epinephelus moara; assembly: GCF_006386435.1. Lineage (NCBI taxonomy): Eukaryota > Metazoa > Chordata > Actinopteri > Perciformes > Serranidae > Epinephelus > Epinephelus moara. The sequence goes on from NC_065528.1 coordinate 11,858,498, forward strand.
CCAGTTCCACTGTTGTTTGAGTTTTGAGGTCCAAAAATAGGTGAAAAGTCATGTTTATTCACTGTCTGTCCATGTAGTGCGCAGCAGGTTCCATCTGTTGTTTTTCATTTTTCCTTGTTTGACCCTGGATGAATATTATTGTTAGCTTAGGATAGATGCCTTGTTTGTGTTCTCATCCCTGTTTTCTGCATGTCGAATTACCATGTATAATGGGAAAGGGGTTGCTCGTAGTGACAAACCCAAAAAAGAAAAACTATTCTTGCAGTTCCCCTCAGCTCTGTGGAGCTGTACGGCATCTTTCAGCTCATTGTTTCAGTTTTCGCTTTACTGTTTTTATTCACTCCCACGGCTCTCATAACGTAATTTCCGGCCACAGGAGGGCAGCTGTTTTCAGACAAAAAGCTCCAAAAACTCACTACTAGCTCAGCACCAAGCCACTGAACAAGGCTAGTTGGTGCAGAGGTGGTGGAGACCAAAACAGATCTTAAAGTATTTTACTGCTAGGAAGATGGTCTTTTCATAAAACTTCGGTAACTATGCAGTAGAAAGATGCAAATACTGACCAGAAATAAACAGAGAAATCAGTTTTGGCAATCACTTTTGCTCAGAAGATAGGAACCCAAAACTACCAGAATGCACTGCGCTTCACTGTACCAATAAATGCTCCCACTGGTGGGTGACATAATGTGAGTTGTCATCTGAAAAACAATATGGCTATGACAGGCTAGTAACAAACAATCTTGTGTTACAGTTAAAGAGTCAGCTGAAATATGTTTCGGAAAACATTTTAGATGAGAAATAGGCAACACAATAACAGAATCTTGATTTATATTTGATCACCACTGCTTAGTCCTCTCGCTTGATCCACTTCTATACTATACTTCTATACACCAAAACAACCGGACCGAGACCTTTTTGAAGAGGTGGCCTTAGTCTGGTTACAAACAAACACGGGTGTGGTTTGTTTGTGGTGAGAACGTGTTCCGACCTTGATACGAACAAACTTTCTAGTTGGAGCCGCGCCTCATTTTCAAACTGTATGGTTTGCCTAAAATGAACAATGCCATTAGAAAGTGTCACATTTATCTTGCAAGTGTACTCTTCTTCAACGTTTTGTTTACTTCCTGGATTTTTCCCGCACAGAAATTCTAGCCAATCAAGAGCAGCTTTCTCACACAGACATTTTATCTGGCCCACTTGTAAATGCTGCCGTGAGAACACAAACCAACTCTAGGCAATTATGCAACTTTATAACAAAATTAGTCCCTGATTCGGACCAAAGCAAGAGAACTCTAGGTCTAAAAGCACCCTTAAAGTCTAATAAAAGTTTACAAAATCAACTTTTTAAAAAGAATTTTAAATCCAGCATTGTTTACGTCCATGTTTATTTGCTAGCAGCCTTCTTTTTCCCTGCTGTTACTGGTGCTTTGCTGTGTATGTTGCCACCTGTTGATCAGTGTACGAGTTTCAAATGTACAAATTTACCATGTTTTTGAAAATGTCACATCTTTCTCCCTTCTAAAATGAACCTCACAAACAATGTAGTCCATTTTTAATAATCTAATATGTATAAGTTACCAGATGACACATACATACAAAGGGTTTTTCTCTCACTCAAACTGTTCTGTGATCATTGCTATTATTTGGATTACTTCAATCTTAAGTGCCATAACGTCTCTGCATGGTCACATGTGAACGTTTAAATTGAGTTTCTCCTTTAACACAACTTGCACAGCCCTGATAAGATCTTCCACCTATCTCCCCCTCCATCTACCTTCTCTACGGCCCACTGACTGCACTCCTGATGGGAGGAAGAAATAACAGTTTGACCGCTGACCTTGCGCTACTCTAATACCTTTGAAGTGGACCGGTAATTCGCCCAGAGGTGGATAGGATTTTTAACAACACTGGACATTAGAGAACAGTGATAAAACCCCTCCCTCCTTTTACGGATCAACCTAGATGAGAAAATGGTCTCCCTCAGGGCTAATTACATGATGAAAAGGTGGTTTAATTAGAAACGTTCCAGATGACTGACCATCAGTTACCTGAAGGCATTTGTGGTCCTGCATCTTGGACAGTTTTTGTGGCTTCAGTAAAATCTTGTAATACATTTTAAATACACCTTACCAAAGACTCCTAAAAACATGTGAAATTGCAGGAAAGTCCTGACATTTAATAGATATGGCGACTGTCTGGGATGAATGCCAGTTAATTATTCACCATTACATTGGGTAGTTTATGCACAGGCCTCGCTTGCAACTGATTAGATGTTTCCAGTGAGGAGAGTCATCCTTATGTGAACTGTTCTTCTTTGTGTTTTATGGCTTGCATACATTACTCATTGGCATTACTGTCAACTATAGTTAGCCTTTTTTCCCCAAGGATGGCGAAGGTATGATCTGCCCTACTCTTCCTCTGAGTGGCTAATGCTCGTTGCCTTTGTTGGTTGGATTGGTTAGGTTTAGATATGAGGAGTGAGATTGGTTAGGGTGAGGGTAAGATGATCAGGGTTGGCCAATCAGAGGCAGAGTGGGCAATTCTAGGAAAAAAAACCCTCTTTGTGCACATGCTAGCAGAAGTGTGGACTCGAATAACATGACTTAAGCTCCAGTCGGACTTAAGTCACATATCTGATGACTTCAAACTTGACAAAATCAAAAAAGACTTGCAACTCGACTTGGTCTTTGACACTAACGACTCGTGACCTTATTTGGATTTGATCCTTTTGACTTCAGAGTACTTAATACCTTTCCCCAAGCCCAAAGATTAAAAGTATGTTAAGGTTGGCAATGTTGACAACATCAAAGTACTCTGCTATTCTTAGAATCTCTGCAGACAGCTGCAGTCTAGAAAATAACTTTAAATTGCCCCACTACGTTACAGTTGTAGCTTTCCAATGAGCGTTCTGGTGCGTCATATCCCTGCCAGAAGCTTTGTAATCCAGCATGAAACAGCAGTCTTATTTTAGAAACTACCGGTATATTAAACTAATACATCCAACGATGAATGTTTTCTGTGATTATTTATCCATTTATCCTTGTTAAAAGGAGCTGGTGTTATCATTAGCCATTGGCTACAGCCTACAGAGTGCAAGATATATCCTGTGATACCTACTCTTGGGTATGTGCTGCTTATGTTCTGGCACCTGGTCGCACCTTTTTGGAAAGTCCCAAACACAGCAAAATAAGAAAAAAATAGGAAAATACAGGCAGAGAGCAGGCTCCCTGTAGGGAAATACGGCACCGCAAACTTGTAGCTAATCATAAGTGATGACTGAGAGGGATTAGGCCTATTTTGTACATTTTTTTTCATGTTTGGAAAATCCTGCATATTATACCTTGACTTTTGACTCTGAGAAACTCTGAGTCGGAAGTTAATGTGACTCTTGTGCAACTGTGCATGCACCATACAGAAGCAGGATTTAGGATTCACTTCTCCTTGCGAATTGAGCTAACTTGTTTCTATTTAAAGGTATACTATGCATGACTGTCGGTTACTGTTTCTAAACACACTCACTGGTGAAAGTGGGATTAAAGTCAACCCCAGATTCACTCTTGTTTAGGATTTCGTCTCACTATGCCTTCTGATTACAGCCTGACACCTGGTTGGGACCTTTTTATAAAGCCCTGACCTCACCTGAGAGTTGTAGGGGTACACGCACATGAGGATCCTGAGCACAGAAAATGAGAAAATCCAGGCAGAGGCCACAGTCTCTGCAGAAAACCGGACACACTTCTAATGGGTCATAAGTGATGATTTTAAGGGATTAGGCCTCCTTTTGTACATTGTTTTTTTGGAGTTTTTTTGTGTGTTTGGAAAATCCTGCATAGTATACCTTTAACGTCTGTTTCATAAAGCCCTGACCTCACCTGAGAGTTGTAGGGGTACACTCCTATAAACATCCTGAGTATATAAAATGAGAAGAAAATAAGAAAATCCAGGCAGTGAGCAGTGCCGAAAAATATACCACACACACTTCTAGTGGGTCATTAGTGATGATTTACAGGGATTACTTCTTACTTATGAGTCTCTACGTTGTTCATTAGGAAAATCCTGCATAGTATACCTTTAAGAGTCATCCATAAAGAATGATTTGTCCATGAATTTGTTTGCAATGCTGAAAGGCTGCAGAGTCAGGTAGTAATTCCCTGTGGGGATAATCACAACAAGCAACCACTTTCACTTTAAACTTATTTAATGCATTGTTAATGTAATAATAACGATTAGTGCAGCTTTAAAATGGCCTTTTTTGGTCCCAGTTGCAATGTTTTCTAATAATTATGCAGTAACCTTTGCAGTGTGAAGGCAACATGCAGGAAAATGTAATTCACAGATACGTGTTCTGTTAATCACACTTCAACACTACAAGACAAACAAGGACTATTGTTCTTTTAACTATTTTTGGTACGAGTACAAATGCGGTTGAGAGTTCAGAGTGTGCTCTGTGGTGTCAGCTCGGTGCAAGTTTTCATGAGGAGGGGCGTGGCTACTGTGTAAACCTGTGTGTGTGCTGTGGTGATGGCAATGACAATGGTGGCCTTATGGTTTTATCAGACCCCAGAGAACTGTGTAAATGTAAGATTACTGCACGAGGCGCAGAAACTCCAGTAGTAGAGCACGAGATAGGAGAGCTGACACCGATAACAGCAAAATCAAATTCATGGTTTCCTTGCAGTGGTTTCCCCCTCGCTGTAGCTCATGTGTTTGATTTAGAGGCTGTTGCTGCCAAACACACCAGTCCTCCCTCTCTTTCTCTAGTAATGGCAGAAGTGGTGTGTGAAAGCCAAGACATTCCTGCAGTTGTGTGGTAGGATTTCTCTATTTCTTTTGCTGCCTTTTTTTTCTGTCTCTGTGTCGAACTCCTCTCCATTTATCTCCCTTTCTCTGTCAGACCAGTGAAAAGCTGTGGTTTCAGCTATCTGCTCTGTGTTAGCTCTCCTTCTTTCTGTCCTTTTCCTTCCTTCTATCCATTTGTGGGCCAGAGAGAAAACTGCCAGCACAGTGTGTTTGTGTGTGCCCTTGGGATGTGACTCAGTGTGCAATCTAAGACAGCCCCTATCATAATGACTGCTCATTACCTACCATGCTCTCATATAAAGATATATTTATACACCCGAGGACATAACCTCATCGCTCATCTACATAACAATTATGGCTCATTTTATAGGCCTCTTTGGAGCCATAGAGGAAGCTCAGAATTCACTCAGTTGCAGAAATGGCCTGGGTGACAGACAGGTTGGGAAATTAACAACAGCCACCAGTCATATTCTGGTTAAATTGTTGCTGTGGCCTGTAAGTTTGTGTACCGAGTTCTTTGGCAGATAGATATATGGATCAGTCAGTGGTCCCTTTGTATTCAGTGTGGTTAGCTGGTAAAATAGTGGAAGTGGTAGTAAAACTTTAAGATTCACCAACCACTATGGTCTGCAGACAAAACACTTTACTATTGTCTCCAATTCCCATGACAAATAGAGTTCAGTGACAACAAAGATGGTTCTGCAACATAAACGTCTAGGATCTGATGCCTACACCAGTCAGGATGTGTCCATTAACAGCCACTACCCTGTCAAAACCAAGCAGCAACTTCTGTGGCCGAAAAATGAAGCCAACACGAAAAGTGGCAAAAATTGCAGTTCCTCTAATGGCCACTTGAGGCTGACTCCAAGAGCGAGTCAATCCCCGTTGACCCCCATGTTAAAATGTCCAACTTAACAGCAGAAATAAACATGTTTACAGCCTGATACAAAAAAAACAGTTTTGGTCCGTATGGCTAACTTAAAAAATTATGACAACTGTGCAGGGGCTGAATTTTTATATAACTCACCTATTTACATTTTATGTTTAAAGTTATGCATAATCAATAGCATGCCTGCTGTGAGTAGGTGCATGCAATCCATTGACAAATTGCTACCATGGGGACAGCATTGGTTAGGTATCGTGACCAAGGCGTAACCCCAGATTCACATAGTACAGGTGTAGCCATAGCTGTCGCTATTTCAGTGTGTTTTTAGTTCATGAAAGTTAACTGTAACATTTTGGTCACCAATAAAAAAGTCTTGTTCAGCGTTTGGTTGTACTAAAAGACCCTCGAAGGAGACAGATTTTCAGTTTTTCCAGTAAGTACATTTTTATTTTAATAGTTGTAAGCATGTTTTTGCTAGCAAACATTAGCATTAATGTTAGTATTATCACAGTTAATCATAGCTGTAAATGCACTGTGCTAACCAAGCTAGCGTTAGGGTTATCTCTACCCTCTCGTCCAAATATGGCCACTTCTGGCTCCAAAAAACAAAGATGGCAGCGGCTACAATGTCAAATTCAAGGCTTCAAAACAGGAGTCTGCAAAACAATGGGCGACGCGTTGGAGGCTACATCCAGAAGAATTATTTCCTTAGATTTCATTGCAGAAAAATTAGCTTGTCATACATCTATCATTGACTGGTCAACGAAATGTAGGCTGCAGTGAGTTTGTTACTTTGGATGTTTGTAATTTCTGTAAACAGATACCTGCATACGTATGCAGAATCTGTAGGCAATGCCAAGATTTTGGTATTCGAAACATTCTGGTTTCAGTTTGTAGTCCTTAAATGTAGTCTGTGCCACATTTGAGTGGCAGTCATTAAACAGCTGTGTGTGGAGAGGCGGAAAACACTGGCCGAAATGTAATCTCAGAACTCATTAGCTATGAGGCTTTGGCCCAAATATGTGCTGCACAATGGAACCCCCAAAATACTGGCCAAGGGGTTCGAAGATTGGGATGTTTGTGGCTCTGGCTCCTGTTGGATTCTGTTTGTCTTGTTTTATCATGTTTGCAGATGATGCACTATACTTTGTTTTCGGTCATAGACCTCCATTGTTTTTGTCTAAAAACAATTAAAAACAAACCAAGGAGCCCAACTGTAGTCCTGGCATCTGACATGTTACTTCACCATGAACATGAGCATTGTAGTTTATTTTGTTTGCGTATCACATACAACGTCCTGCTGCTGGACGAACTCACCAAATCCCTTGCTGATAGCAGCACCTAACAAATGCACTTGCATGCCTTTTCTCTTTTTTGAGTTACATGCACTACAGTGTACTTGTGCAATACTATTTTAAGTATATATTTGTGACACATTTTAAATTTGTATGTCTTAAGCAAGAATGAATGGGCTTGGAGCTGTAAACCACAGACAGGTTAGGGAAGCCAGAAAGTAGGGATTAAGAAGAAAAACACATTGCTGCGAAACTTTATCTGATTGGCAGCTGTAACCTGTATGACCAGGTTACTTATAAAAGCATGAGAGGGCTGAGGGAGGGACGTCAGTGTTGCTTTTATCTTGACTCAGCTATAGTATTTTCAAATAGTACCTGTGTAAACACAGCTCAGGTTATGATTACAAAAATACATATGCAAGTTTGCACACTTCACTTAGGCTACAATCCAAAGCCATTTCAATAGAAAAGATAGCTTCAGATGTTTGCAACTACTTGACAACCTAGTATCATGGCTGTTCAACAAATAATGCAAGCCAACCTACTTGGCTTATTTTTAGCTAGATATTTATTCAAGACATAGCATGCAAAATTGACCCAAAACTGACTTTAAACTGAACGAAATGAACACTGAAAGTAGCACTCCTCTCTCATGTGTAAGTGAAATTACTGCATGTTGATCATTCATAGCAATTTTCATTAAGAATAGTCATCATTACTGATAAGAACACAAGTTGGCTTCTGCAGAAGGACGCTGTTTAAACCTTGGCAGCTGAAAGTAGAAAGAAAGGCAGAGGTGTAATAAATTGCATGATAAGTCAACGTTGCACAGATGTGATACAGTGATGCAGAATGTGTGAATAGTACAAGGACATCAAGGAAATGAAAAACATATGGAGCGTTTCACTCAAAGCCGAGCCTAAAATCATTTTGAAAGCATAAAAGAAATGAATTATATACAAACCAAAAAAAGGATTCTTACAATCTGAGGCCTCGCCAAAGAGCTTATTTGATTTAGGAGAATTGCAACGGCAAACTTTATCAGAGAAACAGTGTGCTGCCATTTATACCTGAACTTTGAACTTGGCAACAAATAGTTCGATTTTTCGTCCATCTGTCAGTTGCACAGTAGACTGCCCTTTGTGTCGGCACACTTGAAGCAAACCCAAAGTACATTTGCTTGCGTGTGACCCGAGAGCTTAATTACAGTTAATGATCGACCAGTACAGCCACATTACAGCTTATCACAGCCTAAATGCATCATCATCAATCATAAAAAAAGAGGAGCCATGCTTTTGGATCAGGTTTAAATGCACACAGGTGCGTCTTGTTGATTTCACTGTGTGGACAGATGGTTAATGTCCAGAGGGCAGTTAGGCGGCTGGTGCTGACCATGCTGATTTGCTCCCCCTGTGATAGTGATATAATATGATACAATTCTGACTGGAAACATCTGGTTTTTAAGGTTTTAATATCAAGGAACAGGCCAAATCCATAGTGTCTTTATGAAGTTACAGAGGTGACACTAATAGTGTTAAAAAAGATTTCAAATGAGTGATATATTTTTGTTTATTTGTGAGAAAAAGAACTCGGTTCAGTGGTTTTCCTTTCAGCAGTGATGCAGTGGATGTGACATTTGGCTTGTGGTTTAGCTGGAGACATACATGTTGTTTTCTGTTAGAGCTCGCTGCTCACTCCTCTCTCTCTATCTCACGCGCACACACACACACACACACACACACACACACACACACAAGCGCTTCACCAGTGCAAAGCGTGGGTGCAGGTTTTACCCTTGTTTGATCTGATCAATGTCTGACAAACCAGATAAAAGAGCTGCTTCAAGAGTGAAAGTGTGTGGGAAGTAATAGCTTCAGGCCGTGTGTGTGTGTGTGTGTGTGTGTGTGCATGCGCTAATGAGAAAGTGCATGAGCCTGGTAAATGTGTGGGCCATCAGTGACCCTGATACCACAAACATTTTGAAAAAAAAAAAACATTGCATGCAGACGTCTGCCTTCATTCTTACTCTTAATTTTTCTCCCACACCCCCAGAAAATTTCGTATCTGTCTGTCCGTACCTGCCGTGCAGCAGCTGCTACTCACAGCACACTGCAAGGAACAATAAACTAATAGCCTGCATGCATTGCAGAGTTGCCATGGTTGTGCAATAACTAAAATGCCTAATTTCTGCAACAGCCAGACTTGCTCAGTCATCACATTATACTTATATAAAAGCATCAGTTTTACAGAAGTACATCTCTGACTCCCACATCTCACCTCCTGCTGCGATTGATTATACATTGAGAGATTAGCCTCCGATGCCTATTTTCAACTTAGCAGACCAGTCACAATGACTAATGCTCATCGTCTCTCTCAGCAAAATGCTGACACAAATCAACAGCAGCATGGAGCTGAAGCTGCAGATGTGGGGTTTTAACATCTGTAAATCATCTCTCCGGGTAAACTGAGACAGCCAGGATAAATGTGGGCAGTGGAAGTGAACGGGATGCGCTTCCCTCTCGCTGAACTGGACTCCCAACTGTGGTTGTGGTTGCACTGGGCAGCTTGCAGGCCTGAGTGTGGGTTGTGTTTGTGCATGTTTAACTCCTCCAAACTGAGAGTTTGGGAGTATTCTCGGGTTGATTTTACTCTTCGAGGGAGTAAAAAAGATTTGCAAAGAAAAAGAGACCTAAAAAAGTGATTATCATCAATACACAGTTTGAGATATGATCTGTTTTTTTAAAGATAAATCCATGCTACCGTCATGTTTATAGTGGCTTTTATCTTCTGTGGGTAAGTGGTCAAAGATGATGGTCAAAGTTTTACTTATCCGGTGAAATATTTCAACAACTTTTTGATGGATTGGCGTAAAATTGGAAATTTCTTCTCCACCATGAGGTTCTCATTTGTGGTTTTAAATGAAAATGCCTCAGTAACTATTGAATGGATTGCCAGTAAATTTAGCACACACATACATTTCCTTTGTGTATCATATTGTTGGTGATCCAGGACTTTTCATCTAGAGCTATGATCAGATCAGAAATTCAGTTTGTCAAATATTTTGTTTTATGACCGAATATTTGCCTTAACTGTACTTTGGGTTTTGTGCTGTATAGCAAATGTTAGCATGCTTACAGGGTAAACTGAGATGGTGAACACTGATGACATTACACCTGCTAAACATCATTAGTAAGCCTAGTAATTGCTAGCATGCTAACATAAGTGCTGTGGCTGAGTAGGCTACAGCCTCACAGAGCTGCTGGCATGGCAGATTTAGGACCTTTCTATGGCGAGAGCTTTTTTTTTTTCTCCCCCAAACGTATTTTTTTAACTGTTTTTTCTGTCATGAGTACTTTCATACAGAACATGAATATTATAGAGCCAAACGGGGAGCTAATTCAGTAATCCAGTCCTTTCATCTTATTGCATTTAACCATAGTTGTGTTCGTTTTTGTTGACGGGCAGTGGTGGCTGGTATGTGATGAAAGTTTTGAGCCATGACTCCTTCTATTCTGGCTCCCAATAACACAACAAGACAACATTTTAAGACTCCTATGTAGCCTACAGCCCTGTGGTGACGAGTCGTGTTTTGCCTCCAGCTAATACAATACAATGATGTCATGGCCCAAAAAGGTTTATAAGGATCAAGAGGCAATGTCTGGGGCTGAGAAATGAAGCCAACGCCAAAGTGCCATAAACTGCAATTCCTCTAATGGCCACTTGAGGCTGACTCCAGAAGCCAGTAAATCCTCATAGACCTCCATGTTAAAATGCTGCACTTTACAGAAGAAAGAAACATGTTTACAGGCTGGTACAAAAACAGTGTTGGTCTCAATGGCTAATTTCAACATTCATGACAACTGTACGGGGGCTGAATTTTTATATAACCCGCTTGATAACATTTTATTGAGGTTATGCATTAACTTAAGGCGGGACAGCTTGACCTGTCTGTCAGGTCTTGCTACAGTTGCTTATTCACAGCTCCACCCTCTCATCCAAATATGGTCACCTGTGGCTCCAAAAAACCAAGATGGTGCAGCCAGAATGCCAAACTAGAGGCTCCAGAATGGGAGTCCACAAACCAGCTGGAGTTGTCACAGTAGCTACATCCAATATTTTCATCTGTCTATGATGAGGATTATAAACACAAACCGGCAACACAGAGGCTCCATCAAGCCCCCAGGAAGTGCACTGGACTTTTAAGCCAATTTTACACAATGGTCAAATTGTGGAATTACAACTTCCATGTATGTTATTTGATGCCATTGGGCCCAAAAAGACTTTTTCCCATGGACTTACATTGGCAAAGAGACGTCTTAAAATCGGTGGATAATTTTTTTGAGCATCACAACCCCAGCACAATGACTTCTTTCACAGTCTGAATTTAATTTATTTGGTCCGATAACATTTAGAAAAGCTTGAAGAGCCACATGATTAAATCATTTTATCCCAATTCAAGTTAGCAAAGGGCCAAACTGGAAGTAGCCCGATCAGCCAGCAAAGTCTCTAATGCTCTTGCTCTATGGGCCCAATAATCCTGAAGGTCCAGTTAATTTAACACCCAGGAAGTTGAACATTCTTGACTGGGGCCCTGCCTCCTATGCTTTATTTATTTGTCTTTATACAGCCATGGGATCCATAGTCCGAACCAGGACAGCAAACTTTTTTACTCCTTTCAACCTTTACAAGGGCAGCACGTACCAAATCCATTCCTTCTGTTCTTACCTTTCACAATAAAAGCCCTAAACATATACACTACTTAACTGTTTACCACAGGGAACTCAAATTCACTAAAAGTAAATTCAGTAAAATAACTTACAGTAGCTTTGGCTATACAAAAAGTTACAGGTGTACCTCAGACAGACTGCCACATCCTGCTCTGGGTCAACAGTTTCCTGGTAATTGTCATAAATTTGTATTGCTGATGATGAGTCAATTTACATCAAGACTTTCTGGCGAACAAATATTTCAACTGACGCAAATTTGCATCACTGCTGGCATGAATAGCTTTGATGCAAAATATTCACAGAGAAGTATTTTGCATTTTTGTGTGTTTAATTATCATGTCCCTGGTGTTTAAAGGCCTGTAGTCAAAAAAGACAAAAAACAGTGTTAAAAAGTTCCCCAGATAGAAATACAGAGAGGAGACAAATTCAAAAACTGTTTTTTAAGTTCCAGCTGTTCCTAAAAGTTCATGGCCTTCCTCCACAAGGGTTTCAGTAGATTTGTTGGTTGGCTAAGGTCATGCATTTTTATCCACAGTCAAAATACACATACTGGTGTCGACTGCAGGGCAAGTTGGTCCCTTCTGGAAGAGGTCAACTCTCTGGGGTGAGCCAGTAGTTTAGACTGAGAACATCCCCCATCCTGAAACTGCAGCCTTTCACCTATTCTACCCTTGGGTCAAAACCTCAGTGGATGGAAACATGGGGAAAACAACATGAGGGAAAGTGTACAAGGTGGTGTTTTGCCCCTGATGAGACACAGCATCTCTCTCAGCCTTCTTTTTGCTCATTCACGCTTTTTCAGTCACATGAGTCTTGACATTCAGTACAGACGCTCTAACATCCAGCCTCTGCTATTACCCTTATATCACCTCGGCACAAGCTGTGATGACAGTCACATGCTAAACATCTCTATTCGTAAACTGTGCTGCAAGGCAGCCCAGTAATTATAAAACCTGTCCTATATGCAGGTTCCATCCCATCAACAACAGTGTGATCCAGAAAAATAGAGGGGGTAAAGGTTAAACACTAGGCCATGGTTGTGGTTATGGTCTGTGAAGCCTAGCAGAGGAGTCTGAGTTTGAATGCAGTCAGAGGAAGTTCGTCATGGGAGGTTTAACTTGCTGAAATGACCCATGGTCACTGAAAATGACCTTGGACAACATGCTTAAACCTTTAAGTGTATAGTTTTATGCAATAAACTACAGTACAAATGAAGTCCACTATACTTCATTTCTGAGGAACATTTTACAAAGCATATTATAGCACTTATATTGCACTGTAAAGTAATTCCCTACCTTTGTGGTAGCTTTTATACCCAAATGAGCTTTACTCTATTTTATTACACTGCTTTGCGCTAGGTATCCTCCTGCATCTCCTGGTGACGTTGCCGGACGCCACAGCCAACAAAAGCCCATGGTTAGATTTAGGCAACAAAAGCACGTCGTTAGGTTAAGGGAAAAATCATCATGGATTGGCTCCACATTCACACAGGAAGCAAACACCAGGCTCCCAAGTGAAAGTCCAAGGTCTGTTGGACCCATCCACCACTCCTCCTGCCCGCCCTATAGATACTTTCTACCTCCTTATATTACATCGTTACCGACAGGGTTTCAACCTGACCCCGTCTAGTATCATACCAACATGACAGGTGCCATCCAGCCAACTAGCAGCGTATCATAACACCACGAAAGGTTACATCCGGCTACGTTACATACGATGCCAACTGGCAGTGTATCATACTGCAGCAACAAAACAGTGGTATTTGCAATCTTCAGAATGGGAGCAGGCTGATATTTCTGAGAGGCAATACCAGGCCCCCAAGAAGCCAATTTTTTTAGTGGCCAAACAGTGGAATTACATTTGTCTTGTGATGCTATTTGGTCCAGAAAACTTCTTCCATGGTGAAAGAGAAATCTGTAAATTAGTGGAAGAATTTTTTGAGCATCACAACCCCCTTGGCTCTACACACCACTGAGCAACTGTCATAGGAATGAATGGAGCCCCGCCTCCATCTCTGTATCCCGTTCTCTTTATACATCCATGGGCAAAACAGTTGCAATTAGGGGGTACTCAGACATTGATCAAAACCACAGATCATTTTTTTTAACCGAACTTTTTCTTTTTTTACTAAGCCCAGGTGCTTTGAAGCAGCTCTGAACATGTTTGGTCATTGTTTCTCCTCTGGGTTGTTTTTTCTGACAACTTAATTTATGACTAAGATGTTTTTCAGCGGTTGACTGTCAAGTCTGGAAACACACCAACATGGAGAGATTTCAAACTAGTCCCTTCCTCCAACTGTATTATAAGATAACATCTGCTGGAAAAAAATAAAATAAAAAATGGACGTACACTGTGATGGATTTCCTGTCTCAAGAGAGTTTTAAGTTGCAGTAATTTGATTTTCACACTATACTGAAATTACAGGCTTTGGACTTGGACAATAGTTGGCTGTAATATGAAACATAAGTGAGTTGGAGTGAATGGGTCAAAACACAAAAAAAAACACAAGTACGGTCTATGAAGTGTTTGCTTTTTTAAGCTGCTCTGAGATGACTCAACCATGAAATGACTAGAATATAACAATTTGGGTGAAAAGCGAGAAGCAAACTGCTCCTACGTCCTGATATTTGACTTTTAAAAAAACATTCGTGAGCCTCCCTCCCCCTCTTTCAGAAATCTCCCCGCAGCCTTCGTGTGGGTATTTAGCCTTTAACATTTGTCCCCACGGAGGGTCGTGACCCAGACTCATCCAATCACAGCACCAATCACGCACATTAGAGGATCTGCTTTGCCCTCACCCTGACCTGTGAGTGCTGATACTTCCTGTAGCCACACGTCTGTCCTCGGGTCAAACATTACTCACTGCCAAAAACCCCTCAGCTTGGGGTCATGCGAGGCCGGCGTTCATTTCATAGTTGTTTTCTTTTACGCAATTTGCAAACAGTCTGCTGAATATGTCGTTGAGGTGATACGCTGACAGATACATTGCACAGTATCCACCCATGCATTTATCTTGGCAGCGTTTAATAGCCTGTCAAATACAACTATTTCTTAGCAAAGCCAAAGAATGAGCGGCAAGTGCGGAGGTCACTGAATCGCACTTTTTACAAAGACAAATGCACACACACTTCATCTGCATGGTTGCTTAAAAACATTTGCACACACACGGACAGTTACATAGGAAAAATCACTGACAGTGCATTCCCAGATGGATTTAACAAAGCTATACGAGGGAATTGAAAAAACTCCTATCACTGCCTCTACACACCCACACATCCAAACACACACACACATGGGAGTAACATTGTGGCTGTCTGGCTGAGGCTCGCATGCCATCACCCAGCTGCCTGAAACCTTGATGTATACGAGGGAAAAGAAATGGCCCCCAGGTTATTAGCTGGAGCACGAGTCACCTCAGCAGCTGATTGTTGCCTTATTTCAACTGAGTTGTTCTTCCTCTCTCCTCTCAGACTCACATTTCATTGAACCCTCGGGGCAAGATGAAAGAAATCAAAGGCATGTGACCCGCAAAGGGATGGAAGAGAGGCTGCGATGGTGTGTTTATGTGTGTGTGTGTGTGTGTGTGTGTGTGTGTGTGTGTGTAGGTCTTAAAACTCAAGGGAACATTCAGTCAGCCCTGAGGTCATAAAACAGTTTGTTTCCATGGCTTTAATACAGTGGATTCATCAATTATCAGATACACCAGTTGCTTGTTTGTCGTGTTTTTGACAAAGTTTCTGTTTGCTGTCTTGTTGATACAGTCAGTGTCTAGTCGTAGTTAGGGGGTGTGGTCGGCGAGGGGCAAAACATTCCTTTCCTCCAGCCTGAAAATGCTGGAAAGCACATATTTTGAACTCTTAATACAAACACAATTACAATAGATACAAGTTAATAGCTTACCATAATATCAGTACCCTACAGCCATTACGAGACAGTAGGGCAATGCTAACGTCACTCAATACCATTAGCCTATATGTTGACGACATGCTAGTAAGGTTAGAACAACCTCAAGAACAACAGGCTCACAACTTTTTTACCAATGGCTAAACAGTCTAATACTGTTTGGATAAAGTGTTAAAGGAGAAGTCCGGTATTTTGCGCTTTGAGCCACATTTCTGGGTTGTTTAAGATGAAATAGAGTGGTTAAGACCAAAATAGTGACGATTGCTCATTTTCGGAGAATTTGGCTTTCCCCTGCCTGGCTTAACACTGCTGCCTATGGCCATGTGTGAACCTGTCCTAAAACCACCCTAAACGTTTGTTGTCAAAGCCATGAAACTCACCGTGTTGTCAGTGGTGTTCGTTGATGGTCTGACATAAAAATCGTAGTAAACTGTGGTTTCCGTGATGATTTATTTGACATTTTATGTACCCCACTGGTTTTCTATAGGAAGCCTCATTGTCTGTTGGTAGCAATCCACTACCAGAAACGGAAAGGGCGTTGTTTACGACAAGGTCGTAGTCATTGTAGTCTTTTATCTCAGCGAAAGTGCCGGCTCGACAGTGCTGTGTGCGCTCCTGGAGGAAGAACGAGAACAAATGAAAAAGTTTTGTAATAAGTTTAAACAACTGCACAATGGATTACTCACTTGTAAACAACCTTCACAGTATGATGCCTTTGAACACAATGCCAGCCTTCTTCTTCTGTGTACCATTACATTGCAGTTTCCTGCCAGTTGGCGACACCCACGTAAAGGAGCATTATCGCCATCAAGTGGGCTCGAGTGTGCAACACTTAAGGGTCAAACGAACGATCAAACGGAAGTTTACACACGGGTGTGAGGCAGATGAAAACATAGTTCCACAATCGAGATGAATAGTGAAAACACGGATGGAAACCACAGTTTGCTACGACTTTGCCGGTTCGATCCCGGGTGTGGGAGCCCTTCTGTGCAGAGTTTGCATGTTCTCCCCGTGTCAGTGTGGGTTCTCTCCGGGTACTCCGGCTTCCTCCCACAGCCCAAAGACATGCAGATTGGGGATAGGTTGTCCGTAGGTGTGAATGTGAGCATGAATGGTTGTCTGTCTCTATGTGTCAGCCCTGTGATAGTCTGGCGACCTGTCCAGGGTGTACCCCGCCTCTCGCCCAATGTCAGCTGGGATAGGCTCCAGCCTCCCGTGACCCTCAAGAGGATAAGTGGTTAGAAAATGGATGGATGGATGATTGTTGGAATAGTGGAAAGTCGAACCAAGATCATTTCTGTGATTTTTTATTGAAATGGAGTCTGGTGGGTTTGACGATAGCAATTTGAACGCTGTTTCTGGTTAAACAAAAAGGATGTTACTCTTTAACAAAGAGGTCTGTCTCTGCAGGGATCCTTCTAATAATCTTGTCAGACAGTTATAATAGCAATGTGAGCCTGTCTGTGGTAAAAACAAGCACTTTTAGTAGATGTAAACTGACGATGCGGACATGCCCGGTTAGCCTTACAGCTTGGATGCTGCTCACGCTCAATATTGAACCAGTTTCAAAAAATGCTGTTCCTATTAATCACTTAAAAGCAAAAACACTTGAAACTAGGGTCCAGGTAAAAATATACCCTTTAACTCTATATTTTTAAGTTTATTTGATGTGCAAAAAGCAACACAGCAACTCTTCAGCATGGTAGCAAATGCTATGTTTCCCCCCTCAGCGTAAAAGGACATGACGTTTAGTGGACGTTCCCATAAACACTGACTTTATCTATTTAACCACACTTGCTGTTACCACCTCTAACCACGATTGTCGCCTCTGTGCTATTAAAACAACTGTCAGTCTGCACAGTAAATCCATAGGAATTGTACTTATGAAACGACAGCAGTAGCTTCTATCCACTTAACTAAAGGCCATTTGTATGAATTAGTAGAGAACATAGCAGGCCTGCACCGTGTTGGTGACCCCCGCTGCAAGGCAAACTAAACACTCCAGTGCTGCAGCAGCAGGCCAGCCAGCATCCGAGGCCACACAGCCAGGCCGCATGAGTCACACAGTCCCGAGCAAAAACCAAAATGTGTAAAAACTTCACATTGGCAGATTAGTTTGTTTACATCCTGCACTGGACGTGATTTGGCCAGGCTGCGGCAAGACGCAGCCAGAAAGCCCGTCTTCCCTTCCCTCCCTTTAACTCGATCCTTTGCTGCCTCTCTGCCTCTTTTTCTCTCTCCCTTCCTTCTTTTCTTTCTTCCCTCCTAACTATCTCCACCTCATCTCTCTTTCTCGCACCGCTGCCAAGAGCACATGACCATGAGGCAGAGTGAAGCGGAAAAATAAAGCAGCCCTGCCCTTGTAAAAAATTTTAAATGAAGTTAAAAAAAAAAAAAAAAAAAAAATCAGACAAATTAATAACAACACCAAACAGATGGGGAAGTTGTATTTCCAGGATAAAACAAGACATTTGTAAAAAGAGAAGAAAAAAACCTTTCCCCCCAACGGAGTTCGCCAAGTCATGAGCTCATACTTTGTAGGCCCTCTGCTGAATATCTATTCATAGCGTCAGCTCCAAGATGTCAGACTTTTATGACCCATTTCTCCTCTCGTTATCTGCAGCAACATTTAGGGGCCTGCTAATTTAACACTGGAAATATGGAAGTGTTTTCCTGACTTGGAAGCACGCTCGGGATAGCTCACAGTGAACGGGCGTGTACGGGGAATGATTAAACTCCTCGTACTTCTTGAAACGTACAGGAAGACTGGTAAAAGTCAACATGTGGCTGCGGCTTTGTGTGCATGTGTGAGCGTCTTTTTCACACCAAGCTGGAGTATAATGATGAACAGGGTCAGTCTGGGGTAACAAGCACAGAGACACCCACGCCCTCGATCTGCGGTGGTTTTGAGGTCATGCCTGGCACCGCTCTCTGAGGGTGGTGACATCATATCTGCATCACGGCGTACTGTAGAGCTACTGCCTCCCTTCCTGCACCAGCAGGGTGAACGACTCTTCTCTCTGAAAGTTTTCTCCTTCTCTAAATTAAGCTGCATCCTGACACTGTTGTTGGAACCCTCATAACCTGCCAGAATATCAGTGTTTCAGCTTGACTTTGTGTATCACAGCAAAAATCCCCCAGATGGGCGCTACAGGGTGTGACAGCAGGTTCACAATGGGCTGCCAGCACCAAACAAAGCTCCCTTTAAAGGCTCTGCACATCAACACAGGTGATCTGAGCTCTTACTAAAGACAAAAAAACTAATCAGGGTGATGTCAATCACGCCTGCACATGCCAACAGAGAAGAGGTCTCATCAGGCAAACTAAGTGAAAGCACCTGCGTGGGTGAATGAAGGGTGTGTGACACATCTAAACAACACATGTATCTTAAATCCTGAAGTAATGCAGACGTTTCACAGATACTGAAAGGAAATGTATGATATTCCCCACTTCTACTGAATGCACAACATTTGTTTTTTCATGTTTTTAACACTGAGTTAAAGGGATAGTTTGGGTTTTTTTTTTAAATGGGGTTGTATGAGGTACTTATCCACAGTAGTGTATTACCTACAATAGATGTCAGTTGGCACGCCCCCAGTTTGGAGAAGCAGGCTGCAGTCTGAGATGGAAGCTAAGCAATGTACTGCTGTGGATGAGGGTCAGCAATAAACAGTATTTTAGCAACCTGAACAGAGTCCCACCTTAAACAACCAATATCAGGTCAAGTGTGCTTTATACTGAAAGTATTTTCACTGCTTTATCTTTCCATCAGACAGCAGTGTCCAACAGGGAACTTAAGTTGTTCTTTAATGCCAGACTCCATTAAGAAGAAGAGTGATTTAAGATAACAGAACACAGGAGCTAGTTCTGTATCACTGCCTTGATCAGGTTTTCTTTTGTGCATTACTGTGTAACTTCGGCACTGAAATCGGTAAGTTTGAATTCACCAAAGTCACACAATAACACAAACTAACTGATTGAGGCAGCAGTAGACCAGCAGCTCCTGTGTTCAGTGGGCTAAAATTACTGTTTTTCTCAATTGAGTCTGGTTGTTTGAAGAGAACATAGATGTAGAGCGTAAGTCCATTTTAAGCGGTGAAAATACTCTCAATAAAGCTTGCACTTAAACTTGTATTTTTTTTTTAGGTGGCTAAAATATGCTTTCCACAACAGTACTTTGCTTAGGTCCCATGTCAGACTCCAGCCTGCTTTTAAAGTTGGGGTGTGCCGACTACCATCTGCTGTAGGTAATACACTGACTATGGATAAGTACCTAATGCAACCCCACTTCAAAGGATCTGAACTGTCCCTTTAACCTCAAAAATATCCAATTCTGAAATATCTGCCATTCAGTTTAACAGTGTAAATGTACCCACCTGAATGTTCTGAGCCCCATCAGGCCCAAACAGCCTGATCCTAATCTGACAAAGTGGAATTTATGCGCACATTATGCTTTGCTGTGGTACAAGATTCAGAAAGATAATTCATCACAAACTTATGTTGGTGCTACCAAACAAAATGACATCTTGAACGTTATGTTAGTGGTATTACTCATCTGTGGTAGAGCATGAGCACTCATTTATGTATTGTTTTTGTTGTTATGATGCTGACACCTAAGAACATCAAGAGGAAATTGGCATTTCAGTAACCAGCACACACTGTCACTTAGAACAAACATGGGGCAACTAGTCTGGCTCTGTCCATAGGTCACAAAATCTGCCTGTCAATATCTCCAAAATTCATTGAGTACCTGTTGTATTTGTTTAAATCCTGACAAAAATTGTGTAAAAATTACATGTTGCAAAACCATTATGTCCTGGACTGTTTCTTGACTGGGAGCACTGACCTCATAGACTTATTTGCCACTGCCGTGAGGTTGCCTGGCAACCAGTGGAGACTGCAGGATGTCACTGTGCCCAGTCCAGGCCACCAGGAAAGCCGCTGAGCTTTGCAGCCAATTTTTCCCAGTGGCCACTTACAGTATTGCAGCAGAAAAAATCCTTTGCAGCCCAAAAGGCATTTTCACCATAGGCCACCATTGTAAAAGAGACATCTGTAGAGCTGTTGACAGGACACCTCAAACTGCAAAAAAAAACTGAGCCATGGAGGTTTTAAATTTGTAAATCTTTCCTGGAGCCCAGAAAACTGATTTTAAAAATATCTGACGTCGTCACAAAGTGTATGAGCCCAGCAGGAACTTGTTGGCAGGGCTAGCAGGAGAAACGCTACTGCACATATTCAGTGGGCCATATACCACAGAAGTAAACCTGGAAGCTAGAACTCCAACTCCACTGGATTAAATAGGTGCCATCTTGGCGTCCAGTACCTAGTTTTATGAAAATCTATGGCCCAGTCAAGAAAAAAGTAACTAAGCATTTTTTCCCAAAATGTCAAACTATTCCTTTAAGTTCAGTTACAAGCTGAATAAAATGTAATTGAACAAAAACATTGTCGGTGTCAGTTGTGGCAGCAACCTGTGAACGTGCTAGTGGACACCAGTGGTGAGGGAGGCCATCAGGATGAAGAGGGAGGCCTTTCTGAGCCCTGGGGTCTCCTGCAGCAGCAGACAGGTACCGGTTGGCCAGAGGGGCTGCAGCTACAGCAGTTGCCGAAGCAAAAACATGGGTGTGGGAGGAGTTCTGGGAGGCTATGGAGAAGGACTTTTGGTTGGCCTCAAGGAAGTTCTGGCAGACCATTAGACGCCTCAGGAAGGAAAGCAGGGCTTATCTCTCAGGGAGTAGGCCTACTGACCCAGATTGGGGACATTGTCAAGTGGTGGAAGGCGTACTTTGAGGAACTCCTGAACCCAGACATCACATCCTCTGTGGAGGAGGCAGAGCCTGAAGACTCAGGGGAACTTTCGTCCATACCCCTGGCAGAAGTCGCAGAGGAAGTCAAAAGGCTCCCCAGTGGCAAGGCGCCAGGTGTGGATGAGATTCGCCCTGAGATGCTGAAGGCTCTGGACAGTGTTGGGCTGTCTTGAATGATCGATTAAAGGGAAATGTCAGTTTATTTCAACCCGTCTCCTATCGTCCTAAATTTGGTTCAAATGACTAGTGACATACAGATAATAGTTAGCATGTTGGCCGTTAGCCTAGATACAGCCGTAGCGTCAGACCTGTTAAAACTTAATTGAACGGGCATCCCTTCAAGTGCAAAGTTAGTCCACTAAACAAGCTTTTTCTCCACAAAGACCGCCTCATATCGTTAGGATAAATGTCAGAGAACATATAGAAAACCACATGTAAATGTGTTGTCTTACCTTACCGGTGTGCTGCCATGTTTGTTTACCAT
>NC_065528.1:11880700-11961144 GCF_006386435.1 Epinephelus moara
TTCACTTACGTTTTAACAGGTCTGATGCTTCGGCTGTATCTAGGCTAACGGCTAACATGCTAACTATTATCTGTATGTCACTAGTCACTTGAACCAAATTTAGGACGATAGGAGACGGGTTGAAATAAACCGAAATTTCCCTTTAATGGTGACAAATAGTTTAGCAAAAAAAAAAAAAAAAAATGCAACAACTATGTTGGATGAATATGGATGTGGACTATATCCTCCTGAGACCCTGTTTCCTTATATAACGACATCACATTTTGGGTTTATTTGACCTTATACTTCATTCTTTTCAACTCAGACTTGTTGTCCTCAATCGTGGACACTTTCTTGTGCCATCTAGTGGTAGTAAGAGCACAATACACCAATCCATATAAAAAGAAGATGGCAGCCATATCTGCCAAGTCAGTCTGCAGCTGATCCTGACACAAAAGAGGACAAGGTCCAAAATCTGATCACATTTTATGGTTGAAACTTTATGATTAATAATGTTTGTAGCTTGATATGGCAACAAATTTGACCAATTTTAGCATAAGTAACAAGACAAAACACTTAATTAGGAAGCACTCGTTTGAAGACATTAGGACTTTATTATCGTCTTGTTTGAGAACATTCAGACTTTATTATCGCTGACAGTGTTTAGTTTTTTATACTCATCGGGTCCTACTGATCCCAAATAGCTAGGAGAAATTAAAAACGCATACCAAACAAAAGTTCAGGTCTCAGGAGGATATAGAATCTTTCTTGAATGAACATTTCCTTGAAAAAAAGACTTGTGCCTGTACCTTTCCCAGATCAGTTATGAGGCAAATGTCAAGGGCTTTATAACAGGCCACATGGTGGCGCTATTGTGTCCAAATAAGCTCAGAAAATATAATGTTTCCCCCAAACTTAACTGAAATCTACTTAGCAGTGCCCAAAACAAAGCAAAAGGACCAGATTTAGACAGAGACAAAAACAAACAGGATTGAAAAATTCCTCAAAGTGGAAGTAATAAGAAACAAAATGATGGATGAGATGGATCGGACATATTTGCACTTCTGAAGTTCATGCCGATACATTTTAACATTATGCTGTCATCTGACATGTCCTGTGTTCAGAAGGAAAAAATGTGTGATGTCAAAAACAGAGAACATCAATGAGTTAAAGTGTTGCAATCCTCTCTAAGAGTTTACAAAAAGGCCATGAGCTCACTGCAGTCCCAGCCAGTATGAGATATTGTAGGAATAGCTCTCTCTCTCACTCACTCTGTATTTGACTCCTACACGCTGGTATCAACAGGAAAGAGGCAGCCAATGAAACTAATTGGGTGGTGTGTGTTTTATGAAAAGAACAGCCTGTACTGTCCCGGGCTCCCTCCCACTGCTCTGTGACTGGCTGGCTCCTAAGTGGTCTGCTTTTCCTCTCTCTGCTGTTATTGGAGCCAGGGAATGCCAGTAACTACTAACTTCTTTTTTTTTTCCTCCCCTCTCTTTTCCTCAGGACGTACCCTTGTTGTTTTCAACTTTGGAGGCAGAGCTGGGCTGTGACGAGCACAGTCACAGTCTGCACTCTGGTGCCGTGCCTGCACTCAGGATGTACACGGTGTGCTGGATTTCAGGCCAACCACACGCATTATATCACTATATTGTAGCCAATATGACATGTACAGCTGTAGGAAACACAAGGGGGCTGTTGTAGAAATGCTTTGTGAGTCAGGTTCCTGGAGAAATAAGCTCCTAGCTGAATTAGTTTTACATTTTAATGCACATAGTGGACCTTTAAAACCTCACTGTAGAGAACAGACATTAAGTTATTTACTTGTGCAGATATGTTACGCATAGATCTTGATCGTATCACTGCTGTCAGTCCTCACACTAAAGAACTCATTACACCTCTTTAATAACATGCTTGTATCTCTATTAGGCCTTTGTTCAAGACTTAATAATCCCTATGACCCATCCGCCAGTTTAAATGGGCGGATCACTTTAAAGTGTGTTTGTTAAGGGTGGAGTGTTTGTGTGCTTTGCAATCAAAAATAGCGAACACATGCATTTATTATTACACCAGCGTTGCCTTTTAATCAATCAAACCGCAGGCTGAAAGAAAAGAAAGAAAGAAAAAAAAAATACAAAAACACACAGGATATAAAATCGATTATTAGGCTCAGTTTTGCAACAGTTTATTTATCTTAAAAACAATAATGAAAATATATATTTACAAAAATGTTGCTTTGGGAAGCTGTACATACACCCACAACGAAAAAGCACAACATAAATAAGTTAGTATAATTTTTTCAGTGTTTTAGAAAAAAAAAAAAAGAAAAAAAAAAAAGGCACACAGGTACACTTCAAAGTTTTACACCAAATGAGGCAGTGTCACTTTGTTTTTCTGCCCTACAAAAAAAAAAAAAAAGTAATTAACAATAGTGCAATTACATGTTCCACATGAATTCCACACCACAAAGACAAATCTTTGATTCACATATTTGCATAATAAGCAGCCCAGTGATTTTTTAACATATTTTACATCTATGTTAACCTGGACTACACCACTTATTACAAGGGGCGGATTGTGTGGCCGGAAAGCCACTAAAAAAAATATGCACCTAATTTAAAAAATAAAACGCTAATTCTTAGGATTATTAGCAAATACTGTTAAAAATTTGGTTGGATATTGCTCAGCAGTTTTGCCACCCTCCCACCCCACCCCTCACCCCCAGAACAAAAGGCACAAACTTTGGCAAAAAAAAAAGGGGGAGAGGAAAAAGAAAGAAAAATGGGGGGAATAAGGAGACAATATTTGCATGTAAACTTTATCCTGTCATGGCTGTTCCCAGTTAGATGGACCCTCAACTTACAGTGTGGCCATCTGGGCCTTCAAAAAAAACAAGATATATATAACACTGGGACAAATAAAGCCATTAAAAAAAAAGGTGAAGACATTTTTGTTTCCACACAACCCTGACTTTTTTTGAAATCTGCATTTTTTTTTAACTTACATCAATTACCTGAATAATGATACAACAAATGACCACTTTAAAACAAAACAATATTTCTCTGCTGGAAATTGCACTGCAACTTCCCGAGTCAAATTCACACAATTATTCAAATAACATTTAACATAAAAAAGGTATGAAAAGCATAATATGCTTTTGTTTTATGTGCTACATCTGAAACATAGGTAGTAGATAAAAAAAAATATGAGCAAAAATCCATTTGCACACTGCTACATTGTCTGCTGCTTCTGAGGCAATTTTTTTTTTTAATGAAATGAGTGCCAAAACTTGATAGTGTACATATTCAGTGCTTGTACGGCCTCTCCTCCTCCCTTCTGTAGAATGAGGCTGCTTTTAGATTTTTCTCTCTCCCACCTGTCAGATGATGAGAAAGGCTACAGTATACCACCAGCAACAGGTCTCCCAGCTCTGCGGGACAGAAAAAGAGGAAACGGTGGCTGTTGAATGGTGCAATTGAGAAAAAAAAAAAAAAAAAACAGTTGCTCACTCTTTTGATATCCCTCATGCAGACACGCACACACACGCACACACACGCACAGCGTGAACAGTCATAGCTGGAGGAGTTGTGGAAGATGAAAAAAATAAATGCAAGTTTGAGCGGCTGGTGACGTGTGCAGGACAGCAACAAGCACACACACCTCCAAGATCTCTCTATAGTAGCTTCCATTCACATTATTTTATGGAGATATGATGGTTTCTTACCTGGCACTGGTTTCACTGGACCTCGTTCCTCTCTGGCCTTCTGGGTCTCTCCTCCGCGGCTTGCACCGCCTGACTTCCTGCACCGTCCGACTGGTCGTCATCATCATCTTCGTCGGTATGCGACCTTTTACTCTGACACTCGCCGGAGCAGGGACCTGGCAGACATAAAAAAGTTGTCAGGATGTGTGTGAGGCTGCACGTTCACTTTAAAAGGCATCTGACATCCACGGCATGCTGGAGAAATTTAAAAGCGAGAATAGTTTGAAAAAAATGTGCAAGCTGTGTAAAAAATAAGCGCGGGTTTGCTGCTTTCAAAAAGCGTGCATTACACTGTCATGCTCGTTAATAATAAGAGGTTAAACACTACAGAATGCATCGACACCGAGTGTAGCCTGCGGGTGCACCCTTGACACAACTGTTGCTTTGCGGCACAGCGAAAACACAAAAAAGCGTGGCACTCGTAAGAACTAGGTAAATCACCTGAGTCCCCTGAACGCCTCTTCCTCCCACCGTCTCTGCGTGCTCGCTCCGGCCGCCGCTCACTCCTCTCCTCGGCATCCTGTGGCGGCTGGCTCCCGTGAGGCGCCCTGCTGTAAAACTCCGGCGCGTCGCTGTCCTCCTGCCACTCGTATCTCCGCGGAGAGAGCGGTCTGTCGCTCACCGGGTCGTAGTTATAAGTCTCCGTGAAACGCTGCACATCTTCCTGTATCGACGCCTCCACATACCTCCGTATCTCCTCAGGGTCCGGTCGGCCGAAAAGATTTCTGCTGACCGAAGCTCTGACGTTGTCCGGCAGCCGTGCGTCCACCCTCTCCACTGTCGGGCTCGCATTAGAAAGGCGAACATCTGACATTTTGTTGCACATATGACACAGAAACAAAACCACACAACTTCTATTTCCAAGTAGTAATCCTTTCAAATGCAAAGTCACGGGGATGATGCGTGCATAACTCCGCGCGTATCATCCAAAACGCGTACGCACAACAACAACCAGCAAAAAAAAAAAAAAAAAAAAAAAAAAAAGAAGAAATTAAAGCGTCTCCAAGGGCGCAGGGGCGTTTAAGAGAGCCACTCCTGTCAGGTCCGTAGTAAGGCTGATGAAAACAACAAGTCAAGTCATAACAGCCAACATGGCGTTAGAGGGTGCTATGAGTGAAGGAGGAAAGTTGACATCAAGGACTATTTAAACAGAGACGGCGCTTCATTGGTCTGCGCGCAAGGACCGCCCATAGTGCAATCTTAAAGTCGAACAGGAGCAACAACAACACAGAGCTGGATTGGATTAACTCTACACATGAATATGACCCAATTAATCCGTATGATAAATTAAATGCATAAAGAGTAGAAGAAGAAGAGGCTGTGCTTATAAAAGATGTTTTATCTGTCCATTAGCACATCATTTGTAGCAGCAGGCTTCAGGTTAACTGGACACCTACAGGTCAAAGATATCATTTGATCTCATTAAGTGTCTTGTACTTTGTGCTCATGCACTGTAAAGTCTCCTGCATTTCAAAAAAACACACAAGTAAACAACAACAGACAGATTTATCTCAAGTGTGAGGTCTTGCTCCAGGCTGCTAATACTATCACAGGAATCAATTATCAAACGATGGTGCGAGTGCTGAGATAGCACTGCTTGATCTGATTTGGTGTCACATAAGTGGTTTAGGCACACTTGATTCAATCAGTGTGAAGCCATTCAGTCATAGCTTCAAGGCTATTCAAGGACAATGAGATGCTAAAATGAGGGTTTATGCAGGAAAATGACAAAAAAAAAAAAAAAAAGAAAGCCACAAATCTGCCTCCTGGCATCCGATGACATCAGCTCTCGGGGCAAAAAGTCTTCCGTCATCGTTGGCGCCATGCCTATCGCTGTCAGACTTTGCCACTGGTGCCACAGAGGTGGTTAGTGTGTGCCATTGCTTGTAATTGCTTGTGTGGGCTTGGAATTTAAGCACAGAGGAAACAGAAAGTGGTGCAGCTTTAAAATAAATAAATAACGTCATTGCAATGCAGCACCATTTCCCTCTGGAGGAGTTCTCAGTGTGCATCCTTAAAAGAAAAAGCTGACTTAAGATTTTAATTGGTGTTCATGCCAAGACTGAAGTTATCGAGTTTATTTTCTGTACATCTCAGAGCAGCACAGGCATCCTGGAGTAATTGAGTGAATGCTTCAGCACTCCTTGTGCCCAGGAGCTCACCATGTCCCAACTTAAACTCTAATGTCGCTCTGCATTCCTCTTCAGCATTTGCCAGTAAGGAGGAGAAAAAAAAAGAAAAGAAAGAAAGAAAGAAAATCACTGGGCCTGCCTTAAAGGCCATGCTGTTTCAATTAACCCCCGAAATGTCAAACATCTCGTGATGAATACAGCGAGGCCATCTGTTATATCGATGTTATCGCCGGGATCACACTTAATCCATAATGTGTTTATGCTGCTGCAAACTGTGCGTGGTGTTGTACAGAGTGATCCCTGAGATGAAAACACATTTTGATCGCGATGATTAAAAACGGGGGGCAAAGTGAGAACGGGAGGCAAAAAGGAACATTTTGTCTGTGAAGTGTGTATTTTTGAAAATTAAGTTACTGTTTAACACAGAACGGGATGATGCAACTGCCGCAGGCTGTAGTTACACATTAATTATGATCTATGATTAAACAAGTCAGACAACAACAGAGAAATGTCACTGTCTGTGTCTTTTTTTATAGGCTAAGATAACACAGATAAACATTATTTTGACTCCACAGAAGTCAACAGTGCACTCTCTGACCATGCACACACAGATGAGAGGGATAACAGTGATGCACTAGTAAAAAGGATGCGTCATGTCAGCACAAATGTGTCCATGGTTAGAGATAATTACTCATATAAATGTTAATGTTACCATATGTTGCTGAAAAGTAATAAAAATGTGTCCGTATTAAAGAGGGGGCATTAAAACATTGCACAACAGGCGTGGTTCATCAAGTTAAAGATAAAATGGAGACAACTTATTAATTTCGAGACATGAATCTGTGTTTAAATCTGCCTAGCAACAAGTCTTCAAAGACGCTACTACTTCCACATCTTTTGAGTCATACATAATTGTACAGTAATAAACAGTTTGTAAGAGGCATGGAATAGTTGCTGAATTGGGCTGACCATGAGTGATCAAATATTAGTAACACTTTTAAGTTTTCTTTTGTTGAGCAACTGTAGGGTATTGTGCACAATCAGTGCATGACATCATATTTTTAATTGCTGCAATCCAGCGGGGCTGACTCCGAGCCCACAACCACAATCCATCAGGGGTCCGGCAACAGTGGTCACACCCGCTGCTTGCTTCTACCAAACTCTCTCAAAACAAATAACACCCTCAAGGTTAGAGCAGCAGCCTCACTTTCCTGGACATGAGCATGTATGGTGTTAATTTTCCACTTAAATAAAAGTAATCAATTACAGAGTGTTTTCATTTATCAGATGGTGTTGGTCCAGTGTAAGTGTGTACAAAGAGTGCTGGTAAAGCACCTTGACACATTCAAATGAGTGTTCTTGTTTGGACCTCTTGTTCAATGTCACGAGACGGCAGCCTTGGAGCTCTGCTTCTTCTTGGCCAGCTCAGCCTGAATCTGATGGGGGAACTGGTCCAAGTGTTTGTTGACACACTGCATGCAGAACCTCTTGGTGTAGAAAAGACTGCAGTCCTGAGGGAGAAGAAAGCAACAAGAATCCAGCATCAAAGCTCTGTCCTCACATAAACACTGCATGTCTATTTATGAAAGTGGATTAATTAATTTTAAAGGCCTCGGAGCTCACTCAGCACAAACTGTATAAATGCCACATGATTGCAAAGTCATCTGGGGAAAGCATCCAAGCCATGTATGTATTTATCAGCAGTGATCTGCGGGTCAGCTCATGCCAAGTGGAAAATTGTCACAGCAGCACAGCCAGGGAACAGACACGCAGTTTCAACTGGTGGACACGCTCCTGAGTTACTTCTACAGGGTGCATGGGCATTAATCATTTGATAACCTGCATTACATGTCCACATATTTAATCTGTGGCAAAACAGACCGAAGCAATTCAATTTCAAGACATCTTACCGATCCAACACAGACACACTTGCTGCACAGGCTGCAGGTTGAGCCCAACACCAGGAACTTCTCCTTGTCCGGACTGAAGGGGTCCTGGGTCACAAAACACTCCTCCAGCAGCCTGGTTAACAACAGAAATGCGGACATGAGCTTACATATAACGTAATTTAGAGTCATGTGGTTCACAAACACCAAACAGGTGCGTGTTCCAGGGCATAACTTGCTTTAAACTTCACGTACAAATCACTGTATGTTGTCATTTCTATGTGTGTCTAACAGTTGACGCTGGCGTTAGCATTTAGCAACATTAGCATAGCTAGCTCCAGAGCGCTACTAGAAACACTTTTTGTTTAATGTCCACTTACACAATGGCTCTGGTGTTTGGTGGTTTCTGGCCGTAGTAAGTGAAAGGGCTGCTTAAATCACACAACTGGCAGGTAAATGTCTTTTGACGGGGCTCGGTTAGAGTTTGCTCCATCTTTCAAAGCAAAGGAGCGAAGGAAGAAGCTACTTCCTGGTTTTCATGTCGAGTGCAGCCATGTTGTTTCGTGAAGCTTTTGCGCCACCCAATGGACTGGGGAGGAAGAACACTAGACTGTGCACAGATATAAAAATACAATTTTACATATTTCTTCACAGTATCAGTATATTTCAAACAAATATATGTTGATATATATATTTTAATATAAAATATGAAAATTTAGTAAACCAGCCAAAATTAATAGCATGGGTTAATTTCACAGTAAAAAAATATTTCTTAGATAATGCATTTGTACAGCAGGTACTTAAACTTGTCATGAAGGCAAAGCACAGGTGTAATTAATTACATTCATGGCTCACTGGGTCACTTAACTGGAACAAAGCTGTCATTAACAGTATTAGTTCCACCTGTGCTTTTCCTGCTGTGGCAACCCCAAATATCTGCAGGTCAGAAGGCCAGTGGCTAATTTATTTAAACAATAGCGTGTGTAGAAAATTAGGCAGGTAAATAAGTCAGGGCATTACATATTTCTCAGTTAAATATATTAGTTTATTTCTACAACATGACATAAATCATTTTATTGAGACAGCAAATGTATCTAATGTACACAGTCCTGTACATGATAAAAAATATAAACAGTTTTGACAAGAAACAGTGTTTCAATACTACATTGGGAGGTGAAGAGCAGCGAAGGAGGCAATCAGCGCTGCACACTCACCTTCCACTATGGCCACCACATTCTTGCTATATTTACAAAATAAAACATAAACCAGCTTAAAAGATTATTGTGTTTGTGGTCAAACTATTCAATACTGGCACATACTGTTTTTTCTTTTTTTTAAATGTGTCTTAATGGCAGGATTTGCACAAAAACAGGTGAGCTATCATGTTGTGTTGGTTCTTAGCAGTAGGATAAAGGATTACAATAAATACATTACACATTAAATTACAATATTTTCAAATGATGCACCACTGTTTGTGATTTATGAGGTGAGAACATTCCCTGATCAAACACTAAATAGTTAAACAATTGCTCTATGATTTGTTTTGTGGTGAAGGTGTGGTCACAATAGAGGAAACATTATGGCACGACGTGAACACTGATGTAAGTGTTGTTGCAACCACTAATCTCAAAAAGATTGAGGGAGGGAGATGTGGTCGATGTCATTAAGGCACTAGTACATGATGAAAAGACATGACAAATCCAATTATACGCATTAAATATCCAAAATATTAGGAACATGTCCGGTATTGAGTTTAGCGCTTATTGCACAACTAACATTTCAGTTGCCTCAGAATTAAAATTGTTGAAATTTCTATAACTGTTCAGCTTCTTTTACTGCATTTCAACTTATTGTTCACAGGCAAAATTATTTATTTATTTAGCATCAGTGCACGTATGACTGTAGTAGTCAAGTCCAGGTATTTTTAATATGTGTACACCCATTTTAAATGCTATGCAAATACACACAGCCTACTCCCAATTTAGCTTTTGTTCAGTCTGTAGAGTAGAAGCTGGCATCCAGAACCCAGTCCATAGCAGTCTCTTGCATAAAAAAATACCTCAAAATATCTATGGTGTAAGATTGAAAAGTTTGTTCCCCAGTCTGTCTCCTTTCACGGAAGCAGCCACGCCTCCTACAAGAGCTGCCTTTCCCCTCCTAGAAGAATTTCATTTATGTTTTGTTCCAGTAAGTCACAGGGTCTGAATGCACCCGCTGCAGATCACAGCAGCGTGCACCCATCCAAGCTGCAAAATAAGCTGCTCACAGTACACTGATATGCATGATAGTTCACGACCGTGTGCTGTCGTCTCAATACATGTCCCTGTATATTTCTTGCAGGAGCGGGTGCAGCGACGTGTCCTCTGACGTCTTGATTTCCTGCACCAGCTGAGCATGCTCGGTGACCAGCTCCCGGAGGTCGGCCAGTTTCTGCAGCAGTCTGGGGAAGAGGAAGTTGTTGTCCGGGTGGTTGGCCTGCAGGTGGAGCCGTAGCGCCTGAATGATGCTTTCCTGCAGCCGCTCCACAAGAGGCACATCCACCAGGCCTGGGCGATCTGCAGGGGACGGGATCAGATAAAGGGAGAGGTACAAAGGAGGATTCAGTTTCTTTGTGCACTTTTAAATATGATTAATTTTTTCCACATAATGTCAGTCACCTCCACAGCAGATAATGGCGGCCACGAAAAGGGCCAGGTCGCTGTCGTCCAGCTCCAGGGAGTTGAAGCGTGTGGCAAACTGGAATTTGGGCTCCATCATGTCGCTAAATGGCCGCCGGAGGCTCTTGAGAAATTCTCGTGTGATGAAGCCTCCACCACGCGCCACCAGGAGGCCGTCTTTGTTCATGCAGGACGCCAGGAGGGTGAAGAGGGCTTCATAAACGCCATATTTCAATAGAGTCACCTGAACAGGCAGGTAAGGTTGCCACAGCATGAATCAGATGTGCTTAAAAATGTGTTTCAAATGATTTCACACAAAAATTAAAACAGAAAAAACATCAAATTTAATTCAAGTTATGACGGCAAATGTCAGATCCTGCTTCCCTAACCCCACCTGATCATTCAGATCCAGGCTCTGGAAACCCGGTACTGCCTTGGCGAACTCCGTCAACTCTGTGACCGTCTCCACCGAGGTGCTCTGGCAGCAGTGGAAGAGCCTGGCTTCGGCTTCCCTCTGCTGGAGCTCCCCACACCCCGTGGCCGGA
Source organism: Epinephelus moara (assembly GCF_006386435.1). Taxonomy (NCBI): domain Eukaryota; kingdom Metazoa; phylum Chordata; class Actinopteri; order Perciformes; family Serranidae; genus Epinephelus; species Epinephelus moara. The sequence goes on from NC_065528.1 coordinate 11,891,663, forward strand.
ACCAGCTCCCCAGCTTGAAGGCGGCTCTCCGGCTCTGGACTGTCCCCGTTTACCATATGGACCGCTAACGTCCTCTCTGCCAGCTGGAACGTCTCCATGTCGTGAATGATGAAAGGCTGCGGGGAGAGGATGTTGGAAGGTGAGGATGTCCTTTATTCTGCAGAGATACACACTAAAGAATAGGTTTTTTTTGGCTTTACCGGTTTGCTAGTTTTTCCGGTGAGTATGAGCCGTGCCTTTGCCTTGTTCATGTTGAAGTTCCTCATGTAGGCTTCGTGGATCTGCCCTACCAGAATCTTGTGGTCGGCCTGCAAGGGGCTCGCCACCTCCTTCTCCACCATCTTGCTTTCGGCCTTCAGCTTTAGCTTCTCCGCCTGAGGCATCCGACCGAACCGGATGGCTGGTGCATAGAAATATTCATCATTACAGCCAGAAGAGGTTTCAAAATGCTAGGTGAGTTATTTTACAGTAAGATAAGCAGATAAATCCTCCTACAGAAAACACAAATGTCCACTGTTCTCTTTCCTCTCTCCCGAGGACAACATGTCGTCCTCCTCTCAGGTTTCTGACACTGCTCTGTCTGCAGTGGGAGCCCATCAAAACGAACCCAATGACCCCTCGGCAGTCGGTGCAGATGACGGGCCAGATGTGGAGCTATACGGGCCTGTGTTTTCTCAATGTCAAGCTGGCTCCAGCAGGACGTTGTTCTATAAAAACCCAGTCAATGTAAAGCACGCTGATTTGGAGCCAAATCACATTAGGACACGTCCTGCTGTTGTTGAGAACACAATATGGTGTCGACTGAGGACATGCTGAGCAGAGATTTATGTAACTGCATTCATGAAGCTTAGTTGCAAGTTCTGTCCGTGCTGTATCCGTGTTTCAGTGGACACTGAATTCTTTTTGAAAGATAATGCAACACATTTTCTAATCTCTAAACAGTTTAGCTTTACACTATCTGGAGGTTTCAGGTCTTACCATTGTGGGACATGCCCACAGAGAGGCACTTGTGGAATCGGCAGTACTGGCACTTGTTGCGGTTCTTCTTTTGGATTTTGCAGTTGCGTTCACACTTATCATACTCCAGCTTCAGCCTGATTGTCCTCCTGAAGAAACCCTGGTGGACACAGAATTGCAAATACTGTAGCTATCAACTTCATATGATCTGATTTGAGTGCACAAAAGGTTCCTCGCCCCATATGGAAATCAGTTAATCTTCATGATGAGACTATGTCCTGTACGCTCCCCTCGCCTTCCAGGTCAGAAACAATCTTGGAACCCGTCTGCTATTGTCCAGCGATGATAAAGCCTCTGGGGGGCAATAATTCAGGCTGATCTGGTGCAGCCAGCGGATATCCAGGCCAAGACTTACGCTTACGTGTGCCAACCATTTTGGCGAATGACTAAAAATAAAAAACTAATATAAAGCCAAATCATTGTCAGACAATAGCTGATAGGTTTTGAGATTGCATTTCTGCCAATGCATTCCACCTCTCCACACGGACTTTTTACCTGCTGTATAAACATGATTGGTAAACACTAGACTAGAATAGAATAGAAATTTATTGTCATTGCTCCAGAAGAAAACAATGAAAAACTGTTTGACAACTCCAGAATTGCAGCAGCAAACATCATATATACATTCATTCATAAATAAAATAACAATAAAAAGAGATTAAAAGTGTGACTCGTGCAGACAGTTCAGTGCACGTCATTGGATATCAGGGGTGATGGCCATAACAGCTCGTGGGTAGAAGCTGGTTCTCAGTCTATTTGTTTTGGTTTTTATTGTCCTGTATCTTCTCCCAGAGGACAGAGGAGAAAACAGAGAATGTCCAGGGTGTGAATGATCTTTGGAAATAGCACTGGCTTTCTTTTCCAGTCGGCCAGTGTAAATGTTTGTAAGTGACGGCAATGGTGATCCAGTAACACGCTCAGCCGCCCTCACCACCCGCTGGAGATCCTGCTTGTTCTCCTCTGTGCAGCAGGAGAACCACACAGTGCAGCAGTAGGTCAGGATGCTCTCTATGGCTGCCTGGTAGAAATTGGTGAGCAGGTGATGAGGGAGGTGAGCGTGTTTTAACTTCCTGAGGAAGTACAGTCTTTGTTGGGCTTTCCTCACCTGGTGTGAGATGTGCGTGGTCCAGGTGAGAATAGGTCAGAATACAAACAGAAAAAGGAAGAACTTCCGATACTAAATCTTGTCCGGTCACCAACAGACAACTTTTAAGCTTCCTCTCCCTCTAGCTTTTCAAACTGGTATTACTGGTAAATGGTAAATGGACCTGCTCTTGTATAGCGCCTTTCTAGTCATCCAACCATTTTTTTTTACACTACGAGTCACATTCACCCATTCACACACATTCATACACTCGTGGCCGAGGTTTTTAACTCACTGACACACTGATGGAACAGCCATCGGGAGCAATTTGGGGGTCAGTATTTTGCTCAAGGATGCTTCGACATGTAGGCTGGAGGATTGAACCGCCGATCTTCTGATTGATGGACGACCCACTCTACCTCTGAGCCTCAGCTGCCCACGCTTATTGCTGGTGCTGCTATTACAAAAACAACTGGATCACATGAATCTACTCATGGACGAGAGGCTCGTGCTTGTGACAGCGTGAGATGTTAACATCAATGGCGTCCTCCTCGAAAGAAAATAGTTCCTACATGAAACCGCACACAACAAGGTCTGTGGATTATCTTGAGTAACCAGGTCATGATTTCTTGAAAGAGACAAGTACTTTTTTGGTGCTTTTTGAGCACCACAAACCAAGCGCCATCAAGTTTTATTATATTGGAGAAAAGGTAGACATCTCTACGGCCGATATCTCAAACAATCTGCAACTCACAGCAAAACAATCTAGATTAACAAACAGCAGTAAAAGCAAGAGGAAAAATATGTACTTTTAATTTTAGGGTGAACTGTCCCTTTAAGCTCTGTTTAATGGTGCTCTTGCATTGCTTATTGTTATTTAGGAAATATGGCCACGTGGCTCTTGATTCTTGAACTCTTATTTTAAGAAGCATGAGTACCAAGGCTGTGGACACCTCATATGTCAGACACCTATATGTGCAGCACCATATAATACTGTACATGCATTCAACATTATAAGCCCTGGCTGGACCGTATGGTGGAATTACATCTATATTTAAAGACAGATATGTTTCAAGGTGTACAGTAAACCCTGACCTTTCCGAGGAACAACTCTGACATACAAGAAGACGTACTGCAGCCCTTCAGCACACACTGACATACAGGGCAGTGGGCCAACACATGCTAACAGATGTCGCACATGTGCCGAAACACATGATCCATTTGACGCACACTCACACACACCTATGTGCATCACTGAAATTTCAAGCAGGACGTTCCTCATCCCTCAGGATATGGATTTTCTGGCAATATATCTGGAACCGCACTGTCGTGCAATACATCACCCATCATTTTAAAGAAGGTCTTGTCTTGCCTTTATGTTGCAGACACATTGTTATTACGGGTTATTGTGTGTTGCAGATCACTTTTTGTGGTGTTTCTAACCAAAAAAATGTAGTTTTGTGGGGAGAAGTGGGTCACGAAAACACTGCAAAGGTCCAGCCATATGATAGTCATCAAAAATACATTACAGAACAACAGAACCGCACAGGGAGGAAAAACAGATGTGTGTGTTTACAGCATGCGTGTCTTTGCATGTCTGCATATGGGTGTACAGACACAACCGGTACTTAGTCGTGATATATAGCTGTGAGTAACATGACTAAGACGTAAGCAAATAGATATATTGTGCAACGCCTCCTTAAGGGCAAACGTCTTTTAGTGAAACTGAAAAGTTTTAAGTCAGGCATCTTTGTGGCCTATTCAAACTTTACTTATTGAGCAGGTAGAGGTGTTGTGATTAACCTTCCCATTACTGAACACTTTCTCTGACTGCTCTGAAGCTATAAACCTCAAATTCCTACCATCATCACCACAGACTTAATCCCTCGCACCACATTCCATTCACATTCCCGCTATTGAGCGCTCCTCTCTTAAAGCGAGGTGTTGAAAGTGATACGCAGAGCCCGACCGGCGTGAACTGTGACTGCTACATATCACGAGCCAGATCTTTCCATGATGGCGCAATATCATCAGTCAGAGGAGCAGAGTGCTGTCAGAATACACCTCTCAAATGTGCAGCGTCCAACAGTTTCAGTGGAATCATGTCTCTGCTTTTAGAATAGCGGCGGTCTGACACGAGGGCGGACGAGATTAGCATTATTTGTGGCGATTCTGATGAAAGACATGTGCGTCATAAACCAGAGCCCTACAGAGAGCATGGCTAATTTTGAAGTGCATCAAACACGCAGATGTGCATTGTGCAACTGACAGCATTCTGCAAAACCTGGATAGAGAAATGAAAAATGTCCATTTCTAGAGTCTCCTATGGATTAGAGTGAAATTGACAGTGTTGTGCCAGTCCAGAGGATTGGGAAAAAACAGATTCTCTGCAGTAAAAGTACAAGTAATACTGAGAAGAAACAGAAACCAGTAGCAACTCTGTCTAACTTCAAACACAATTTCAAGGTGAAGCTATGGCCGTTTGGAGAAACATTCAAGCACTCAAGGTCACAGGTCAAAAAGTCATGCATAAATAGCAAACAAAGGCTCAGATTAGCAGCAACAACCTGCTGTCGGCTTAGAGAGGTATTAGGCTACAACAACCTCACATGACTCGTGAAACAATGCAGCGATGACGCTTAATGCTTTTAACACACTCAGTGCTCTCAGTTACAAAATGTTCTCATTGTCACTGTCTCCGAATTACATCACTATGCTCCCTGAAGCCTCAAGAATCTCTGACATCTGTCCCGTAGAGCTAGACTGATTCAGGATTAGGATTTACCCTTATCTACCCTTTAAAAATACGTATGCAAACCAAATTTCTCTTGTCATCAAATCCCAACACGACTCTGTCCGAAGGTAATATTTTGTATAGAGCACAGCAGGGCTCTGTGGCAGCAGCAGCTCCATGTGTGTACAAGTGTGTGTATGTGTGCTAACGTCACTGAGTTGGGCTCGTTGCCAAGCAGGCGAGAATGGCAATCGACCAAGGCCACCGTGTCCCCTACCTCACATAACCCGGCTGCGTGTTTCAGAAACTTTCCGCTGGCCTCCAGGTCAGGTGCCTCTACATGCCGAGCTTTGTGTGTGTTTGGGTGTGCGTGCTTCGGTGCAGGCATTGCATGTACACGAGTGTGTTGTTAATACACAAACACACACCACTTTTGCTTTAGCAGCACATGCTATCATCGGTCTGAATGGGATTGTATCGGTCTTTATGTTTACATTCACAGCCCTTATATCTCCTCTCACTGCGGTATGTACACTACGGCAGTACATGTATACAAGATGTACTCTAACTCTGCACTATGGACGTTTTAGTCCCACGTCACTCACCTTGCAGCCCTCGCAGGCATGCACGCCGTAGTGGAAGCCTGAGGCCTTGTCTGAGCACACCCGGCAGTCCAGGTTGAGGGGGCTGAAGTTTTCCTCTGGGCCTGGCGTGGCTCCGCACACCCCCGATGATGGGCTGGAGGCCGGGGTCAGGGTGTCTACAGCAACACAAGAACAAAGGAGACATCAAAGCAAATTCAATCCAAATTGAGACATCCACTTTACACCTACTCTTAGAAAATGAGTCACTGTAATATTATACACAAAGGAGGAGATGTGAGTTCTCAGCTGGCAAACTGACAACACTTTAAGGTGAGGGCACAGAATTTTGATTCAGAAAATTTCAAGCATCAAACACTTAATTTCCTGCATTCTGGTAATTTTTTATATACCAATTTGTGCCTTTTCTGCACCGATTTATGGTCTAAATGTCTTTAATATTGTCTAAATAAAAGTCTATGCTACTTTCATGTTTTTACTGGGGGGAGGGGGTGGACACATGTTCTAAAGACTGAGGCGAGACCTTGTGTCCCCCTTAAAATCTACACCTATGCTTTAAAAGACAGTTTGAAAAATACTGCAGCACACATGCAAATGAACAACATCTGTTCAACATATATCACATTGTATCGTATCGTATTGTATCGTATCGTATTGTTATATTGTAATGTGTTGTAACATTATATTAATCCACCTTGGACATGGAACAATCTTTAAAAAGATCTAAAATTAGAAACACTTATATTCATTGGTGAATTTAATGGTATCAGAAAGAACGTGGTGACAGAGACATGTGCTTGTTTTTCTTGAGAGGCCACCATGTTTGAATAGTTGTTGTTTTACTGTGGATTTTTGTGCTTTATGTTGTATTTGTTGCATTTCATGTGTGTTTTGATTGGCTGCTACCTCAGCCAGGTCTTTCTTGTAAAAGAGATTGTCAATCTCAGTGGGACTTCCTGGTTAAATAAAGGTTACATAAATAAATATTGGACTCCTAACAAGCAAAAAACCATCACAGTAACGGCAAAAATAAAAATTCTGTTAAATAGATCAGGAAAAAAAATTTTTTTCCTTGATTGAAACTGAGGAATCATTTGTCCACTTGAGTTTCCTGCAAACTTAAAGAATTTAAGTTGATGTGTCTCCATGAAATTACAGGAGGCATGTGTCATTTTTTAAGTGCTGCTCAGAAATTTGGAGACAGCCTCATCAACGACACACAGAAAGTTGAATTTAATCATCTGTTATCAGACAGTGTTTTACATAGGCCTCTTTAGTGAATTTGACTTGACTACTCACCCAGTGCAATGGAGCTTTCAGACCCCGAGCCAGTGCTGTGGTACACCGAGAAATCAAATCCCAGTGCATCGTCTCCTATAGACTGGGAGATGTCACGAAGATCCTCCATCAGGTCTCCACACAGCGGACTGTCCAGCAGGGAATCCCCCAGTGGGGACGGGGGGCTAAAGAGATCCCCTGCCATGGTGGAGATCAAGGCGAATCTGGGAGGAACAGCCCCTCACTCACCAGACTGTGATAAGAGGAGAGAGAGAGAGAGAGAATGAATATGAGGACAATGGGTGATAATGAGACTGGGAATCCTCAGGTAGGCGTTAGACTGGTTGTGAGTTTTAAAACGCCCAGCTCTGGGAAAAAACTCTGGTTAGTTTTAAAATTGGGAGCAAGCCTCTGAGGGGATTTTTTTTAGTTTGAAGTACGACAAAAACTTGCTCTCATGTTGGCCATAGTAGAAGTAGTAGAAGTAAGTTATTCTAACCATTTTGACCTTTTGTTCACAAAATTTTTCACATTTGAAAACTTTTTGAAATCAGTCTCCAGTGTAGATGAGTCTGAAAACGCCAGCCTCACATCAGGATCAGGGCTATGGGATGATCTTCTGTGGCAGCTGTTTCATTAACATTACCAGCTGTGTTGTATAATTATTATTGTCTCACAGTATGTCATTTTAGTTTCCAGAAAATGTCTAAAAACTCTTTGATAAAGCTTTCAGTTAGGGCTGGCTCAGGCTTGTCTTGAACCTGCCCCTAGTTAGGCTGATATAGGCCTAGACTGCCGGGAGACTTCCTGTGATACACTGAGCTCCTCTTATCTTCTTTCTCTAAGCATTTGCAAACATTCATGTCCCATTAACGCATGTTACGATATAGGCCTCTTCTTGGGAGCTTTTGTGCTTTCTCATCTCGCAGGTTGCCATATGTCAGGGTTGCGCCTGCATCTTGGGTCATTGTTGCACTGCCGCTATGGTCATGCCTGATGCTAGTACTGCTTTTATTATTAGTCATATTTCTACTACTATTATTATACATATATTGTAATTATCATTACATGCATACACTATTATATATTAATATAATATCATACATATGCTATCACATACTTATACTACCTATATTATTATTAGTCATATTTCTATTACCATTGATACAGTCATTACTGTTGTGGCTGTGCATCTCTCCCCCTGTCTCTGTGTATTATTTTGTCATATTGATTGTCTATAATTTTATTACGTTGATCTGTTCTGCACACACAACATCTATGGCACATCTGTCCGTCCTGGGAGAGGCATCCTTCCTAAGTTGCTCTTCCTGATGTTTCTTCCATTTTTTCCTTGTACACTGTCAGGGTCCAAGAACAGAGTGTCGTATGCTGTCCAGATTTTAAAACCACATGAGACAAATTGTGATTTGTGATTTTTGTACTGAATTTAAATTGAATTCTTAGTGTGGACAAGACGTCCAAGTTTAGTGTTTAATGGGGCCATCAATCAACAGAGGAAGAGCCTGGGTGGCAGGCAGTAAGGCTGCATCTTCCTACTACATTAGGATACTATTACTATGTTAACTACATTTCTACAGAAGCAACACAACTTGTATGATGGTAGCTTGGAGCTCCTTTATTTTCCTGATTTTTTAAACGTTTTTCCGTCCATTTTTTGCTTTGTGAATTTCGAGGAAGTGCTGTCTGAATGAATTATTTCCCACCTGTTCTCCCAATAATCTAATTGGGACTCGCCCCTAAACGAATACACAAAAAGGTCAGATTCATGTAACGTATTCTCATTTGAACCCTGATGAAGAGCTACTGTCTGAAACCTGACCTTTTTTAACTCTTTCATTAACAAGCCATGTAAGTTAACTGTTAAATACATGACTTCAAACTCAAGCTTTTCTATGTGTGAGCGCCTGAAGTTTGCTCTTTAGCACATGTCTAAAGATTTCAATCATTGTTCTTCTAGAGGACCACCATTAAGTGCAGCAAAAGATTTACCCACTACCTTTCTGGTTGCAGGTTTAAGACATAGCCACCGTGATGTTACCCAGTTGTTTGTGGACTTGCATTTTGGAGCCTCGAGTTTGGCATTTTGGCAGTTGTTATCTTGGTTCTCTGGAGTCAGAAGTGACCATATTTGGATGAGAGGGTGAAACTGTGGATCTGACTGACTTGTGAATCACAAGGTAGTCACAGCCTTAAGCAAACACTACTTTGTCTATTTTACTCTAAAAGGGACCATGGTTTACAAAATGAACATTATGCTGTACTAAAGAAGACTTGAAACTAGCAGTTGAGACCATGAACTCATTAGAAAAGGTTTACTTCGGTAATAAATCAAGTAAGACGTAGGGTCATTTTCTCATAGACTTCTAGACAATTGGATTTCTGTTTGCAATCAGCTTCATTTTTCAGACCCCAAGACAACTTCTTGTTAAAATAAAACATCACAAATATGTACAAACCTCAAATGTCCTGAAAGTACAGAGCCAGATCTTTTCCGCAGTGGGGACAGGTATAACTCTTAATTCCAGAGCTAAGTTCATAATGTGAAGGTGCTTGTTTAGTAAGTGAACCATGCCCATAGAGTCAGCAGTGGCACATTATTCACAGATTAAATTCCCACCTGTTCAGCCAAAGTACACAACCTGCAGTGTGCACTGTGTGATTTATCGACCAGCCCCGATGCTCCTGAGACTTAAAAGAGACTCGGCGAGTACAGACTGTGCATCGTGGCTTTCCTCTCTCTTACATTACTTTCAACAAAGCGTCATCTGTCTATCTGTTCCGCTGCCTGTCTGTCCTCTCTGAGAGGATCTTAAAGTATGTGTGGGAGGGAGCTTGGTGGAGCTCCCAGCTGCTCACAGCGGGGTAAAGGACATCTGTTTGAGTCATCCCCACAACATCACAGCGCCAATGCTCATGTTCTATAATGCTCCCTCCGACTTCCAGTAATTCATCGCGGCTGATGTTACAGTTGTTGTTCTGGAGACTGTAGACTGATTGGCTTGTCAGATTACAACTTTACAAAGCCTGTACAGCCCCTGTGTATCACTAATGATGTGATCAGGAACACCAAATTGTGAGATAAAGGCAGACAAACCTTTAAAAATAGATGTGAAATACCCCTCCTAAACCTTTCCTCTTACATTATTACACTAAAATTTGATCTGTGTTGTAATTGTAACAAAGTTAGACCATCTAAGCAGGAATCAGTAACATATCTCTGATCTAATACACAGACAGATTTGGCTGAGGGGCCATCCATCACACAGCTCATGTGAGCGCAATGTAAAATCTCAGTTTACACAGCTGCATACATCTGTAAGCCCAGCATGGAGGACATGTTAGTTCATATGAGATTGTGCAACTTTAAACTTTCACTGTTGAGAACACCGACTCTCGGTTGAGCTAATGCTTGATCGTGACAATTAGGTACAATGCTCTCTTTATCTGTGTACTCAGGTCAGACAGTGAGGACGTGATTGATCAAAGGCTTCTTGTTTGTCTAGTCTTTGAGGTTGCAGCATTTTCAGGGGACATGGCCAGACACATATGCCAAAGTTGTGCAAGGGGGGGAAAGCTGTGATTGAGTATAAAAAGATTTAGGCTTGTAGCTACAGTGTCTTGTACACTACTCTATAAAGAGTAAAGCGCGGAGACGATAAAGACTGAAGCAGCTGCTGACTAACTGTTGTCAGACTGGTCTGTTGAGCTGCTTTGACGCACAACATCTGACGAACTCATGTCCCTGCCCGGCGACAAAAGATTTTGTCATCAAAGTGTGGATTGGGCAAATGTGTTTTTTCACTTGCAACATAACAAATAGCATTTATATCTCAAGTGCATTGAGTTCATCTTAAAATTAACCCATTGATTCCCTTGCATTACTGACCATGTTGAGTGTTGTCTTTTCAACATCTAACAAATGAGACGTTTTAGAATGCATTACCGTAAGCACACACTTAACAGGGTGTTCATCATCAGACACTTGAATTTAATGGTTTTTAAGTCCCTTCCAAGATCATTTTAAACCAATTTTAAGACAGATTTTTGTACATATAAAGGTAAGTAGGTATGTATGTGGTCCTGTGCAGAGGTAAATTTAATGTAAGAATGTGGTTCTTCGAGTGAGTTAGGTTAATTTCCATTATGCCAACAGGTACTTAAAAGTGTAAAGTAAAAAGGTAGTTTTAGGTACGAAGATTCCTAACATCAGAAATGTGGACTTCCACGCAAAACAGCTTGACTCATGTTGACAAAAACAACTTGGATAAATGAAATTAGATTAAATGTTTGTGGCACTGAAGGCCTCACACATTCAAATCTCAAAGTATTTCATGACTTTTGGGGCTTAATATTTATAAAATTGAATGTAAGACATTTGACAAGTTTGTTGGGATATGCAGAAGCCCTGTCTAATGCAGAAAATCGATGTTATGAACCTTGTGTGGTGTAATTTGGGTTGGATCCAGATCTGAAAATTTTCAGATCTGGGATCTCATTTAGAAACACTGCGTACGCACAAAACAAAGTCTGAAAGAGGCATGAGCCACTTCCCACACAAAAACTGTGATCTATGAACACAGACTTTGACCCATGCAGACGGTGAGGTGGAAGCCTGATTGCAGACATTGTCGAAAAATGGTGGTGCGTGTAAATTTTCACACTTGCATTCTGTCATGACTATAGAGCTGTCACCATTAGTCCATAATGAGTCACTTTTTAAAAATAGCAAATTAAGTGGCAACTATTTTAATGCTTGTTTGAATCATCTTTAAAACAAAATGCAGAATATTTTATGGTTCTCAAATGTGAGAATTTGCCTATTTTGAGGACTGTTGACTGTTGGTCAGACAGATTGGCATTGTTTTATAGACCACAAATGAAAATAATCATTAGTTCCTGCCCTAATTTCACGAGGAAAGCTGCCCTGACACAAGCTCTGTTGCCTCTACTTCCTCCTCGTTACAAAAAGCTTCAATGAGTGAATTAGCTGGTGCTGACAGCTTTCAAATGAACCAACCTGGTCTGTAGCGTGAGCCTTTTTCATTCATATAATGTATCCTACAAGTAGGTCAACATCTAACTCTTAACTGAGTTGATATGACTTTATTTGCCCTGGATGACTCGGGCCCAGCCCAAATTTCCCCATCACCTCAAAGTACATTGTATTTTAACTCCCAGCGGAACTATAATCCCAGACAGCGGGGCTCTATCTTTAGATCGACAGCAGAAGAGGAAGCACTGAGAGGAGCTGTCAGCTGCACTCAACAAAAGCATGTAAACAGATGACAGTGACAATACAGCAGACCCACAACCAAGATAAAATCAATGGAACTTTGCATTTCGGGAAAGTTTTTGGTCTTATACCCTCTGCTGAATCAGATCCTCTGACCTTTATGAGTCCTTTGATGTCTCTGCAACAAGGTCATCCATGAAAACCCCAAAGTCAGACTTCCACATTTTGATTGAAATCAGTTCTGCATTTGGAGAAGGTCGTGTTTACTTGTCACTATGTTGCACAGACAACGAAATGGAAATCTGCTGGGGGCTGAGAGGGGAATTTACGGCCAACATGAAGATATTTCCTTTCATTAGAATGAAGCATTTATGTGACATTATGTGGGTGTGTGCGGTTTATTACAAAAGCAGGTGCGGGCTTGACTAGTCACATAGACTAAGATACAGTGAGAACAGTTACATGCATTCTTCTGTGTGCTGTAACAGTAAACAGCTACAGTATGTGACAGTGTATGGTGTTGTAAGACAGCCAGATTTCCTTATGCACTGCTTTGTGCTCATGCGTAATAAGACTCAACTCCTGCACAGTAAAACTTTCTTAATCCCCCCAGACATGAGGAACATAAGCGTAATCTCAATTACATAACAGCACAGTTTTCAAATAAAGCTCCTGTATTACCTCAGAGGCTGCTATCCCAAGCATTTCCAGATGCTGACGGATGGACGCGTCGGTCCCGGGACGCTCCGGCGCTCAGCTCCCGGTCGGCTCTGCGAACAAACTTGACGCGTTCCTACGTGCTGTCAAAGCTGCGCTCATCCTCTGCAGGAAATAACGTAGCGACGGACGGCGACAGGACGCGCACACCCCCCTGACACACCTATGCTTTCAACCAATGTGCACGCGGGGATTTGAAAGTGGACCGCCCCGCTTATTTTGGCAGGACGCAATCACTTCCCGGTGGCGCGGGACGTCACGGGTCGGTGTGGACGTGATGCGGTGACGGTGGGTAACGTGCTCTCACCTCCGTTATCCCCAGTAGGTGGACAATACAAGACGGACAGGCAATAAAACACCACTTCCTGGTTTAAATGGCTCCGTGACGAAGCATCATGTACAGTGGAGACGCTGTAAATCACTGCGTAATTACACGTCACCATCACCACCATTCCTCGTTTTAGTATTTGTCTGACGCTGAATGTGCGTGGAGCTGGTGTGTGTCGAGGACTGTTTCCCTGTCGATACGCGTCTCTATCCACCTCAACCTGAACCAAACCGTGTCCCTAACCCTCACCACCGAGGGGGTCGCTGCGCATTAACAGAGGGGAAACACTGTTTAACAAGGTAACAGACTTCAGTGTAACACCTGCTTTCCTTCGGCGCATGTAGCCTACCTGAGATGTGGAGACACTACCACATACACACATTCTTGTACTTATGTCTTTGTGAGGACCCTCACTGACATAATGCATTCCCTGGTCCCTAACCCTAACCAGCACAACTAAATACCTAACCCCAGCCCTTACCGTAACCCTAACCTGAACCCTAAAACCAGGTCTTAACCCTTAAACTGGTCTTTGCAAAGTGAGGACCAGGCAAAATGTCCTCACTTTGCAAAAATGTCCTCACACTCTTGCTAAAATATCCTTTTTGGTCCTCACTATATGGCATGTACAACCTCACCTCCATTATTACATCCACTGTTTGGAAGGTTACTCTTGAAATGCAATAGTTTACAGATTACAGGTTACCTTGTTAAAAAAGTAATGTAACTATTTAATTACCTCATCAAAGTAATGTAACTGATTACACTTGATTAATTGTCTAACCAATGTATTTTAACTGGGCAATAAAGCTAAAAAATGTCTGGAAATAGGGAGAGCGGGCCCTGGAAAGTGATTCAGTTTGCCACCTTGGACATATACCGGTTTTAAAAGCCACATATATATATTTATTTATATATGTATATAAATGCAACCCCTTGGTAATCACCAACATTTTGATTACTGTTATTTCTTTACATATTTTTTCGCAGTAACTGATTACAATTACTTTGTAATTTAATTACTGTAGCCTAACTAGTTACATGTAACTAGTTACTCCCAACCACTGGCTATATTATACTTTACCATAAAACACCATATTGTATTTGATGTTCTATTCAGTTCTTTTATACTGCTGAACTATACTACATATGTTATATCCTACTCTATACCTAGTGGTGGAATGTAACTAAGTAGCTACAGTTATTCGAGTACTGTACTTAGGGACTGTTCTTTATTTATCAGAGGGGAGTGGTGGCCAGGGTGTGACTTTTTTTTCCCTGCACCCTCCCTGAAGCTACCTTGAGCCTTCCTGAGTGACAGAAGTGACAGAAAATGCATGACCCTCCCTCCACCACAAATTAGTTAGTAGTTTTTAAAATGTACCTTTTGATGTTTGAAAGTTAAAAGTTGAAGATGAAATCCTTATGTTGTGAGAGAGAAAAAAGAAAAACCTTGTTTTTTCATTCTTTTCATGCATGCTGGTTAATTACTGCACATGGTTTATTTTTGGCCAAGTGATAAGCTCAAATCTGTAGTTGTGTTTTTTCTTTTTTTTTGATGAAAGTGTTCATCACTTATTATGTGTCCAATGATGGCCAGAAATGTGAAAATCCTATGACAATTATTTGTTACAGTTGCAGGTTATGACAAATGGTGTAAATTTTGCAAATTAAAAAAACAACAACATGCAGGTGGATTTGGAAGGTATGTACTAAAAAAAACTGCAGTAAAATAATAAAAAAAACAACCATTTACATTTGTGTGCTCCTCCCTTGAGCTAAAAACAAAACAAAACAAAAAACAACTAAGTCCCCCCCCCCCAGTGCTTTCAAAATTATTTGACATGCCTATCCCTTTTTGCACCACCCTCCCCCTCATAAATGACAGTTACTTTAGAAAAAATTTGTGGTACTAAAGTCTTTTCATGGCGTTTTCTACTTCACAACATTTCAGAGGGAAATAATGTACTGTTTACTTCACTACAATTTTTTGACAGCCTTAGTTACTGGTTGCTTTTCAAATTAAGATTTTTGCATTCAAAACAGCTTATAAAATATGTTTTCTCATAAATCAAACTAACCAGCAATATACCAAAGCATGGATGGATTATGAGTTATTGGGCCCCTGGGCACAGACACACAGAAGGCCCCACCACCTCTCCTACATAGGAGCAAGACACACAGACTTTGTGATGGTTTTGCTGCTTTTTAATTTTTGTAGTTGTTTTGTCTCTGAGGTTATTTCGTCTTCTTGTGGTTGTGACTCACTGTAGTCATTTTGTGTCTCTTGGGGTAATTTTGTCTTTTTTGGTGGTTTTGTGTCTCTAAGAGAACATTTTGTTTCATTTTTTGATCATTTGTGTCTCTTTTAGGTGTTTTGTATCTTTGTGGTCTTTTGTTTTATGTCTTTTTTAGTGATTTTTGTGTCTTGTGGTTATTTTGTGTTCTTTGTAGTTGTGATGTGTCTCTTTGAGGTAAATTTGTGTCTTTTTGATTGTTCAGTGAGACATCCATGCACAAGTACAGCCAAAAACAATTAGTGAACAGGCATTTCTTATTATTTTCAGATTTTTTTATGAATCAAACAGTCAAAGATTAACCCACAGGAAAAATAAGCACAAGTTGCAGTCTGTACTAACATACCATGGTTAAAAAGAAAAAAAAAAATCTAATGATATAATATGTAATAATGGAACAGTCACAGGAGCCATTTCTCTGCATTGAGTACTTTTACTTTTTATACTTAAAGTACATTTTCCTAATTATACTTCAATGCATTTACTCAAGTTACATTTTAAGGCAGGATTTTTTTCAGTGTGGTATCAGTAGGTGTACTTTTACTCAAGTAAAGGATCTGAATACTTCCTCCACCACTGGTTATACTAAATACCATGTGATATTGTTGTACTACACTATATATTGTTATACTGTGCCACTAGTGCATTACTACACCACTCATATCCCATACTATATCATGTACCATATTATACTATATCATGTTAAAATGCTACACTGACTTTTGCACTCTATTATATTTAATAGAGACAAATACTGAGTACCATCACTTATATCATACATTAGTCTGTCATCCACTGTTTACAGAGATATCTGAATATTTGTCTGCTCATGTATAGTTTTATTTTATTATTCTATTATTTCAGTTTATGTACCTTTTATTATTTATTTCTGTTATTCTCTGTACTTATCTGTATTTATTTATGTCCTTGTTCTGCTGCAACTTAATTTCCCTGCTGGGATCAATAAAGTTGTACATTATCATACAAAATGTCAAATAATATGTGCTAGGCTGCTTTTTTGAATATAATATTAACCTAATACTGAGCAGTGTACATTTTTCTTACATTAATTTGTAGTAGTACAGAATAGTACACCCATAGCCTTTGTTTTGTGAATGGTAGTCAAGTAGATGTTTTGAACATATGTGCAGTGGTGGAATATAATAGTTTATAAAATATGTTACCAGACGGTATTAAAACAGTAGCTCCACCTCAGCTGCCAATCACAATAAAATTCTACTTATACATTAATGCACCAGTAATAATAATAATAACCACACAATATATTATATAATAGTTTAACAATCACAAGAGCCATTTTTATCGAAATTATTTTGAGTGACTTACTTTTGATATTTTCAGTACATTATTCTTATTCCACTTACTTCACATTTTCAGTGCAGGGCTTGTAATACAGTATTTTTAAATTGCAGTATTCCTACTGTTATCTAAGGATCTGAGTACTTCCTCCAACACTGCATATACATTGTATATCGTCCAGATGTATTCATACGAGATAATCACATTTCCAGACTGTCACTTGGTTAGGAAGAGGTGTGGTCCTGGACTTTGACTGTATTTAATCTCTTAGGGATCAACAAGACTATATTATCTACACATTAATAGGGGCATATTCTGCAGTGCAACAGCCTATGAGCCACATGTTGTTCTATTAGTAAACTATGCTCCTGTTTTTAGGTGTAAATTCTTGACATTTGCAGTGCAGCTTTACATTTATGTCTTTATTATTTGTAAAGTTAACCACAGTAAAACAATATGGGATAATGGGGTTTGCCTTTAGTTTTCTTTGCAAGTTGAGTATGCAACTTTATGGAACATTTGTTTATTAAATGACACATTTTAAATGAGCACTGTCAAGTATCATCCCCTTCCTTTATAGGTAAGCAAACAGAAGTTGGTACCAATAGATTTTTCTTTGCTTCTCCAGTCTTTATAACGTCATAGGCTTTTGCAAAGTAAAGCCAACATCCCAGATAAGTGAAGGACAACATGTAATATCTAGCGCCATCTACTGCGTGTGGGTGCTCGGCAATGTTCAGTGTCTCCATCCTGACTGAGGTGAGAGACTGTCGGGGGGTATTTAGCCATAATCTTTTCCTGTTGACTTTCACAGTAAAGCGAGACAACAAATCTCCTCCGAGGACGCTCTGTGTGTTTTCACACAGACAAGTGGGAGGGTGATAATTTATGATTTCTTGCGGGTACCTCGGCACCTGGTCTCTTGTTCCATCTGTGAGGGAAACACACATGCTAATGTTTTCTGAATTAGAGACAGTCTTCCACACTCAGAAGCTCAGTTAAGTAAAATACACTGTGTGAAACAGATATCAGCTTTGAAGAAGTCTGGGGATGCAACTTGAAAACTGAAAACTGATGACTACACTCTGAAGCGTGTTACAAAATGTGGAACATTTGTCAGACACCGTTTAGCTCAGAAAAAAAAAGACTTCTTTTTTTGCATGAGGCTTTTAAAATTAATATTTTCAAATGTAATGAGCCCCCTACAAGAATTACATAATTAGGTAACAAAAAAACATTACATAAAACATAAACATTAAAAAAAAATTCCAACATCTATTTCTAATGCGCATCAGTACTCAGTCGACACTGAAAGGACCAGACTCCAGTCGTTACTTTTTCTTTAATTTTTCCTTTTTTATTTGTTGATGTAACGGTACAAAGTTAAAACATTTACTATGCTTACAATTAAATTCCTAAAACCAACTACACTTTGCATGCTATCTATCTATATAGTACGTGGTGCAAATCTCTAAAGTATTAAATGCTGTTATGAAAAGCATTCTGTGATTTGGCTTCACTCACCCATCCAAAGAAACCTTTGATATCAAACGCCGGCTCTTTGTGCTGCTCAGTGAGTCAGAGTCTGTCAGTTTATTCCTAAGTAGAGAGGTGACAGAGATGCTCGTGTGTGTGTGCTCCTGTGAAGTATTGCTGCCCTCCAGGGAAGGCAGTAGGTTGTATAGTTAGCTCCTGATGGGGTAAAATCACAACCCTGAAACCACACAACCTACTACCTCACCCTGTACGAACACCATTAGTCACGTAGGCGGGGAGGAGGAAGATCTGAAGGTCTGTACACATCCGGTCACTGTGTAAATAAAGGCAGAGCTACTGTGTTGCTGTTACAGCAATACGTGTCAGTGATGATGTCACTGGAGATAAAAGGATACAGGTAAAAACAATCAAATATCTGCTAATGGAGACATTTTGTTAAAGCAGCTGCAATCAGTATAAACCTTTTTAAAGTAACAGACTCCTAAACTTACACTTCAATAATGAAAAAAACAAAACAAAAAAACTTGATATTTCAGAAATACACACTCATGAATGTCAGGTAATCAAAACAGATAGCGTACAATCCAACCATTGATATAACGATTCAGTGATCAACGATCCAACATCACCAGTACAACGTTAAAACATCGATACATCTCGTCATCTTTAAGGTGCTCCTTTATTTTAAAATTCCCATGGCATGTCTGTGTCACCATTTCCCTTCAAGGACACCTCCTTCCTAAACATTCAAACAGTGCCAGCGGCCCAGCGCCAGGCAGACAATGGTTAGCAGCCAAGACAAAGACAATGAGGATATTTACTGATATCGTCTCACATCAATCGCAGGACATCACAGACTTTGTGTTATCAGCCAATACTGTGCCGCTGTCCAAAACATCAATAGAATATCGTATTGAGATGAAACTCGTGATTTACACCCCTACCTAGTCATCTGCCTCTCTCTCTAATATCAGAGTGAGGTTGTGTTTTCCTTTGTGACAGAGCAGATGATGATGAAGATGCCGCCATCACAGTCGCTTCAGGAAAGACAGTAAGTTGTATAGTCATCTGACAGCTTGGGAATGACCCTAAAACTATACAACCTACTACCTCACCCCAAAGGACAGTTAATCTCCTGCAGGTGTCTGTCGTGTCATTCGGACGATGGTCGACCTGTGGGAGCACAAACTAAAAACCACAAGAGCCCTTCTACAAAAGTTACCGCAGTTGTTCTCAAACTGTGGGATGGCCACTGCAGGTGGTGTGTGGGTGACCAGGGGAAACATAAAGAGTGAAACAAATTTGAATGAATACTATTTATTTGGGGAAAACCAACCAACAATACTTTGCTGGTGCTATCATGCTGAGATTTATGTCACTAAAATTCTACATAGACCTTTTTATTAGTTGTTCCCCCAATTATTGTTAATGACTGACAAAAAATTATGGGGTGAGTGGGCATGCATTTTTTTTTTTGGCTTCTGATGGGGGCCTGACAGAAAATGTTTGAGAACCACTGAGTTAATGGAATAAAAAAAAAAAAACCTACTCTCTTTTTGAGCTGCAGCTAAAAGCTCAGAAAAAGCTACAAAGTGGGCCTTTGAGTTGAGATGAAGTTGCCAACAATAAACCTACATACACATGTATTATCACTGTATATGTTTTGTAATATATTATATTATCATATTTATATTATATTTTATTTTAAATATGCATGGGTATAAGGAGAGTTTTAATAACTTTCAAAGTACCTGAAGAAACTGAAAAATAATGTAATTTTTTAAAATTAAAATCGTAGTCACCTATTTGTTTTTGTTCCATTTATTAATTTCATAGAGGTTTTTTTATTGCAGGTTTATTATTCACACTACCCTCTTGTCTTACTATCATTACTTCCTCGGCCAATGTTAGCTTTATTCTACAGAATATTCTAATTTATCTATCCAGTCATACATGTGTGGGTTTATGTATTGTATTGTTATTTATGGGGTTTAGATTCACAGAAGTAAATCATATATATATTCCTAAAAAAAACAAAAAACAAAAAAAACAACAACAACAACCCCTGAATCACCCAATTCTCTTTTTAGCTAAACACAATATGGCTTCATTAACACACATCTGTATCACAATAATTTTGTCAGGACGTGATGTGTCCCTGCTGGCATGAACATGAGGATAAATTAAATTGCTGCTACATTTAAAAAGAAATAAATAAAAAAAAATTGATTTTTTTTTTCATTGAACGATCTAATCTAATCTTTCTAAATGACGTCCATTCAAATTCATTTGACTTTGAAACATAAGGTTCATTGTATTTATGATAATAATGAGTTTGTTTTACAACCCTTTTAAAGTTTTACAGCTTTGTGTATTTACAGGGGAATCCACCTGATGTGAGAGCAGAGCAGAGTGAGCTGTGCATCTAACCCTGTGTCATAAACTGAGCTTGTGTCTTAATTGCTGCAAATCAAAGAGTGCTGTCAGAATACTTCCTGGATGTCACCTCTGCCTGACAGGTCACCTCCTCTCTGTAGCCTCACGTAGCTGTGCGGTCTGTCGGCTTCACCTCCTCTCAGGTTTCCTCGGCCTGATGGAGACAAATGAGAGGAGAGAGTGAGCTGCTGCAGGGTATCCAAAGGTCACACTTTCACCTCTTGTCTTACACATGAGAATCACATAACGACTGCGCTCCACTGTGCACCTGAACCTGCATGTCACACACAGCAAATGTGCAGAGTTTGTGTCTTTTATCTGTGTTATCAAAGAGGATCTTGTTTGGCAATCTTGTCACCTGTTGGCTTCTTAAGTGAACACACAAACCCAGTGGATAAACTACACCATTATCTCAAAACTAGTCAGATAAATTCTCTGAATAATCTATCAAACGTCATCTGTGAAGAATTCTTGGTGCAAATTAGCATAAACTTGTGTTCCTGTGTGTGTTTGGTGAAAAGGTCAAACAGCAGGTTGTGGTTGTTTCGGGGGAGTTTCCTGAATGAGACAGGAGAGGCCGCCACTCTGCTGCGGTTTCCCCCCAGGCTGGGGAGCGACGTGGGGGAGACGTGAGGGAGCTAGACGGGGTCGAACTTATAAAAGTGAGTCACTGCCTTAACTCCTCGCACACACACATGCACACACGCACACACGCACACACGCACATACCAGTTAGCGGCTGTTTAATTGCAGGTCGGTTATCCCATAAATGCCACACAAATCTCTACACGAGCTACTTAATGTCCAAGCCTGTGAGGTGCACGACAGACCTGCAGCTCGCTCCTTCACTTACATTGCTGGTGTGTGTGGAGCACGGTGTCAGGCTTACAAGGGGCGAGGCCTTTTACTTAAAGGGTGGATTCATATAAATTACGGAGAAGATTTTCTTCCATTTCTGGTGGTATTTAGTCAAACAAATGTTTATTAATCTAGATTAAGAAATATCTGAGATTGCAACCTTCATCCTGACACAATTAAGGTTAACTGTATTTAATTTTTGGTGTACGTAACATTTGAAATATATGCTGTTTTTTCCAGAAAAAGTGCCACTGTTTCTCTGGAAAATCCACAGAGCTCAGAAATCACCAGAAATTCTTTCTTCCAAAGAAATAGTCCCTTCGAAAACAGCTGACTGCTCGTTGATGTGGATTAACCACAGTATCAGGGACAATGTTTCTGGAAAGACATGTTCCTGTTGTGATGTTTGACTGCTGTGAGCACTGCAAACTAAATTCAGTGCTCCTACGCTGTGCTGGGATCAAGGGCGTAGGTTTCGTTCCAAAACTGTGGGGGACACATATGAAATCGGGAAGGAAGGGAGGGGGTCGAGGGTCCTCTGCCAGAAAATTCAGAGCATCAAACACTTAATTTTCGTCATTCTGGTGAATTTTTCGGCACCACTTTGTGCTTTTTCGGCATAATTTTGTGGTGTGAATGTCTTTAATTTGGTTAAAACTCCTCTGATACTTTCATGTTTTTTTTGGTGGGGACAAATGCATGTGTTCTAAATTTTGAGAGGGACGTGTACCCTGTGTGTCCCCCGAAACTACACCTACAACTGTGGTGGAGGCACACATCTCAGGTATATATATCTTTATCTGTATGGCTAGAAACTACTAGAACTACATGACAAAGTAAGTTTCTTGCGGTTTTACACACAATGTTTAAAAGTTTTACATTTTAAATTAATATTTTTAATAGCTAGTGTGCACTTACACACAAGCAGAGTGTTATGTGTAACTTTTAAAATTATTTAAATTACTTTAAAAGCTAAATTAAAAATAAAATGTGTTCAGATAGTATTATCATATCGATACACTCTAAAAACGCCCCCATCCTTTCTCTTTAAAATATAATAGTATTATTAACTAATGAAAGGTCTAACTCAGGAAAACCCTGCAGCCTACAGCAACTTTCCTAAAGAACCCTCGTCAAACGTTTTGGACACATGGCGCCGTAAACTGTAAAACTGTGTTAAACTGTCAAGAATGATCCTTAAAATGATTTGAGATCAACCACTCGGCTCTTTGAAGTGTCTGGACCCTGTGTGCCTGGAGGAGTGGCGTAAAACTGTCAAAACAGAAAACATAAATCAAAAGCAAACTTTATTTTGATTGGTGTTTTTTTAACTTTCTTGTAAGGGCCTACTAAGTCACGTCAATAGGGAAATTCAAGATAGGAATAATACCACATGAGACAGAAACTCGTGACCTATGACTAAAACCTGTGACCAGATTTGTGTCTGCGTCCTAAATGATTCAACAGATTCATGTGACCTGGAAGTACGTCTTATTTTAGTGCACTCAAATCAAAAAAGACGACAATAAAATAGATTCATTTGAGCCCCACTCTCGGCCTGTGAAGGTGCCCTGTCACTCTGCCTGCAGTTAACCAGAACCACCAACAGGTGTCATGTCTCCTCAAATAAGCAGGGCGAGTATGTGCAGAGCTGAGGACTCCCGTGACAATGAGGCCTTTGTGCAGTTCCGGGTGCCAGCCGGTGTGCCCTCGTGTACTGTTTCCCTCTAATCTTCATTTGACCTTTAGGCTGACGGCTTTTCTTTCCCTTTTTTCCCGACTAATTTCCTTTGAGGAGATTATCTTTGAGCCGCACCAGAGACTTACTGATTCAGATGACATGACACACACAACGCGCCCGAGCCAGTTTTGACGGGACGCGCCACTCGCTGCCACAGTTGCTGCTGCTGCGTGCTGGGAACAATGTGAGTCGGATTGCGTTCAATAAACTAACGACAAACTGTGTTAATTGTGTTGTGTGCCTGCAGGCCGCTGGAAGAGGGAACTAAAGGATGCATGCTCCTTCATACAGACATGAGTGAAATGAATTTGACTTTGAGAACTCAGCAGTGTGTGGTGGCATGCACACACACACACACAGGGACACACACACAGAGACACACACGCAGTTAAACGCATCATTGAGTGTGAAGTAAATATATACTTAGATGAAATAAAAATGTATTTGACAATATAGAAAATTCATAAAATCTTGAAACTAACCTTGACATTGAGGTCTGCCCAGGAAAATAAAGTCATGTCCAAATAATGAGGCTGCAAATGAAAGAGAAAAACAGACATGTAAATATAGTTATACTTACACACATCCACGTCGACACACACACATTATACTGTGCAGATACACACACACACACACACACACACACACACACACACACCAAGGTGTCCATGTAGCCCTCAGGTCATAAACCTGCCAAGCAGCTACTTGACTGTATCATTAAGGCTGATGTAACATATGTTAGAGTGATCATGGCTCAGAGTGCTGCTGCCGAATTTAGCCTGGATAACTATATTACCATATACTGGCCAGTGATGAAGAAGCTTAAGATTCATCTCTAGGAAAACCATTCGCTCCAGAAAATTACCAGTGGGAATTATATTACTGTGTGTTATTAGAATTATGAATTCTTTTTGCTCAACGTGTGTTTAGATTTTCTCTGTTTTGCCGTGTCTTTATTAAGGTCCAATTTTAGTTTATTAAAATGAAATGTTAAATATTGGTAAAAGTGCTAAAAGTATTAAAAATATAAAAGGCAATAATGGAAGAAAAAAACAAGCATCAAATTATGCTACAAAGAAAATCTATATTTTTCTTAACGAAAATACTTTTAATAGTTACAATGTTAAATATACTATGCAATTGAAAACACTATATAAATAAATATTACAGCCCTCCTTCACACATGCACACGCACACACACACACACACACACACACACACTATACAATGTCAATGTCAAAGTCATTATAGAAAAAGTATTCTATCTATTATAAAACATAATTAAAGAAATTAATTTAATTAATATATTTTCATATATTGTACATATTGTAACAATTACGCATATTTTTTTTCACAAGAAAAAAAAATAATCGAACAGCTTGTTTATTTGTGAAAATACAATGATACAAAAATAAATATTAAAATGTATCCCTTTTTAAATTTAACAATCCAATTTCAAAGTTTAAAACAAAGCCACGTATATATGTATGTAAAAACCACACACACACACACACACACACACACACACACACACACACACACACACACACACACACACACACTGAACCCATAGATATTGAAATGGTACATTTTCCCACAAACTTTTGTTTGTGCTTCATTTAAATTTTCCCTGCAAAACAAAACCTTATGACTAACTCACATTCACTCTCTCTCTCCTACACACACACACACACACACACACACACACACACACACACACACACACACTGAAACAAGAGGAGGTGTAAGTGAAATGTAACCGAAAGTAAAACACCCCAAACACATCTCAATCCTCATTTACCTTCCTGTTTGCTGCTTAACAAAATAAAAGCTGCCTTTTGGGCTAAATTGCTAACGCGTTAGCGATGAAGATATCTGTGTCTCACTGCATCTTAAAAATTGCCATGCTCATCATGGCTGTGAGTGCTCTGAATAATAATCTATATTTCTCTGTGTGTGCCTTTTAAAATGTGTCCTTTTCACTGCAAGTGTGTGTGTGCCTCTGTGTTCTGCTCAAATGCACCTATGTGTGTTTGAGCAGGACTGTGTGGCCATCTGTGGTACGTGCATTGTCTGTGTGTGTGTGTGCAGTGCGTGTGTGTGTGAATACTCAGAGGAGGCGGCTGTGCCCTGCACTCCTTGGGAGAGGCGTGGGAACCCCATTCATCTTAGGAGCCAGGGTTCATTGTGGGGTACATAGCATCAAATGTGTCTGGGTGTTTGCCTGGTTGTGTGTGTGTGTGTGTGTGTGTGTGTGTGTGTGTGCGCGCATGTGTTTGTGCGTGCATGTGTCCAGTGTGTCTGGTTCAAAATGTGATGTGATGGTCTGTATGTTAGCTTCTATATTCCCCTCAGTTTTGCTGTTTTTCTAAAATTATGTATTAAATTATAAACATTTCTTTATAAATCAAGCCGATTTAATAGTGAGGCAAAATTCGCAATTTCTACGTCACGTTTTTTACTTAAAAAATAAATTAAAAAAAAAAAAACCGATGCAGGACTCCTCAGTGGTTTGTCCTTTACGATGTAAAGGTGAGACAATTTGAAGCGCAGCAAAGCAATGCGGCGTATAAAATCTCGCAATGCCATTTTAGCATGAAAACACTTTTTTAAAAAAATAATTCCTAACCAGGTTTGTTTTGTCTCGTCTTTTCGGGGTGAAATATTTTTCCAAAGACTGCCAATATTTTGAGGAAATAAACTGTTTTGCTTTCTTGCTTTTTCGTGACATTAACAGACCTGACAGATCAGAGATCGTAAGTACGCAGAGGACACTTTGAAATATGTGCGTGCCAGAAAGAAAACGCTTAAAAACATTTTAAATCTTTTAAAAGTTAATGAAACGATTGACAGGTTCTGAGTTATAAAACGGATATTAAAGCGTGTTTTCTCCCCGTTCCCCTACAGGGCGTTTGATTGTGAAGAGCAGCACGCCACGCCGCAAATATTCCCTTTTATGTCTGCAGTGTGTGTGTAAGAGAGTTAGATGAAATTAGGAAAGAAATAGAAAAGAAGAGCAGAGAAAAATCAAAAACCAATCACATCCTTCATTTAACTCTGCTGCAGTTCTTACTGCTGCACCTCGTGAGCCCATTGGTGTTCAGCAGTGACGTGTTCCTTCTCCAAACGCTGACGTATTAGCTCACAATTTCACTGTGCTGAGGGTCTCAGAAGAGGGGTTCGGACGCACCAAATGCGGCGAAGTTGGGGTTTCCTACCGACGTGAAAGTGATGGCGGAGCTTGCGCCAGGCCCTGCGGTGCGAGAGTGGCAGATGAATAGGCCTGTCAAACGTAGGACGTAGGTGGGTGACTAGAGCTATCTGTGATGACTCACGCTGCCTCCACTCCTACCTATTGGTCATGGTAGACTCTGATGTGCTGAGGTGTTCAACATGAAGCCATGTCGACAGGCAATGTGGGGGGAAAAAAAAGGATTTTCAATTAGCGCTCGATCAAAAAACTGATTTATGCGCAATAATTAAAAGATGCCGTACTAGAAGGCACGAGGGGTGTGGCACATTGAGTTTTTTAATTACGTGGAAAATATGATATAACAGACAAAATTAGAGCTGATATTCTTCCTGAGGGATGAAGCAGGTGTGATACTAATATTAATGACAATACAACTTTTATTAATTCTTTATAAAGCAGACCGCTCTATTCCGGTTCAATTACACAACCCAAATACTGTGTATGTAGGTTACATCGCTTCAGATTTAATTGAGTCTTCAAACCGTATAATCGAACTAAAGATAAATGTCGACAGCTTTGTGCCTTGAGCATTTGTCTGGTTTACGTAAAAGAAAAATTTAAAAATGAAAACGAGTGCTTTATATGTTACCACGTTCGTTATAAATCATAATACCAGGTATGTCCAAGAGGCCTGATCGAGCTGTATCAAAGCTACGTGAGGCCACGTGTCAGCACTGACCCATTTTCAAATGTTTAACCTTCCACTACAGACTGAAAACCTTGCACGCAATCACCAAGATGAGGTTTAAATGAGAAAAGTCAATATGAGAATCGCCGCTTATAGTTTTGTTATAGCTGACCAGGAGAGAAAAGGGGAGAGAGACACAGAGAGTGAGAGGAGGAGAGAGAGAGAGAGAGAGAGAGAGAGAGAGAGAGAGAGAGAGAGAGGGAGCGTTATGGTGGGGCTCGGCCTTGTGTAGCAGGCCCTGTCTGGCCCTCGGCCCAACATTACAGCACTAGTCCCCCTCTGCTCCCTCCAAAACCGTCTCTCTTTCACACACACAAAAGGCCGACCTGGAGTGCAGAACTGCAGGTAGGAACGCACCAGAGGAGAGATTAGCTCGGTTTCGTCTGAAATCCAAAGCCCATGCCACGTTTCCCCCCTGGTTTGCCTATATTTAGTTAAGCCTCCCCTCTCTGGATAGTCATGTAGCCCTGAAGGAAACAACACCCCGACTTTAAACACGCAACTTAGGAGATCTGGTCGGCCGAAGACGAATTATCGCGTTTGTTTCGTCTGCGTGTCATCGTTTTGTCCAGAGAAAAACCCCTGCATGTGTGCATGCTTCATACACACAGGCATACATGCACACACACACTTACCTCCACACCCACACAGACACACACACTCTTTCTGACTTACCCACTGAGACTTTGTAGGCAACTGGCACACACACCACGGTCATCGGCTATCCAGGGTAAAGCGCCGAAATCTCCGCTGTTCATTGTGCCGGATCCCTCTGTAGCTGCACGCAGTATGTCCACATATCCTCTCTGTAGAGAAGGGCAGAGAAGGAGCTCGGATTCAGTCACACAGCTCTGCACTCCCTGCAAGGAGTAGGCGGGCACGCCAACGAGAGACCCATTCAGAGTCCCAGAAAGTGCCAGCCTCCCTGTCTGCCTCAACGCCTTGTCTGTATATCTGTCTGCCCATCTGTCTGCCCCTCTGTCTGGGTTTTACCCTGTCAATCTGGCCGCCTTACCCCCAAACCCATCTCTGAGCCTCGGGTAACCTGCCTAACCTCAGCTAACTGCTTTCTAATATTTACAAACCGGCTCCCCTCGCTCTCCACTGTCTGCCACCTCCTAGTCTGAGACTGTCAGGGCCCGCCACAATAAGGAGGCCATGTGGGTTTCCCATGGAGTCGCGTGTTCCTCCCGTCTGGCAGTTAACAAGGCTTTGAATGAGGAATGTTAGCAAACAGAGCCGCTGAATGTCGGGTGAATGCTAAGCCAGGCAGCCAGTCAGATCGCAGCACTGGCCCGGGCATATGAATAATGCAGAAGACTCGACAGGGAGGAGAGGAGGCAAGGCTCCGCCTCCCACTGCCCCTTCCAAACTCCACCCGCCCCTCCTTCTTTTCCCCGCTCGAAACTCAAATGCCTTCACGGGAGCAAGAGAGCAGAGAGGTGGAGGGGGGGAGAGAAGGGATTCAAGATCTCTGCTGCTGCTACTCACTCATGCAATACAAAAAAATAAAAAGTCCTGCAGGAAGAGAATGGTTACACATGCATACACATGTTATCGCCACAAATCAGCTCTTGAAACATGCCACTTTTTCCCTGTCGTTAGGAACTATCTCACTTTTTTTTGGCTTTTTGTGTCTTTTGTTAGGAATTGGCACCTGTCCCAGAAAAAGCCCCGTCCCTGCTCCGCCCTCCTGCTCCCCTTTCACTGGAGACTGCCCACGAGAGAGAGAGAGAGAGAGGGACAGAGAGAGGGAGAGAAGGAGAGAGAGCGTGAGGAAGAGAGGGTGGGGCAGAAAACCCAAAAGAGGGAGAGGTTTAGAGATGGAAAGGGTGAGGAAGGAGGAGGGCAGAGGAGATAAGAGCACAGCAAAATACATAAGAAATCATCTGCTCAAACCAAGATACATGCACAGGTAACACCAAATCAAGCAGCTGGTTAAACAACACGCCAAAAACAAACTGCCGTCTTCATCCTCGGCTTTCGGGGAGGACTCATGCGGAAAGGAAGCATGGCGAACAATCGTGAAGCACGTGCTCGAAAAAAGCCTTCGCATCACGGTAGAGCACAAACCAAAAAACCACAGATTCGACCCCGTCCAGTTTAACTCTATTGACAACAACCCAGAAGCAGCAAAAACTGACCAAATGCATGTGATCAGTGCCCGCGGAGTGAAGAAAATGGGGGTCCCGCAAAATGTCTTCGCAAATGGCGCAGCGGCGTCGAAGTAGGAGTAAAGCAAAGACACTTGTTGCATGATATTGAGGAGCAGATCTTGCAAAGAGAAGCGAGAGCAGGCAGAGGGTTAAAATCCTGGGACTGGGAGTAGTAAAAAATCCCTCCCTCTTTTGGCACAGACTAGCTAAAGGGGAGGGCCTGCCTGTAGAAATAGCAGCAGAGCGTTTTTCCCCTCTTTTTTTTTCAGAGCTGCAGCGTCCTAGTCTACCCTCTTGCATGTGGCCGGGACCCAGGGAGAGAGGAGGAGGAGAGCGATGGATAGAAAAAGAAGCAAGAGCCGAGAGGGGAGGGGGCGAGAGAAGGAGGGGAGAAGAGCTGTGAGTGGAGGAGAAAGGGCTCAGCTGATGATGAAACAGGGACGTGTGGGAGTGCGTGCGCACTACGCATTTTCATCACCGGGTCGGCACGACGTGCGCGTGCATGAGGCGAGATGGGGAGTGGGGGGGGGGGGCACAGTGCACTTCTCCTGAGGAGGAGAGTCACAGCAAACACTCACAAATGATTAAAGGATTCTGGGACAACACCTAACTTTGAGATTCAGGGGAAAGATTAACGATTCATTTCAGAGCTGCTCTGAGTTTAATATCAGACGTTTTTCTTTGACCTACATGTCCTTTATCACCAAACTTCCGGGTGGCGACAAAAGCAACGGCGTCCCGCAGTAAAGGCCGAAAACGAAATTCTGGCATGATCACTGATGAATATCATCTTGATTGCCGCTTCGTTTTTTTCAACCACAGACACGTTAATGAGTTGAAAAGCTACACTGACTGCTTTGGCACACAATCAAAGCCAGATAAGCACCTGGGTGCGACTGCCCTGCCATGATTGCAACAGTGCTGTAAAATCCTGTAATATTTACCGCAGTGCGCCCGCCATGTGCCATTACTAGGCCACCCTCGCCTTGCTGCGATCCGCAGCAGCAGCAGCGGCGGTCCTGCGTGCGAATAAGAAGAGGAGAAATGTCGGGCAGGAACCGAACGATAAAATGGACTCTGCTGATGACTCGGCTCGTGTCCTGCACCCTCCTTCCCCCCCTCTGCCTCCCCCTCAGTGTCCAGCCTATTCTGTCTCCCACCCTTTCTTGTCCTTTCAGTAGCACTCTTATAGCCTACAGTAATAAACAGCCCAGCTCTGAGCAGCTAGTGTTAATTTAAGCCTGCATGAAGAGGATCCTTTTTATGTGTTTTTGTGCCAGATACCACCCCTGCTGTCTTTCTCTCTCCCCTCTGTCTCATGCACACCTACCAACCTCTGTATCAGCCCGCTGAAGGTTATTCACACCCGTCCGACTTCCCTCCCCGACAAACTTCTCTGTGGCCAAAATGCTGTAATGCCCCTTAGCTGTTTGCAACAGATTCCCCCATGGCAGAAAAACAACTTCCTCTCTTTTGGACGCCATTCCCCTCCCCTCCAGTCCTCTCTTTCCCAAAAGAAACCCAGAACTCAGCACAGGCAAATTTTTCCCCTCCTCTCTCCCCAAAGTAGCAGCCGCACAAAAGAGAGGGGAAAAAGGGAAAACTGTCCAAAAAAACGACGGATCTCACATCATGGAGCACAGCTAGCTGCCCTTGATTTCAATCTGTCTTTATTGCTCGCACAGTGTCTAAAGAGGAATTGCACACATTGAGACGAATAAAGGTGGGGAACCCTCCCTATACACACTCAAATATTCTCTCATTTGTATGTTTTTCACTGTGCAGACGAAGACGAAGACCAGAGCGAGTATGAGCGATTGAACAGCAAAACTAATATGGCCGCTTGGTTAGTTGCAGTCTCTCCTACCTCCTCACTCTCAGTCCTGGAGGGTGAAAGAAAAGGCGTTACGCTGCTGTGTGTGTTTCTACCTCAGAGGACGGACCCAGAGAGAGAGAGAGACACACACACACACACACACACACACACACAGAGTGAGTGCACTTGTCTTGCCTAACTCTCCTCAGCTTTCCACAGTCTCAAATGAAACTTAGCTTCCTTGTGTTCTGTCTTGCTGCACTGTTCGCATATCAAAAAAACACAATGCACAAACGCGAAAACTTCCCGTCGAGAACAACGAGCGTGAGTGAGACAGAAATGAGGTTACTAACAGGGCTTCAACACGTGATTTCACTGCACTTTATCAAGATATAAACTCAACTCGTGTCCCTTGATGAGAAAAACGGATCGAGCACCAAACAGTCATCAGATTGGCCCCTGTGACGTCGCATCTCGCCACGTCTTTTGAACCAATTGCAATCGCTGCAAGTATAAAACGCCACTACAACGGCATGCTGAATATAAATCACACAATAGTGTAAACAAATGCATGTTTCATCAGCAATTTCAAGAGTCCCTTAGCCCCCCTCGTCTATCTAAGACACTGTTTCTGCGAGTCAGTTGTTTACCATCTAACATGTGGCAGGAATTCAGAGTTCACTTGAGGATACGACTCTGGTTTTGGCTCAGCTGCCAACTTCTGACACTGTAGCCCTCTGCGCGGCCTCGCCCCTGCAGGAGCGGCCTGCGTAATGCTGCCATTGATGAAACTCCAATATTAACAACCTCATTTATGACACCTCCAAGAGTCCACAACCACAATTTTTTCATCAACCCCCTTCACCTCCAGGTTAAATCCAAGCTGTGCTCTGCCTTTACATTTATTGTCAGACTGTAAAAGCATATTGCATTGTCATTTAATGTGCACGCACGTCATATTTTTAAAGCTCAAAACACAGTAGGTGAAGACAGAAGAGAAGCTGCAGTAAAGTGATTAGGCTTTACCACGCAATCTGTAAAAGATGCAAAGGGGAGGGGAATTAAATACAAAACACTATCAAATAAACCGACCGCAGTAAATGTGTCAATGATGCACAACTCATGTTGCATGGTGGCAACATGGCTGTGAATGTCTTGCAGTCAAAATGAGTTATAGTTCATGAGCCGAAACAATGGAGTTGTTGATTCAGTGGTCTTATCAGACCCCCGGTGCCTTCACATCCTTATGAATCATCCCACGGATCCACTGCGACAAACACAACCCAGCAACATACACAGGTCCAATTTATAGCACACACACACAGCTCGGTGCTGTACCGCCCTAGGAAAAGCAGTGCATAAGAAAAAGATGAGCTAAAATATTTTTAACACTCAGTGCCAAAAAACATACAGTATAAATACAGACAAATCACAACATGAATTGTAATTAAGCAACAAATTATTTGCCTTTATAGGAACAGAACAGATCAGCTCTCTTAGAGGAAATTCATCATTAGACACAGTAAAAAAAATTTAAATAAAACAAATTCAACACACCTTTCTGCATCAAAAATACCTTTTCTTTTATGTATTTCTTATAGGTTTTAGTCAAGCAGTTAATAAAATGCAGTAAAATAAGAAGAACCACATGGGAATGCCAGTAAAGAGAGATGTGGCCCTCTCTGCGGCAGCCACTTCTGTGAATACATGACTTATTGCATGTAAAATGCCAAAGTTCGGGTCTATTTTTACAAGCTTAAGATGCTGTCCTGAACGGTAATAACTCACACATATAACCCCAGTTGTATTTTCACCTTATAAGTTACAGCCATCTATACGTTCACACTCCGGTGAACACACACACACACTTCCTCCTCTCTTCGGTGACCAGTGCGGAGCGCCCCGCTCCCTCTACGAGGTGGTCTGCTGAGGGGCCCCTCGGCAGCACGCGCCTCGACAACTTCTCTATTACAGCCGTGACCCCTAAGGTCAGTCTCTGAAGGGTTCTGAACAAAGGCCACGACCCCGGGGTCAGAAGTGTAACGCCGGGGGCAGGCCGGGGCCCCACAGCAAAGGGAGCGTGCTGTTTGCTTTGAAAGGTAAGGATCACTAACACAGAGGCCTAATAAGGATTAAGGGGCCATCCCCTTTGGGATGTCACTCTGGGGCCTCATACATCAGTCTCTATTAACCTCCGTGACCCCCGGCGGCCATTATGGGGCTACGGGTCACAGCCGCTCACGCTGTAGAGCTGTAAAACCTAACGTCGCATGCAACCTCTAACATTGGTGCTGCTGATTACATGGACAAATTGTTCTAAGAGGTAAACGCCGTGTCACACAGGACGCAGTGCTCCTTCTGAGGAGTTCTGCCTGTCCAGGCAGCTTTAATCGTGCTGCAGTAGCTGGCAGATTTCACTTTTTAATAGAGACACTTTAAGGCTAAAAAGTTATCAAACATCAGGATATTTGTTTCGATAATAAAACAAAAGCCTAATGGGTCTTAAAAAAATTAAATACAGCAATAAAGCAATAGAAATGTTTTTTTCCCACTTTGATAAAGAGCCAGAGAGAGTTTTGCAAAACTTCGATAAAAGCAGGTGAGCAAGAACTGAGAGGCAGAATCACAAAATGGAGGACAGGAGGAGACAACATGGCGGCCCGAGTGATGCAGTCACTCACACACTGCCTATGACCTGCCAAATCGCTACAAAAACGTTGCTCACCGTGCATCATAGGTGTACATGTAAAACAAAGTTATTTTTTAACAAACGTCAAAACAAAAACCTACTTTGACTCGACTGTGAGAGACACAGAATTCCTTCAGTCACTTTGGGACCAGACAGATACAAAGGTTAACCCTGTGCAGCCTGTCATGGACCAGGCTCAGCATGTGCAGATAAACTCAACACTTTTTATCCAATTTGATTCATTAACATTATATTTAATGATTTCTTCTTTTTGCTCAAAAGATGTCAGTGACAAATGAAGTATTTTAATTGTTTCAAAGTTCATAAAGAGTATGAAATATAATTATTTTGTGCCAGGAAGAAAGAAAAGTTTGATCTATAACAGCATTTCTTTCTCTCTTAATATAACTGAAATATAGCAAATGCAAGATAATACATTTATTTAAAAAACAGGAAAAGAGAAAACAAATATATCTATACATCTAAATATACAGCATCTATATATATATACATCGTATACATGCAGTATTATTAAAATAGAATAATAGTAATTTAATGTGAGCCTGCATTCAGGAGGCAATTTTTTCAATCAGGGATCAAAATGTTTTTTTCTGCTTTGAATAAATTTTTAAAAACCTTGAATGGATTTATGAATTCATTTAAAAACTGACTTATCAGAATATGGGACTTTGTAAAAGGAAAAGTTGATAATTTCTATTCTAAATTTAATATAACCTAATAAGATTAAAGACAATGCAAGTTTTTTTTTCCCCAAAGGGGATTCTTGCAAAAGGACAAACTTTTATTCTGAAAAGATTTTGTATTTTTTAACAACAGAATGATGATAATACAGTTTTTCCCACATTCTGCCGCACAGAATTTCATAATAAATTTAACTTTGACCTATTTTCATAAACAGAACTCTGGAAAGTAACATGGCAAAGTTGAAAATGCAGAGCACTTCATTTCAATCACAGCTTCATCATGACTAAATGATATCAAAAAAACACATCATAATTATTGTTTAAAAATCAGGATGTGGCATTTTTATAAACTACTCAAGCTGCAGTTTCAGTTGGAAACACTTAAAAGTGACAGATAATTTTCTCTCTCTGTTTGTGTAATTAAAGTCTATTGAGAAAGCTTTTCGACAGGATGTCACATTCTTCTGAAACTTTGAATCTCTTTAGAAAGGTGGGAAACTAAAAATACATAATTGTAAAGAAAACACGCGTCCATCTGCATGTGCAAAATCATACGAGTTTCAGACCTTTCAGACATTTTGAATGTGTTATTATTAATGATGATCCTTTTCAAATGCAGCTATCATTACTGCAAACTGCTTAAATTAGATAAATTTTTATTAATTTCACATTTAAAAGTTAAGTGTTAAATACATTATTCATTTTCATCACTTTCTAAAACGATTTTTAAAACTTTTACATTACAAATGCAGAAGAGGGGTTAAGCAGCTGACTGAAATTTCAAATAAACAAAGTGGTGAAAGCCTGCAAGGTCAAAAAAACGTCCTCGAGTGTTTTCCGAACACAGTTCACACTTATCAAGGGCGATGACGGAGCACTTTGATTTAAATGTATTTCTTTGATAATCATTAAGCCACTCACCTCTGAGAAACCAAGCTCCTGTGTGTGGAGGGAGCCCTCTCGGCAGCAGAGCAGAGCAGAGCAAAGGTTGAAAAAGAGGAGAGAGACGAGACGGACCTGCGCTCGCCAGAGACAAGTGTCCTAAACAGCTTTTAAAACAGCCAAACTGATAATAAATCCCAAACAAGCAGCACTTTGACAGCCTTACGAGCATGTCCAGTTCTGCAGCTCTTCTCTCATTTAAGAAAAGGCAGTGCTTTTGGGAAGAAGCATCGTCCTACTTTTACTTAACCATGAGATTCCCCTCTCTGGGTCATTTTGCCAGGTTTATTAGAAAAGTTTGGTGTCTCATTTAGCTAACAGAATATACTGCCCATCTCGAGGATGTTAAAAAACTGTAATCACACGGATATTTATCAAGGGAACTAAGAAACGCCGCTCTGATCCTTCGCAAAAAGGGGCTGCTTTTTCCCTGTGATTTTCAGTGTGGGCCATGACAAAATTCAATTTACAACAAACTCTAACGCTGCCACCCTTGTCACCTTGGTCTCATTCA
This sequence comes from Epinephelus moara, assembly GCF_006386435.1. Lineage (NCBI taxonomy): Eukaryota > Metazoa > Chordata > Actinopteri > Perciformes > Serranidae > Epinephelus > Epinephelus moara. The sequence continues at coordinate 11,927,588 of NC_065528.1, forward strand.
AGCTTGCATTAAATTGATTTTTGTTGTGAGGCATCGAAATATTCCTCAATGGTGCGTGACACAGTAAAAATGCTCTGAATGTAAAGTCAAGTGCTCTCAAGGCTGCAACATTTCAGCTCAAACATTTAACATTTTTGATCACACTCTGGAATAACTTCTTATTAATAATGTACATGAACAAAGGCAAATTATAAACTGCAGACAGGTTAAAAAGATATATTAAAAATATATATATAGAGAGAGAGATGCATTTTATATGTTTGAAACTTACCCACCTCTCCCCTCCTCCCAACACAAACACACACACACACACACACACACACACACACACCTCTCCTGATTCCCAGCTACTTGCTGCTCACATTTCAGGGTCCATCCTCATTAATAAATGCTCATTTTTGCTTATCAAACATCTGCGTACATGCAGGTCTCTGGTACTCGCAGGGAGTGGTACCACCTCTTAAAGGGTTCGGACCTGCTGTTGGTTCTAGTTCAATGCCACGTCACAGAGCCAGTGCAGCATGGACGGGCCTGCGTGACCTAGCTCGCCTCAGATAGGAGCCCTCGGCGCCCCAGCCCCCATTGGGACCGTACACCCACATTTCATACGAGGGAAGGGAAGGTGGTGGCGGAGGGGGATGTGAAGCCGTGTTTTGATTTTAACTGCATCCTCTCTGTCCTTCCTATTATTTCCTTCTGTCCTCTTCTGATTTAAAAAAAATATATCAGGCACTTAATCTCAGTGAGTGACAGCATGTTCGTCTCTGTCGCCTGTATCCAATTCAGCTGACTAAGGGTTCAGGAACACTCCAAATAGAGTGTTTGTTTGATTTCATATCGAGTGTGCACACACATGCTCCCGGCTTCACACTCAAGCACACGCACGTCTGGAGTTGTCTGGGTTACACAGGGTAACGCGACGCACACGTCTACATGAAACCGACAGTGTCTATTTATGTGAGCAGGAAATTCACAAGTAAAGGTTCTGAATTTAGAAGATAATTTGTTTCATTTTTTTAATTGCTGGTTCACTTTGGTTTAATAAGAAAAAACATTCCCAGACAGAAAGAGTGTGTGTGCGCGTGTGTGTGTGCGTGCGACTTAATGATCTACTCAAGGACGTCCACGTAGCACGCTAAAATTGAAAAATGAGGAGTGCTAATAGGTCAGAGCATCTCCTAACTGCCGCAGCCGTCGAGTCTCGATGCTAGTGATTTATCTTTAATTGGATTTTACAGAGGGGTCTCCCAGTGGGAGTCGGCGGTCTCATTTCTGACTGTCCCTACAACTTTCTGCAGAATGTACAGACAAATAAGCAAAGTCGGCCTGGCGGTAAACAGAAAATGCAATTAAAGCTGAGATGTGGAAATTAAACTACATCTGACCTGCATAATTATTGTTTTGTAAATCTATACAGCAGCACAGTGAAATATTCATCTGCATATTTTTACATATATTTCATGTGAAAACACTCAACACTTTTTTTTTGTTTTGTCCCCCTATTCATGGCTGACCTCGATATTAACCCCAAATCATTGTTAAAAACGAAGCCCTGATCCAGTTCTTCAAACAATGTATAGCATTCATTTTGCTGAGAATTTAAAGTACAAGTCACTACAAACATTTAAACTAAACTCTGGTATCTACATTCTATTTTTCTTTTTAAATATATTTGCTAGGGAGTTTTTACTGAACGAAAAGTCCAAAGAAACACTAAACATGTAAATCATTAATAGCTCTTACTTAAATCAAGTGCTGTTTTTCTCCCCACAGTATTAACTCACGTTGGTGTCTACTGCAGTGTGCAGTCTACAGAGAGGGGAAAAGAGACGCTGGCTCTCAGGGGTTAAGATGCTAGCAGTCATGTGCCTGTCGGCTGCAACAAAAGCCTGCCTATGTAGGGTGCATACAGATGGAGCGAGCTCCTTTGTGTGCAGCGTTTCACACGTCGCAGCCTCGGAGCTGCCAGGTCTGGCTCTCTGGGCCTGGCTACAGGCCTAGCTAGCAGCTTGTAGCACCTGACGCTGGGCTCTTGCTTTGCTTTTCTTCGCTTGGGACCCGAGTGCGGCAAGTTTTTGAAAAGATAATGGCACAGAAGTCCAAATAGTGGGTCACGCAGCTCAACACAAACAATCCCAAACGAAATACAGCCGAGCAGAGTGTGGCACTGTAACCAGTCGAGCTCAGATCAGCATGACAGGAGCAATTGTAAGCATGCCTCCCACTCAGGTCTGCCACAAAATATTTGATTTCTCCCTCCTCTACTGTCTGTAAAATACCTCTGTGAAACGCTCTTCAGGACAACTTGTAACATGCTGATATAAATACGACCAGTGCACGTTTTAATCATGTGTACAGTTGTGCATGCTGTGTACATAGTTTTGTATCCTACTATATACACTGTGTCTGTATATTCTGATATATTTATGCTACGTGCGCCAAGTCTCTAAGGCAAGTCCCTTATAGTGTACATGTTAGTGTACACAGTGATTAAACTAGCTAATGCCTGGAACAAACTTTAATATGGGAGTGTAGACATTCACAAGAAAGAAGCTTGAGTTTTATCTCAGTTTTTTATTTTCGACAGAATTTTTTCATCTGCCCTCAATGCTGCAAAAAACACCCTTTCTGTATACATATATTTGGCGTGCAGGGCATTCATACAGTTTGCACTTCCTACCTGTGTTCAAACTAACACTTTTCTTAAGCTTTACAAGGTCAATTTATCATTTCCAGTCCCAAATAATGCAACTTCATTCATGGAGAATCACACAACAAAATGCCATGGAAACAAAGTCAGACGTATACAGCACAGACGAGGTGTTGCAACAGAAAATCCATACTGCCATGTGTGAACAGACTTGACCTTGGACAGAGCATTATGTTTCATTCTGCACAATACAGTATATCCAAATAATACTTTGAGCAATGTCACTGCGGTAAATACCAATTGTGTGTCACGCTGTTTGCTGAAGATTACATTTTGATAAAGCTGCACTGTAAATAGAAAACGTGATAAAAGAGGCAGAGGTTGATTGTGCGGTGTTGTTGTGCTCCTCGCAATTACAAAAATAGACGTATACAATGGGCAGCTGTCAGCGGTGTGTAAAGTCTAACACTAGTTTTTACAGTATATTCACTCATGAGGTACTCGGGTGGAGGCTCTCACCCAGAGTGAGTGAGCAGGTGGGGGGGTTCTCTTTCCTGCCTGAGGACCCTTCAGCGGCACACCTGGCTCTTGTGAGGATGCAGCCTTTGACATTTTAAATGCAGGACAATCTCTCTGAGCACTGGGGCACCCTGCTGCCATGACTGCACTTAAAACCCACAGAACGTGGATGGAAATGCTGAGGACGGGCATTATTCTATTATTTCAATCTGCTTGCACTAAGTCACGTTTTTAAAAATATAATTACATGTTTAAGTGTTCAGTTGATACAAACATATTTGTCCCCGTGCTGCTGGTTTTGGATTGTGAGAGCCCCAGGCCTGCAACACGAGTAGCAGACACTACACTCAGAGAGAAAATAGAACCATAAAAAGTCATGTCTGCTATCCTTCCAAAAATCACAATAAATCTTTAATGAGACGATATTCTGCTCTCTCCAGATATTCTCCTCAAACAGGCCTGCTGGCATCAACATTTACAATGTTAAGACCAATACTGTGTGTAATGGTTTTCCTAAAAGCACAAAGTAGCAAGATAGTGATTAGACACGTGAAATGATTCTAACCTGACCCAACAGAAGCTTTTATGTGGCTATTAACATGTATTAGAAACAGGATTGAAAGGTTTCCTGTTTTGGCATCAAATGTTTGCACATCTTTTAAAAGATACGTGCACTGCTAGCTCTAAGCTAGTTTGACATATTTAAGCAAACAGCTTCCATTACTTTCAACAGAAATGCTAACAACAGGGATAATGCGGTTACTGGTTTAACGATTAACCACTGCACAATTTTCGACTCTTAGTACGACTGTTTTAAATTTTGTCTTTAAAACCATTTTTGATAACTGCACCCTAACAAAGTTCCTACAGCATATAGCCAGTTAGATTTCTGACTTTTTAAGACTTTTTAATGTCACTCAGGATGAAATTTAAGACCAATTTTACAATGACCGAAAATGAAGGAGAAAAAAACACACCAATTAGTCTACTTAGGATTAGGGACAGTTATGTCTAAACATTTATTGTAACATAAAACATGACTTTTTGGGAAACACCTGGCATTTGTTGGCGGGTTTTCTGGCTGATTTTGTGTTTCTTACTCTGCATGTGGGATTCCACTGCCTTAATTCCCATTGTGCCAAATTAGGATCAACTTTCTGCATGGAGTACACCTTGTATTGGTTTCAACCATGTCGTAAAATCTTGGTGAAATGGCAGTGGCCAAATTTTTATTAAATCTGTACTTCCCCTTGTCGTCCAGGGTACAGTGACAGCTAGCTAGCAGACAGTGGATCCTCTGCTCTCAGCATCCTGGCCGGACACAAGTGTTGCTGGTTCCACTGTCCTGATCTGTGTGACCGTCATGCGAGAGGCATTTGTTAAATCACTTAAAAAAAATAGATGTTACCGATTATTTTGGGAACTTTGGGGGCTTTTCAGAGATTGTTTTACGACATTTTAATACCAATTAAGCACTTATTTTTAGATTAATAAATTCAATGCCTTGTAAGACTTTTTAGGGATCTGCAGAGACCCAGTTGGCAACAGTCTTCCTGACGCAGGTGCAGCTACATCGGTTTGTTTTGCTGTTACCTTGTTGACAAAGTGGGTGTGCAGAAGGCAACCCAGTGATGCTACTGATCCCTTGTCCACATCGCCAGTTACACAGATACTCGAGTAATATGTTTACATAAAGTATTGGCTATGTTATTAATTAACGCTTATGCAAACAAAAAGTTCTGGAACTCTTAGTTGCGGTTTTCAAAGTTAAACTTGGTGTGTGTATTAGTACTTTTTGAACATTTACAGTACATTTAATAATATCATGATAATTCTGTTCACCATGATTGTTCTGGTCGCTATAATTGTAAAATTTTATTTTCATACTGTTTCATCTCTAGCAAACAATGGTAGAAACTTTTTTTTTGTTTATCTCTAAATCCTCTAAACAGGAGACTTTTTTTCTTTAACGTGTCTCAAGGAAGAGAAATAACAAATTAAGAAGCCTACAAGCAAGGTGTTACTTTATCTCTTCATAAATGGTACAATGGTCATTTATCCTGCCATCACACTTGCGGTGAAGCGGGTGAGGTGCAATTAGCCCCCACATATCGTCACGTATTGTTCAACACCATGTTACAAATTTATTAAAGAGTGTAAATACTCCAGGATCAGGAAATTAAACTCTGCAGGCCTGCAGCCACAAATGTGCAGGTGTGTATGTGTAGAAGAAAGTCTCTGCTTTCCCTTTCTTTCTCTCTCTCTCTCACACACACACACACACACACACACACACACACACACACACTAAACAAACCCTCTCTGTCACTCAAACAAGCTACTGCTATAAGTTGTATGTTAATTGAACCTTTGTCAGCACGGCCTGGAGAGTATTAGCTCCTATTTTCCAACCCTGCACCCTGCTGTCACCAATCATGTCCTAAAACACATAAACACACACACACTTATACACACATGTACACACACCACATGCTTGAGTTACATACTACCAGGACAAGCCGGCTGGGTGCCTGACAACCACAGCGATGGAGGAGACGTGAGGGAGGGAGAAGAAAAAAAAAAGGTACCCTAGCGTGTTAGTTTTCTGCCAGGGAGTCCCTATTGACCTGTTAAACCTTTGTGACTGGAACAAATGCAAATGGCGCTGACTTGTTCACACAAAATACTAAAGGCCCATTCAAATGAGGCCCCGGGCCACAATGCAGCAGTGGCCGAGCGCTCTGTGGAGGCAGGGCAGCCCCCAGTCTGAGAGACAGAGAGAGGGAGAGATTCTTTTAGCCATTGCACAGTTCATTCTGGCTGTCTGGTGGAGAGCAACCATCCACTCGCATTGTTTCTCCTTCATGAACACACACACACACACACACACACACACACACACACACACACACACACACACACACACACACAAGATAAAGTTACCTTACACCTCTGCGGTAATTCAGCCCTTACTAAATCACAAACACTGTTACACTGCTCTGAACTTTACCCCATAATTACCTTGTATGTAATACTTTGTAATTGGACACCAGTGGACCTGAACTGTTCCTGTTATCAAGCATGACACCAGTGGTGCCTGATAATCAGACACTGCCTAATCCACCTTGGCTTTTGCAAGGATATTCAGTGAGTCCCTGTGGCTAATATCATATCCTACTTTTTTAATTCTGTCCATGGGGTATAGAATAGGAAATGAAGAGAGGGACCAAGTGGGAAAGAGAGAAGAGAGAGGAGGGAAGTGGTGGAGAAACAGATATTATCTCAAATAGAGAGAATAAATAAATAACTATATTAAAAGAGCAGTTTGGACCAGTCATTGACTGTGGTTACGTGCACAAAATATTCCGTTTTTTGACCTTTCTCCAAGAACAAAAAACAATATTCCCACTAACCTGTAAAGATGTATAATGTAAATGAATATTCCACAAACATATATGTTTACATGCAGCTGTGCATACTCTGATTAAAGTGCCGTAATCGGTCATTTATCAAGTGAATATATGGAAAAATGTAACGACCTGAGACATCATTTTGCCTCTTAGCATCAAAATAACATGTCTTCAAAGTTTTTCTCACTGACGGAAGACTTGTTCTAATGTGTGAGCACAGCCTCCCTCTCTCTATCTATCAACCATCTTCTGGAAAAGATCCGCATTAAGATATTTGTACATATATCAAGAATAAAACAGAAATGTGAGCTTTTCTTTTGGGCATGCATCTCTATTCTTTACCCCACCACTGCAAACTGTTAGCTAGTAGGTTTGTACGATGCATTGAAATTTAAATGCATTTCTGAATGCACTGTACACATGTCCAATTAATGCCCATAAAACCCGAATAATATCTCCATATCCCACTTCTTGATCAGAAAATATTTAATTTAGAAAAGGGCCTAATTTGGAATATCCAGACAGAAAATGCTGTTTACATGACCTTCATCATATTCTGAATAATACTGGAATATTAGTGTGCATGTAAACATGGGGGGAAACAAATAATCCCCACAGTGACTGTAATGATGAGTATTTAACCCATAATACTGGAGTATGATTTTGTGTCAGAGTCAAAAATAATATGAGTAAGGTGTTTACATGCCACGGAAATGGAAGACAGCCAGACAACCCGACTGAGGTTTTCCATAATCAGAGTATGAGCTATTCAAGCTGAGATATGGGATTTGTATGAGTCAACCCACAACTGGGTTAACTGGGTTACAAAAACAGAATTCCTCTGCATGTAAACGCAGTCACTGTTGCTAAAAATGAAGGCACTGCGGGAGGCTCTGGGATGAACATATCTATCAAAATGCCAAACAAACCACCTTTGAATGAAATACGATGTGTGTGGGACAGAGACTCAACTCTGTGCTCACTTGACTGTAAATGTGACACAAAGCTGCTGTGTCTGTACGAGACAAATCTTCCTCTGATACGAAAAGAATACGCTTTTTTTTTTTTTTTTTTTTTTTTTTTTTAACAGTATACAGCACATTGGGCCCTTGGAGGTCATGGAGGGCTTTCTTGTTCCATCTCTTCTCTCCAAATAAGAGATTAGTGGGAGCCTGAGGATGGCTCTCACCAGCACATCTGGACAACACCTGATCTGAGGCCTGCTGCCTACTGGACCTCCACTAAACTGGTTCTATCAAGTGTAGGGTTTTATTGCAACAGTAGGGATGTGGTGGGAGGTAAACCAACCAACCAAAGTCACTTTACACATATTCTCAATCCCATACACTGTAAATGTGTAAAGACTAATTTTGTGGTGTTAATTTTATGTATGTATTGCCTTTTATTTTTATGATAATGAGTTGCAGCTCCCTAACATAATTAACACTTCAACTGTTTTAAATTCTGGCTCCCTTGACTCTAAATTGTTTCCTTTGTAACTTATATCATGTCTTTTAAAAATAATGGCTCTTGTACCTGTTCAGTATATTTCATGACAAAGATTAACTTCCATATTTGCACAATTAGTTTAATATTGTAGATATGTAATATTAAACTGCATCAACCCTCAATGTGTCACAATGTCAGCCAAATCCTTTTTATATTTTTTTCTTGTCTGCTTTTTTCCCCCCTGCCATTTATCAACTCTGCTGTCATTTTGAGAGACCAATCCTATGGAATAAAACGGTGGCATTAAGTTTTAGCTTTGAAAATAGAATTTGGCAAACATCAGCACTGAAAAGAAATCCACTGAAAAATAAAACACACACATTAAAAAAAAAAAAAATTATTTTTTGCACTGTGGTGTGTTTTTTGATGACATTTTTTTTCTTCATATCACTCTTTGTTCAGTGTCTTTCTTTTTTTTTTAATGCTGACAAGTTTTTTTTTTTTTTTAAGTTTCAACTTTCTGAATCCATTTTGGCGTGAAGGGGAGGGAGGGGTTTGAGAGGAGGGGCAAGGAGAGTGTGATTTATATAAAATCTGCGTACTAAGGAGAGAAGAAAGGCTCAGTCCGTTCTAAAGTCTGGAACCCTTCACATCTAGAATACGGTCCTACTACGGACCTAAAATATGTCTTTCATAACCTTGAACTCCCAAGCAGCAAAAATACAACGCTTGCTTTTCTTTTCATACCGAACAAGGGTGGTTAAAGTTAACTTTTAACTGATGTTATGCTAGTCTGGCAGAGGCCAGCCGAAACAAGAGCTAACCTTACCTAATACGTGACAGCTAGCTAATGTTAGGCTCTATTAGTAAATCAATGGCAGAGAGAAACCGACCTACTTGAACTGACGGAGTTACAACTCATGAAATCTGTTGCCAAAGTTGTATGGTAATACCAGAGGCTCACCACACAAGTATGGGGTCGAGCCAGCTGCCATTTGGATTTTGGTGCGCATCTATTAATGCAGTTACAGTACCGGTGACTGTAGCCAAAAAGGACCAAGAAAGACTTCAACAATCACTTCTCAGCTCTGGCTGTGTGAAATCCAATGAGGAATGTAGGTACCCCTAGCCGAAATTATGGAAGCTGGGGCCTTCAATGGACACCAACTTTGCTTGGTGACTCACAAAACTGTCCCCATCCACCTGGGCATGTCAGGTAATCATTGTGAAACTAGGGCTGTGGTCAGTCTTGGTTGAGTGAGATTCTACCTACTCTTCAACCAATCCACTGTCAATGGGGAGAAAAAAGATCTGCTGGAAAAAAACATCAAAAGCATATCAACCAACCAACCAACCAACCAACCAACCAACCAACCAACCAGAAGGTGTCAACCCTACATCAAATGATCACCTTTCACCTTAACCTCCTGTCATTCTGGGATTCCCATGGCTCATCAGATATCCACATACTGACTGGTCCTCTGGAGTTATCGTAGGTGAGAGGCATCACTGTCATGTCACTCCTATCGATTCCTCTGGATCTGAGTTTCCAGATCTCTCACAAGTTTCTTTTAGTGGGCACAAAGAACAAATCCCTTCGTCCTTGCATTGTTTACCAGGATCTCAACAGTATCACCCTAACGACAAGTATCCTCTACGACCCAGCTTTCGAATTGCCACAGGGGGCCACTGTTTTTTCTTAGTTCAACTTCAAGAATGCTCACCTGGTACACATTATGAGTATCTGCTGATGCCTTCTGGTTTGACCAATGTTCCTGCAGTTCTCAAAGCCTTACTAAATTATATGCTCTGGGACATGCTAAGCAAGTTTGTCTTGGGATATTTGAATCACACTGATCTTTTCTAAGACCGAGCAGGAACATGTGCAGTGTGTCCTTCAAAGACTGCTGGAGAACCAGCTGTTTGAAAAGGCAGAGAAGTGTGAGTTCCATGTCTCTTAAGGCATCTTTCCTGGGGTTCACTGTCATTGCATGCAGCATCCAGATGGACCCCACCAAGGTCACGTTGCGATGCTTCTTTGGGTTCGCCAATTTCTACCTGTACTTCATCCAAAACTACAGTTGAATGTCAGCCCCTTCAATGCCCTAACCCCCAAGAATACTTTCTTTGTGACACCCCAGTCTGTTTAAGAGGACTACAGAGAGTTAAAGCATTGTTTCACCACAGCTCTTGTCCTCACCCTTCCTGAGACTTCACACCAGTTTGTAGTGGAGGTTCACGCCTTTGACACAACAGTGAGCGCTGCTGTTTCTTAGCAATCTATCTTGGACCAACAGCTCCAAATCCGCATGTTCTCTTTTCACAAACTATCCCAAGCAAAAAGGGACTACAACATTGGCAGCAATAAATGCTAGCTGTAATGAGAGCTGCTGAAGAGTGGAGACACTGGTTGGATGGGGTGGAGCACGGTCTAGGCCAACCACAAGAACCTGAAATACACCCACACAGCTAAGATCTTAAGTCCCACCAGGCCAGGTGGGGTCTGTTTTTTACAGATTCAACTTAATGTTTCCTTCTGCCAAATCTCCCAAGAATCTGAACAGCCCACCAGTTTCAGTCCAAGGATACTCAGTCAAGCCAGTGTAGTTCCTCCCCACTGCTGCTACAACATGTTTTTGCCTGTGTGGTCTCCCTAGAGACACTGACTTTAAAATGGGGCCTAAATTAATCTCATTTCTGGGAAGAGTTTTACAATCGACCTTTCCTCTGGGTTCTATCTACAGTCCTATGGGCTGAGAGAGCGTATGAACCAGAAGATGGAGATACCTCTGTGGTGCATCTCCTCCCACAACCCTGCCCCCTAGTTCAAACAATTGTTATGGGTAGAGTACGCACAGAAAACCGCTCCCAGCTCTGCCACCAGCCTTTCTCCAGTCCAGTGCTCCCTCAGTTATCACCACCACTCCTCTCTGGAATGAGAAGCGTGGTGGTTGATAACTGGGGAGCACCGGATGATGGTTGATGATGAGGGCCCAGTCCACATTCCTCAACTCTTCTGACCACTACCAGAGAAACGCCAACCGTTGCCGCACTCCAGCCCTTTGCTACATCCCAGGACAGGCTAGATACACCGGACCTTCATCTAAGGGTGGAGTTCAGGAAATTGGCTCCTTGCACTGTGGGCCTCTTGCCCATCTTCAAGGTCATCAACACGGCTCTTGGATTGTCCCAAGTGTAAGAAAGAGTCCACTTCAGCCCTCCTCCTCACCAATGGCCTCTCCCGCCGGCTTGGGAGTGGTCTCCAGTAATCAATCAATTGGGAGGGGTACGGTCCTAAGGAACTCTCTTAGACTCCGGCCAGGGGCGTTTGGTCTCGGCCCTGATTTAAGAGTTTCACCACAGTCATCCAGACCAGCCGGGAGGCACATCAGGAGTCATCACTTGAGGGGGAGGGCGGGTTCTGTCACAGTGTCAGTCACTTGCTCGTTTCCATTTTCCTTGTTTGCCTTTTCCCCTGCCATGTACTAACTCTCCTATTGTTTCAGATCCTGCAGTGGCATAAATCCTGTCCCACTGTCATTCATTCTCTGCCAGATTATCTATTGTCACTTTGCCTCAGCCTTTCAGCCATTTTCTCTGCCTACCTTAGTTTTGCCTGTTGTGACCCCCTACATGCTTTTTGAACTCCTGCTCTCTAGCCTGAACCCCTATTGATAAGTGCCTCATCTTTCCTGCCTGTCTAGTTTTGACTTTGTCTGTTTTCTACCTTTACTAAAGAGTATTTTACCAGCCTGGTTTCATAGTTGTGTTTGTGGGTTAAATCCTGTTTTTACTGAACCTTCACCCCATGTTGACCAAAATTATTCTTCATAAACTATCTGTGAAAAATATGAAAAATCTAAATATTAGGGTTTTTTTTTAAATAAATTTATCATGTGACTGAACTTTAATTACACCACACAAAGAGCTGCTTTCATACTCACAAAACTGGATTTTTTTCCAATTCTGCTTTTTTTTCCCTTGAGTAAAAACAAATCTAAAATTCTGTAAATATAAAGCTGAGATTAGTAAGTATGAATATTTTTTCCCTATTTTTTATGTGGTAGGCTTTGCGAGAAAATTAAGCTGATCCCACATCCTGCAGTGGGTCTGTCGGCCATGCTGTATGAGTGACACCTGCAGAGGTCACACATGAGCTAAAACTCTGCAGGGAGAAGGGCAGAGGAAATGGAGAGGGAAGAGAAACAGCAGAGACAGAGCGTTGCAGAGATGACAGACCAGACTTTAGTCTAACAGCATTCACAAGTAGTTTTTTATGGACTTTAAAAGCTTGCTTTGTGGACCTGAGCAGCTTGCTATGTAGAACAACACAATGAGTATACACAAAAATTAAAAGCTGTACTACCACTAAAGATATTTCTTTCTAAGACTTTATACTTTAAGTCAGCTGCAATTTCTGTACTTTCTTCTGTCTGCGGAAGTTACAAGTTATTTCCATGCTTGAGGATTTACATAACAAAATGTTGCTTAAACTGAAGGAGACTATTATTTGGAACACGTACATTTTTGGAATATTTGGTGAATACATTTCCCACTGGACATGACAAAAGGGCAGTGAACCCCAAACATCACAGGAAATGACACAAGACTACACAACCAAATTAAAAGACAACATCTTGAGGATGAATTTTTGATTCAGTGTAAACTTTTAAACAGAAAACTGTATGTATGCGACACTGTCATGTGTGTGGAGGAGGGGTGGTTTTCTCACATAGGAAATACTTAAGATTAAGAGGAACATTGAGTTTCAAGCAACTTAAATGAACTCTGAGCCTGATATTGACGTTACACTACTGGAATTATACTGCACCGGTGAACTCCTCCCATGTGGTCGTCAATGCGAGACAAAACAAACATGATAAACTACTTGCAACCAGGATTTCACCGGGGCCAGGGACACGTACACCAGTTACAAATCTTTTTGTCAAGAATTCTATTCACTCACACACCTCCATGGTCCATGCACGTTAATTTGACACTGTTGTCACAAATTTCTAAACAGCAACTCATAAATCCTTCCTTCAACTTTTAATTCACAATTTTCCAGCCAGACGATGACCAAAGTGTCCTAATTTAGTAAAAAGTTACTCATTTACAGCACAATTCACTCAAAACCACATTTTCAAATATCATAAACTCTATAACTACATCATAATGTTCTGATCACTTTGTTGGGATCAGTTTCACGTAAGAGGAAAAAAAGATCACACCGTTTTATTTCTTCCCAGAGAGTCTTCTTACATAAAATCCACTTTGGCCATATCCCCCCTGACTGTCCTACATAATTACGACGCTCCAAAACTAAAGCCAGGCATCGTTCTTCTTCACTGGGAAAAATCAGAGTGCTGTCGGTGTTGCTGGACAAACTGCGTCTCATTGCTCAAATCTGATTCTGCTTATTACTGTTAGTCTGTTAAAAATATACTTGACTGTATTGAAACATTAGACAGAGATTGTCAGTTTGAGTGTTAATCATCTTATTTTCTGTCTTGTTATCACTCACAGTTTCACAAGAGCTGGGGAACGGTGCCCAGAGTGTGCATTCGACTCTGAGTGCATGCTGCTTCGAAACTCTAGAGATATTATTTAGAAATGCTGTTTTTTCCAAGATCAAGCTTCAATGTACATTTTATTCTTTAAACATTATATAATCAGGTTAGTCCCTTTTAGATAAAACAATGTGTTTTTTCAAAAGATGCCTGGCTGAGAGAGAAGCATAAAGCCACATGGATTAAATAATGCAATACACATAACGTGATTTGCAATATAGTAGCTCTGATCCTTTTGCCTTTACAGCATGAATCCTATAATTCATGTTACCCTACTCAGCAAGACTGCAACCACGACTTCTGTATAAAATGTAAGCAACACAATATTTTTCTACACAGGATGTTTTTGCATGTGAGGCATGACCATGTGCTCACCTGCATTGCAGTATCTGAGGTCTTCTGGTTTCACTTGTGTCCTCACTTGCCCTGCACCGAAAACACAAAACACAGAAGAAGAAAAAAAGACTCAAATGACAAATTTAAAGTGTGAAATGTCTCGCTCTATTGTTTCGACATGCACTGTGAGGAGTGATCGAGAACAGTGATTGATTAGGACGTGTGGCGCTCCGTTTTGTGGCGTGTTGTTCTCCCACCGTGTGCCAGCACAAGCTGAGCACAGGACATTCTTACTGGAACATTTCTGCTGTTACATGTCAGTGTTGTTGGGCAGAGAACCAGCTGGAATCCGCGTTTCTATTTGACCATAAGTTTAATTTGTAATTACATAATCATTGATTAATTATTCATCTTATTTAAATAATGATTTATAATTTTTTTATGTGCAAAATATTACACACTTTATAATTTCATTAAGTGCACTAACAAGCTGAATGAAGGTAAAAGCTATCACTATTCATCACTTTCCTTTATTAAACAAGCACTATAAAGGAGATATAAAAAGACAAGTGAAATGGAGACTGTGCAAATGAGCAGCCATTCAGCATTAAAAACAAGACCATTCAGACTGTGCAATAATAAAACACATTCATTTTCTGCCCTTCAGGAAGGTCAAAGCGCAAAGTCAGCTACAGCCACAGCCCTGACACTGCTGGAGGTCTGCGTCAGGCTCAAGGGCACCTGGGCAGCCTTCTGCCATGCATATTGATACAAAGTTCTACATACACACAACAAATAAAGGCAAAATAAAAGGCAGCTGCGTGTTTCCATAACAGAAGCGTTCATTAAAAACCAGAGTGTGTCTCCATTGTTCTTATTTCTGTCGTGCTGCAGCGGCAGCGTGTGCTACTATGTTTTTAGTTCAATCTCGCAGACGAACAACTCAAACAGTTAAATATTTTGCAAACACATGGAAGAGGCTGAGTAGGTGGTTTCAGTTAGAATATCTGCTCTTATTTAATTCCTAAAAATCCCCTTTTGCTGCAATATGTACACGCAACCTTGAAAATGAGATAATCGACAATTAGGGTTCAGGTCATGCCATTTCTACCATATGCCTTGGCCTGTATTGGATTATTGGAACAGGTATCATCCTACGTAAAATGTGTCTGAGAACAAACTAAACTCACTGACCTTCAAAAGACATAAATCCATGTCACAATTACGTCCAAAAAATGATCACAGTTTGGGATATCAGCGTTCAATCATCCTTCTTTGGCACTGCAGCTGCGACAGGAAATCTACTTAAATATTTCAGCCCTTTATCTCTCACCCAGCAGGGTTTATTAGTTATTTTTAGCTTTTGTTATTCCCATATTATCACAGCTTTCAGGAATACAAAGGGATTCAGAATCCTTCGCAGCGCCTCAACACTGGCTTTAATAAAGCCAGTGGTACAGTTTGTGTAGGTGGTTTATGGTGTTTTTTGCCTCCTATGTACACAGCCTCTTTTTTGCTGTGGGTATGTTAAAACTGAACCGGAAGAACCTGCACTGCTCCCCACAGAGCTCTGCTTCATTTGCTTTTCGTCTCTCCTTTCCTCTCCCCCCCCTCCCCATCTTCTCACA
This sequence comes from Epinephelus moara, assembly GCF_006386435.1. Lineage (NCBI taxonomy): Eukaryota > Metazoa > Chordata > Actinopteri > Perciformes > Serranidae > Epinephelus > Epinephelus moara. Next base: position 11,943,150 of record NC_065528.1, read on the forward strand.
GGACTCGTGAACTCTCTATAAACCCGCTGATTCCCCCCAGAACGCTGCTGTCTATCCGACATCAGTCGAACTAGAAATAAAACAAAAGAGCGAGAAAAGAAGCTGAAATAGACAATAAGGTATAGAGAATGAAGAGGGAGGGAATGAGAGAGAGAGGGAGAGAAGCAGGCCAGATTGCAGAGGGTTGAATCAATGCAGCGGCCTGGTCTCTTTTTTTCTCCCCTCTTTTTTTTTTCATTTTTTTCTCTCTCTCTCTCTCTCTCTCTCTCAAATGATTCACAGTGGAAAGAAAAGGCCTTTTCCTTGTCCTCAGTTGAACTCCACATCAGCTTCCTGTTAGAAAAGCAAGGAGGAAACACCCAGAGCAACACGCGCGTGCGCACATACACACACAAACACACACAGAGGAAGGCCTTCACTAGTGGATTCTTCGCTGCCAGAGAAATTAGGTCAAGCACTTAAATGCCCTGCACTGAGATGCGCAGATTTAAAACGTGATGTGTTTGGTGGGGACAGCAGAGGCATACCGGGGCAACAAACATGCATGCACTCAAACGCTTGTTGCACTTAGAAATGCACACTAGCTGCACACTATACTGTCAGCTCATGGCTTGCCACATTATTAATACCAAGAAAAAAAAAAAAAGAAATAATCGGTGACAGACGCCCACTGCTCCTACTGTTAATACACCATCCATCTGTGCAGCTTAGAACATGACAAGGTGGCTCAGACACACACAATAAAATAAATGATGTGTATTTAAAAAAGGCGCAGAAAAACACCTTTTAAGTCCCTCCAAAGGCAGAAACTAACGCACTACGTGCACGCATTTTCAAAACGCCAGATGACCTGATTAGGGAGTGACATGAGTCTCTGTGCGCCTCTACGACGCAGCTCAGGACAGGATGGGACAACACAGCACGCCACATTGCAGTATCAGCCGTGCACACCGAAAATCCCTCCCGCCCCGCCAACCCCACCGCCTCCCGCCCTCTGACCTGAAATGCCCTTAAAGAAACAACACACCACATCACCATCACATCCAATCAACTATTCATAGAAAGGCTGGATTGCGCTCGGCCTGATCTTGCCGTTTAGGGTTTCAATCAATTGCGTGAGATATGAGAGAGCAAAAGGGAGAGTGGGAGGCAGGATGAAGCTGTTCTGAAAGCAAATGAGAAAAATTTTGGGTGAATCCAAGCCTCTTCTCTCTCCATATTGGCAACCGCCAGTACGGCCCACAACGGGGCTCTGAGCTACAGGGTGGCAGGGTAAATCAGACGATAATCACGCCAATTTTCACTCTGCAGCCATGTGCTTTCTCCTGTCCCACTGACTCACTTTGGAGAAATGAGCCCCAGTCCATTGTCTGAGGTCCACCTGTGTTTCGACTCCATTTTCTCGAAGGCACAATGGCATTTTCCTGTTTACAGCGGCAACTGCGCTTTATAAACATGCAATATCAAGGTATTAATACATCTCATGAAAGAGTGCGTTTGCGAGCGACGGCTGCGGCCAAAAGGTCATTCTGACCCTATTCATATTTCGGGCTTCTGGCAGTTCTTGTTCCTCTTTCCTGTGAAAGAGGCATGGACGGGGAGAGAATATGGTCGTAGCACAACACCATGTTTCTGTCAGCCAACACAGATCTTTTCTTAGGAAACACTGCTGCGTTGCAATTTCGACTGACACTCCAGTATGAGCAGAATCTTACCCGGCCCGCCGGCCAGCCTGCAGATGAAGCTTTGAGAGCACACACACACAGATACACACACACAGATCAAGCAAAATACATGCGCAGATGTGCATGAAGCCAGAGATGATTTCAAAGGACAAAAAAACCCTTAAGATAAAGTGATAAAGTGTTAAAGTATTGTGTCTGTTCCACGTTTAAACCTTTTGACTTAAGGTGCTGTAGGTAAACGTTATCTTTGGCATGATCTGAGACAACGGAACTGAAAAGAGATGTCTGAATCTCACAAATAACATGAGGACATGTTGAAATTTACTGTAAAGCAGGACACTCGCAGTATAAATCCTGCATTTCCACACAGTGTGAACAATAATTGGATCCTACTTCTAAGTATTAATCTTTCTACCATCTTGAATGCACTGTTACTTTTTTGCTCAGAGAAAGATGATGGCCCACATTGATTATTGTCAGGGAAATTAGCTTATTTATCAATAAACCATCTATAGCCACAAGAAGAAAAGATTAAGGCTATGAAATGAACTCTGTATGAACCAGAAAACTGCTTATTTGTTCTGTTCTCTAATACGAAAATCTACACGTCCTACCTGATGAATATGAAGCTCCTGTTATGACTGTTCAAACACCTTCTCGCATGTAATATCAAATAAATATCATCATGTACACCCTCGCTTTAATTGACCAAAGGGGATTTTTAAGTTTCTATAATTTTTCAAACACATTTTAGTCTTTTAAAAGAAGCTCGCCGTACACCTGAGAGACAGTCAGGGAGCCCACACAGGCCTTTTAACCATTAAAAATACATCCAGCTACTGCTGAGTTCGCTCCTCTCAGATTTCAATGAATTAATTTCATCAAAAACTTCTCTGAGGGAAACCACAGTGACACATCAGGGGAAACCGCACAGCTCTACCATATGTTCTCATGTCTTACATACACTGATTATCTCAGGGTGAGCAGCTCGGGAGACGTCGCTTTTTTTCTAATTAAACGCACATTTCGCTGAAATCCTGTAAATTGCCCACTTGGAGAGCGGTGATGTTTTCCGCTGGACTGACGTGATGTGCCCGGCTGCCTATCTGTGTTTGCATCGGGGACAACAAAGGGAAAGATTATGCCTCTCTGCGAAGGGAAACTAGGGCACGAAAAAGACGACCTCTTTTCTTGTATTGCGAGGGGAGAATTTACACTCCGGCGACCATTTCATCTTCATGTAAGGACTGGAGGATGTTTGGGACTTGTTCGCAAATTTACAGACGATTATGTGAAGCTGTTAAAGTGTTATTATGAACGCGCTGGTTTTTAGCACCCTGGAAACTTCCCCCTGAGGACTGTGGATCGGTTCAGTCATAACAGTGTCAATATCCACTGACCCAGTCTGAGGGAAATATATCGCTACACGCTTTACGCTCAAAAAGTCGAGCTTTGTTGTCATTTGTACGCATTTTACGCAAATGGAAACATCTTAAAACGCGCCTAACAAAGAGAAAAGGGTGAATTAAAGACTACGCACCGACAGGTCTCCGAGTTCAAGTTGGATGATCTCTCCCTCCGGGGTGTCCAACTCCAAGTCCGCGGGCTTTATATCTTCTTAACGCTACCTCGTCTTCTGTTATGTCCCTGAGCCACAAAATAGCAGGAAATAAAAAAGCACAAAGCGATATTTGTAGGCTGGGAAGTAGAAAAAGTCGTCATGTTGAATGTGCTGGGGTGAGACAGTCTCCGCGAGCGCCTACCGGGCAACGACAGAGTTGTGTTTCGCCCCCCCTGTGTGCGTGTCTCTCCGCAGCCATCCAGCTCGGTTCAGTGGGGACACACAGCCTGCAGACTGCGCCGCGCCGCGCGTCCTTCGCCGCCGATGAACCAGATGCGTCAAGTTCAGCTGAGGTGAAGCCCCGTTATACAACCAGCCCTGGGTGTGCAGCAGCAGCAGCCTGCTTATTTAATGTCCCCTAAAGGTGGGGGGGGGAGAAAAGGCATATCATATTGAAATGTCTGCAAAAACAGGCTGTATTGAGATGATTATTAAGGGCTGCTTCACTCACCCCCCCCCCCGGCACCCTCCGCGGATCTTAAAAAGCACTATTTGCTTTTACCTGATGTCATGAAAAAGACATTTTCATTGTGTCACTGTCTTTACTTTGGGCTGAAAATAGCCCGAAATACCGCCGCGGAAATAAAAAACACACTTTATTAACACTTGGGATGAGTAAAGGAGTAATACACTGCTGTTTTATGACGTTAAAAATTAAATAAAGTACCAAGGTCACTATAAAGTCACAACACAACCGTCGCGCGCAGACTTTAACTCCATCTTGGATTATTTTTAAAAAGAAAATGTGGTGTTTTTTCGTTTGTATCATACCCCACCTACATGTCTAACAGCAAGCTTACCTCATGCCCCAGCTATAAAGTCTTCTTCACATTAAAATATGTAGAAAACAAGCAGGAGGCGTCGTGTTAAAGCTAATTAATGCTTCATACCTTAAATATGGCTGTGTCACCTTCCTCCAACAAAGCTAAAACAACCCTAACAGCAGCTAAAAACACATTAAAGCAGCTAAATTCATCTCGAATGCTGCCTACATGTTTAGCTCCACAGCTAATTAGCCTATTTTTTTATGCTAGCTAACAAACACACACCTGATTTAAAGCTGCATTGCTCACACCTGTCTGCCCGCCGTAATGAGCTCGGTTGGGTTTCGTCCCCTCTGTGGGTTAATGAAGGTCTGCATGTGCAGTTAGACACCACAGGTGACTCGGAGACAAGTCCTGACTTGTTGGCCGATTTGCTTCACAGACACATTATTGATTAATAAAGTGTGGGGATGAGGCAATGCGGTGCTGTTAAAGGGCCAATCTGTCATTCAGAAAGTTATTAAAAAATTATACCTTACTCAAAAGCTACTTTAATCTCTGATGCTGGTTTGTATGGGTCTTAATTTGAAAAAGGTAAATTATAAGTTTGTAAGGGATTGAAATTACAAGGCTACTAAAGCAGATATTTAACCATCTGCTTTTTTCTGTGTGTGTGTGTGTGTGTGTGTGTTCTCCCTCTGAAAATGTGCTTTTGAAAATATTGCAAACACACACAGACACAAAGGTGCAGGTTTAATTTCAGCTTGAGCAAAGAAAATTTTTAGCATCATACACATAATTTCCTGCATTCTGGGGAATTTTTCATGCACCATTTTGTGCCTTTTCTGCATCAATTTATGGTGCAAACATCTTTAGTTTTGTCAAAATGAATATTGAGGGATAGTGCATATGTTCTAAATATTAAGGATGATGTGTCCCATGCCCCACCAGAAATCTAAACCTTCCTATAAACAGATATGATCCACTTCATAAATCAGTTTTCCAGCAGAATAAATACATCAAACAATAACCGACAGCATACAGAGGAAATTAAATGTTACACTCCATTTATGCTGTGGATACACACCTGCCGAGTCACTATGGAAAAATGCAGACAGATATTAAAGTGCTTTTTTTTTAAGTGCATCAAATACACCTTATAAGTATAGATTAAACATTAACTATTAATATTAACTCCCTGTAATGTTTGAGAATACACCCCTTCACTGGGAAATGTAGTGAGGTGAATAAGTGCCTAAAAGTAAATTATTAAACTACCAATTTAATTTAAAAAAAAACCCTCATGGTGTATTGAAAAAAACTGCATTGTCCTGTAAAATGAAATGAGTTTTACATAAATTGTTTTACATTAAAAATAAAGAAAAACACAATGTGATTTGTTGTTATAATCTGTGGAAGACACAGAAAAATGTAAGTAAAAAAACCCCCAAAGGCTCGTTTATACTATCGTTGATGATCGAATCACTATTTGTGTATCGTTTTAATTTTTTATTTATTTATTTTTGCCTCTGTGCACATGAGTGGAAGCACCAGTCCCACTGTGAACCTGCAGCACACAGACAAGTGTATTGAGTGCTGGTAAATCTGTATTGACAGGTGATATTACAGTTGCACTCAGTGACCGAGCTCTCTGTCCAGTACGCCTATATCCATCAGCGCAGAAAGATAGTATAGGATTAGGTGTGTGTGTGTGTGTGTGGGGAGGAGTGTGTGAAGTGTGTGTGTGTGTGTGTGTGTGTGTGTGTGTGTTCCTGCAGCTCGGCTGCATATGGGGCTGAGCATGTAGGCTATAACCGGGATTAAAAGGTGACACAAGTTCATAATGATGGAGATTCACCTGATGTGACTTAAGACAAACACAAACACACGTTATTATTTTTTCAGCACCTTAAAGTAAAATAAAGCTGAGTGTTAGCAAGTTTTAAAAGCTGGGTGGTCCACTGGTTAGCTTTCTAAATAAAAACTGTGTGTACACTTTGATTATAATTTACTAATTCACTGCTTATTCCCTTAAACTGATTCTAAACAAATACTTCAAAATAAAAGCTGCATTATTATTAATATGTAATTAATTGAAGCACTATTTGTCAAAAGTTTTATATTGAAAAAAATAAGTATTTATAGCAGTGTAAAATCAATTACATTTTTTCTTTAACATACATAATAGTTAATAAACTTTATATGACTTTTATTTATTTATTTTTTATTTTTCAAGCTGTCACTGGAGCTTCAAATGGTCCATATGTTATTATTATATATGATATATCACATATGATATATCACACATTATGGAACATACAGATGCTTGCTGACATGACGCTTGCAGTTATGGCAAGCTTTAAAATCCATAGATTTAATCTATATTTTACTTATTTTTCTATATAATTCTTTAATGTAACAAAACAACTATATGAGTTTAACTGTACCTGTTTTATTTCTTCTGCACTGAACATATTTAGGTGTAAATTAATATGCTGAAGAAGCAATAATAAGGGAGAAATGGTTTTGCATAGTTCCAGTTACTCAAAGTGGTCTTTACAAAATTAAAACCCCCACTGAGACGTTTAGTTGTCAAACTTATGATACGCTGGAAATTCAACATATATTTGACTTCAAGTATGATATTAAGAGATGTTTGCACTGCTAATGGACATACTGTAGATATGGTATTAAGCACTTATCATCCAAAACCTTGCACCTAAATGGACCTCAGCACTCAATACTCATCAATCTTTCATTTTAGACAATTTGTACATTCAATCACACCAATTAAGAAAAGAGTATTGACAAAGGAGAAGTACTGACTCCGCCATTAAACTTCTTTAACGAGATTTTTTTCCATGATTTGAATTGAGGAGAGGAGAGGAGAGGAGAGGAGAGGAGAGGAGAGGAGAAAAAGGGGGCTGAATCTCATGGAGGTGGCCAGGGCGCTCCATTTGGCACTGCTAATTTGCAATCAGACACTCTCTTTGAGCTCTCTCCCTACCACGTCTCCAGACAGTGTGGATGGCAGCTGAGACAAAGCTAGCATTCTCCGCCCGACCAAGGCCCCTCTTAGTTTTATTTCAGGCCACTGCTCTCAGACACAGACCATTCTGCATGGAGCGCCCAAAAGTACGGCAGCAAGAGAGAGGAGAGGAGGAAGGAGCAAGTTTCGGAGGACGGAGAGAGGAGGGGAGGTGTTGAGGAAAGAGAAGGAAAAAAAAGTGGGAGGAGGCTTTTGTCGAGGGCCAAACTGCTGTCTCTACCCCTCTCGCCCTCACCGCCGCCCACCCTCCTCTCCCTGCTCCTTCCTCTCCTTGGATGGTACCCCGGCTTGTTCCCCTCTAACGTGCTGCAGTGCAGTGCCACGCCCCACCTAGCGCCATGAAAAAGACTTGAGATCTGATCGATCACGATGCTCAAACTCCAAAAAGCTGGTCGCGACCTTTTCCCCTTCATCCATCTTAAGTTACCTCTTTGTCACTCTGAGCAAAAGCTGACTCTGGATTCTGAGTGTGTGAAGTTTGGGAAACTTTTGAGCTGCTCAAGTTGGCTGCTGCATGTGCACCAAATGGAGAATATACTATGAGGTACATCAGGTAGGGGTGCAGTGATCCGATACTGCAGATGAGCGTCCTGCTTGATCCTGACTTTATTAAGCATCGGCCATGGCATGACCACAAGGGCGTGGGGGGACACATGAAGCAAGGATGGTTGGGAGTCCTCCCCCAGAAAATCTGGAGCGACAAACACTTCATTTCCTGCATTCTTGTGAATTTTCAGAACCAGTTTGTGCCTTTTTTGCATCCATTTATGGTTAAAAAGTCTTTAATTTCGTCAAAATAAAAGTCCTCTGCTACTTTTATGTGTTTATTGAGGGGGGGACAATTGTTCTAAATATTAAGGGAGACATGTTCCCTACAGCCCCCCCCCCTGAAATCTACACATTAACTTCCATTAAAATGATCCTTATCACTTCCACAAAGAGGGGTACAGGTTTTAATTTTAGGAACAAGTACACTGGTATGACTGGTACATCCCTGATAGCTTCTTTTTGTGCCTCTCCCCCTTTGTGTCGGGTGTGCCCTCAATATTTTTTATTAAAGTTTTGTTTATACAGTGTAGGTTGGCTGAGCATGCATGTTTTAACAGTGCCGCCCTGCTTAGGGAAATAATGAAAATGAGCACAGGATAATATGTTCTCCCGAGGCTTGCCGAGAGGAGCATGTGTCCCGAATAGTTCAGTGTAACTTACGTCTAATTTCATCTTTTAGAAATCAATTTAAAGTGCGAGCACACATGCGTGTCTGAATGTGTCCGTGCACCTGTGTTATCACTTTATTATCAGCAGTCCTGTGGCTGCGCCGTACGTTGTTGGCTTGGTTGCCACAGGTAACAGGTCAATGATTACCCCGGAGGGCCTAGGGTGTCCTCAGACTCAGGTCAGCACCGCTTTGCCATGAGAAGGAAGGACAACAGTGGGCTGCAGCTGCCATCTGTAACTCTAGGCCTGTGCAGTTATCAGCGTCTTATCTGCTTGAAAAGCTGCATTGTGTTGGCATTGTGTGTGCGGGCGGTGATATGGGCAGGGCCACGCTTCAGGAGTTTATGCTGTATTTTATGAAGTGATGACATGATCCTTTTTTTGCGCTAGCGGTCATTTTGAACAAAGGGGTGCGACATTTTTCACATGCTCGCTTTGGGTTGCTTTAGAGCTGCCACGTGTTCAGCTAAGAATGAATCAATGAATCAGCGACTGGACTGTTGTCCTTCAATACACATCAATAACATTTAAAAAGCAAAGGCTTCAAAAAGTAAAGCTAAGAGAGGGGGGAAAAAAGTGCCTCAGTCCTCTTTTGGTTTGGGCCCATTCCCACAGGTTGTCTCACTTATTAGCTGCTTTCCTGAGCTGGAGCGAAGAGCACAATCCCTCTCAGTCTCACTCGAACACATAACAATGCCAGGAATGGCTGCATTTGTGCAGTACGACCATTAGGCAACATCCGACTGCCTAATTCATTCAATTTCTCCCTCTGCCATGCCAGCACAATTGGCCTGAAAGAGCGCAGGTGGGGGGCAGAGGAGGCTGGGAACGCAAGCAAGCTAAAGTTGGTCACACAGTTGGAACTGCCACAGGGCCGGATGGGTTAAAGCACAGGACACGGGGCAGACTGTTGGGAAAATGGTGTCCTCGAGGCGATCCCTGGCTGGACTCGGCGGTCGCCGTGACCCCCCACTCCGAGCCCGACCCTGACTATATCTTTAGCAAGTGAACGGTACAAATTACTGGATCGTATGGCCTCGACTTTCTCCCCTCTTCAATCCCGTTCTCTTTCTCACTTTCTTTTTCTCCGGATGACCACAAACAGCCATTGTCACTGCAGACCACGAGAACAATTGGGTTCTTATGCTGTGGCCGGTCAGGGGATGGGAGGGTAAACTTCAGCAATGACTGCACTAAGTAAATTATAGCTCCGATGGCCTGTGTGGTTTGGAGAGGCTGCGCTTTGTGAGAGGTCCTGCAACTAAAACCACCAGTTCAGCACATTTGTTGCCTCTGCAGTGCTAAAATGACGACGGCAGAGCAAATGCAGACTTCTGTTCTGTCCTCGATTTGTTCGCTTTCATGCAAACACTTTGAACCGGGGCTGTTAGGACGCATAAGTAGCTCTTTTTTGGAAAGCACTCACACTTTCTAAACTATACTGAGTCACATCTTAGGAAAACTGAATAATTGCGTGACTGCAGGGCAATGCAGGATTGCCACAGTCCTGTGCTCCCTCTCTCCCCCCTTCCCTCTCTCAGATCGAGGCTCCGCCTGTCCACTGTCCTCCCGCGCTCCGATCGCTCCACCCTCCCGCCCTATCCCCTTTCTACATGACATCATCTGCACATCTGTCGTCCCAACAGGGTGCTGGTGACACAGACAGGCCACAAAATTAGTAGAGCTCTCCCCCTCTGCCTTTGTCACCATCTCTTTCTTTCCCTCTGGCTCTCAGTTTCTTGATTTCTCTCTCCTCTGTCTCTCCGTCCTCCTTCTCTCTCTCTCTATAGGTGCTTTGCTTTCTTTCATTCTTTATTTCCCTGCACACCTTTTTTTTCTACTCCTTTTCCCTTACTGCATTATGTCCTGTAATAATATGGCTGCATCTGACCATTTCCTACAATGTGGCACATACATTCGAGCAGGCAGGAAACAGCCATTAAACTAAATGATCCATGGGCCTGACCCCCGCCTTGACCCGTGTGATTGTGAGCAAACTCAATCAGCAATGTCAGCGCTAACATGATGTGACTCTCGCAAGAAGTTTCTTTTCTCCAGTTTCTCCGATTTGAGCTATTAGAGCCTGCTAAAACCGGTTAAGAGGCTGTGGTTATATCAATTTGTGTGTGTGTGTGTGTGTGTGTGAGAGAGAGGAAGAGAAAGAGAGTGGGAGCGATCTTTTTAGTATGTTTCGACAGTAAGGCCCAGCCCATTAAGGGCCAAGTATTTCCAAAGGGAATAGAAACTTACAGAAGTGTAACACATGTTTGATTCCCCGATGCCCCACTGCAATAATTCTTCACATACGAATTACTAACAGATCAAATCAAATCGTGCTGGATCAAACCAGCTGCAGTGGAGTGACAATCCTTAGTGATATAAATGAACAAATGCAATTAATTTACAATTAACCAAGCTTCCTCCAGAAAAATAAGTACTTTTTATGTATTTTAACTTCATCTTAAAGGGTTAAAGGGGGCAAACAGCAGCTTCTAACCTCTTCCTAACACATTTTTCTTCTTTATATAAGGCATGATTGCATTTTGCAAAAAATAAAAAGCATATTAAAATAAAAATAACCACAACTAAGAATATCAAAATCATTTGATGCCAGTTGATGTGCAGTTTTTGCAGTGGGAATACCGGGAACACATCGCCTTGGGAAAAAAAGTAGCAGAGGGCTTTAATTTTGACAAAATAAGTTACATTTACACCACAAATCGATTCAGAAAAGACACAAATTGGAGCATAACAATTCACCAGGATACAGGAAATTATTTGTATGATGCTCAGAATTTCCTGGCAGAGGATGCCCAAACCCCCACTATGTTGAAACGAACCCTACGACCCCGGTGGAGTGGCATCACTTTTGTTTTGCGACCTGCAGCAACTCAGATACCAGCACAGAATGCAGCAGATGGGATGTGAACCCAGGATTACACAGGGGGATCATGGGCCTGATGACCACCACACACTCCTCAAACAAAAACCCAAATTATGCAAAATGTTAATTTAGTTTTGCACTTAAGTAAATCTTACTAATATACATTATTATTGAGGACACAGCACTAGATGTGTTCCTGTGGACACTTCAGCTGATCTTTATCAAACACTAACATCTGGCTCGTGTGTCTATCTCTATGTAAAGACATTTTCTGTTCTATAAATTCTGTCAATAGGGAACTATACACGTTGCCATTTTCACACACGAGTGATCGTAGTGCACAAACTTCCTCACAGCAGCACTTGCTGGTGGATAAAATGTAGAAATGTCTTTTTAATTTCTGTGGTTTCACCCCAGGATTACAGATATACGAAAAGCAACAGTGAACACAATTATCTTTGATTTGAGGTTCACCAAAAGCGAAGAGATTCGAAGAGAACATTTTTTAGTGTCCCGCTTTTACATGAAAAAAAAAAACAAACCCGTGACGGTTAAATTTTGAAATTTCGACGGTAGGAACCAAGATGGTGGAACCTCTGACTGGTGGTGGGAACTGCAGGCTGCTGTACAGCTTCACCTCCTGTACTTTGAAACATGGGAGTAAAGAGCCCCCTTGAGGATTTCGGCATTACTCACTTCATACACTTGTGCCTCTGAAATGCTGAGGCACGACGGTGTCAAAGTCACCTCATGATCAACGCTAGAAATTTGTGCAGAATTTGAAATAAGCAGAAATGGAAAAGAGGAAATGAGAAAGAGGAGAATTGTCTGGTTTGACATAGTCTCACTGAATATGCAATATCCATTTAACACTAAATGATAACAATGCAACGTGATGATGGAAGCTTTAATAGTGCACTGATAATGTAATGCTAGTGTCTGATGTGATAAAGGGTGTAATAGCTGCTGTGCTCGTGCCATGAAAGACAAACTGCTGGTGTAACAGGGACATGCTTTGCTCAAAGCAGAGCAGTGTGAGCTGCTCTGAGGCCTTCTCTGGTGCTTTGTCTCCCTCTACAGGTACAACCGGGTAAAGACAGTCTGACAACAAGGAGGCGAGGGGTGTGTGTGTGTGTGTGTGTGTGTGTGTGTGTGTGTGTGTGTGTGGGGGGGGGGGGGGGGGGGGTGCAAAAGGCTGAAAATCTTGCAAAAAAAAAAGGCTGAAAAATAGAAAACTGCATGCAGACTAAATTTAAAGCAAGTAAGTTTTCCTTTTGATAAATCACAGCAGGCAATAATTTCACTTAAACTATATATTGTTGGACTTGGAGTGCATCATGGTTGAATAAAGCATATGCAAGTTGTGCATTCATAAAAGGCAGTAATTTTTAAAATATATATATAGGGAGGCACATCCCCCCCAATATTCAAATATTCTCAAAATGCATCCCTTCAATTTACTGTTAGAAAAAATACATATATATTGGTGCTAGTATTGCGGTGTACAGCAGTTATGTATGTGGTTCGTCCATCTGGTGTTGCTCCACTGCTGTGGGTGGCTGCAATTAAAGTCAAAAACTTTTTAATTTGTCGCTCTATTTCAATACTTTCGAATGTATTGAAAAGTGGAAAACTGGAATAGCGTGTGAGTGTTATGTAGGCCAAAGTTAGGTTCCCTTAATGTTCCTACCAGTATTTGATGGGACAGTAATTATTGTAACACCACACCGATAATTATACTTCACTTCGGTCAGGATGTGCATGAAAACGTAACATTTATGGCATTTTTCACTGGAATTTAATTGCAGAAATAAATAATATCTTGCTTAAATGTGTCAGTAAGTGAACAGAGTGGAAACGGGCCGATTTGCAAGTGCTAATTATAAGTATATGTTAAGTTAAGTATACTTTATAGCTGTGCTTGCTTGTGGTAAATAATCTAATGTAAGAAGAGAATGAGTTTTTCTCAGGGTGCTGACCCTCTGGCAGATTTGGTCCCCCCAAATGTTGACCGCATGGTTACGGTCTTGCATTCAAATGACAGAAAATGAAGCCATAGTTTCAACCTGCTCGTCTGAAGGTGCTACGAATCCGTTTCGACATCAACCACAAACACATGTGGACAGCTGGTGTTGCAATTTTTCCTTTTTGGCTCTGTTACTCGCTCGTGGTGTTGACTTCAAAACCGTCTCTGGCGATGCCGTGTCGCCATTTTCCCAACATCTGCAACATGTTTATGGCTCCAAATCTGTATTTCCACACCAAAAACATAAATCCTGTTTACATAAAAGGAATCATTTCTGAGGACGTTTATGTGCCTCGTGGCATTGTTGGAAATATGGCCCTCCCTTCATCTGCTCTCAAAAAGGTTCAAGATGCTTCAAAGACAATAATTGCTCAAAAGTGGAATTGTTGTTGCTCAACATGGAAACAATTTCCCGCTGTCAGCTTTGTCGGGTTCCATGAATGCTCTAAACTGTGTAAATTAGATTTGATTACAAAGTAGTTTCTTTTAGTTGTGTCATAAATACTCTGTTGCCTGATCACCCCCGGGGTAGTTTTGTTTTTTATCTGTCACACGCTGTAATCCCTCTTGCAGTGCAGGGGGCGATATTCATTTCCTCAACCACACACAGCATTTCTTTTTGCATTCCAGCATGCGTTTTACCCCATTACACATATAAGCACCATGTGTTTGTCTTGCCACATTACAGTCTCAACAATGCCTCTGACATTGCGGTAAAGCTTGAAAGCCACTTGAGTTGCATGTGGCTGCGTGCCAGAATTGCCCATATATATGTACTTGTCTGATCTAAACAAATTAAACCCATCAGGGTGTCTTAGCGGATCAGAGACACACACGATATATAGGAGCAGGGCCTTTGATCCATGTCTTTTCCCATCTAATTAAAACTCAAATGCCATACTAAAAGAATAAGGCTGGTGTTTTCCTATATTATCCTTGTTGTCGACAGCCTAAATAGTGTCTGTGGCACTCAGTCTCATGCCAATCAGACTCTATGTGCTGTATATCTTCAAACGTAGGTCACGTGTATACAACCCTGGTTCCAAAAAAGTTAGGACGCTGTGTAAAATGTACATAAAAACTAGATAAAATGATTCGCAAATCCTATTTGACATACAGTGGTGGACATATGTATTCAACACGTCAAATGATTTTGCATGAAACATATTTCTAATGCAGCTATTCACACAAAATTTAGACCAGACATTAATATTAACTCAATAAAACTACAACGATATAAAAATTCTAACATTTCAATCCATAAAAATTATGAGCAATAAAGTGGAATGACATAAGAAAAATATATTGAACATGCTCAATCCAATTTATTTCACACTAAACAGAAGGCTTTGTGTGCGATTCCAGCTTTAAGATGCTTTCTGTGTAAAGAAATTAATCTCTTCGTGTGGTCAGATGGGATTTCGACACTGGTCTTTAAATATTGAAGACTTTGGAGGCCCTGCTTTTTCAATTTAGAACTTCAAAAATCAGTGTCCTCAGTTCCCAAACGCTTACTGAGTGTTGTTAAAAGAAAAGGTGATGTAACACAGTTGCAAACAGCCCCAACTCTTTTGGAAGAAGTTGCAGCCATCACATTCAATAACATTTATCAGTCTGAACATTAAATATCATTTCTATGGGACGTATTCTGGTTTTACTGATGTTTTACAAAGCGTCCCAAGTTTTTCGGAATCGGAGTTGTACATAGTTTTAGTTTAAAAGTTAAAGTGCTTCCCTAAAACAGCTGGGCACTGTAGATTTTAGCAATCATTACTTAAACATGAGGAAACAGTGTATTTGGTGGGGTCTACTTTCTGCCATGGATGAGTATGAGCTGGTGAGTGTTCACAGCACCAGGCTAGTGTAGATGGAACTGGAAACGGTCCACCCCAGTCCCTGTTCATTCTAATAAAGGAACTTGCCCCCCCATGTGGCTCATTGGAGACCCATGGAGCTTGAAAGTTACATACACACAGTAAATGCATGAATTACACACAATATTATTACTACATATATATTTATATTTATATATATATTTATATATATATATATATATATATATATATATATATATATACACATACATACATACATATATATACATATATATATCATTTTTAACAGATAGTTCCAGTCCTCGATTATGATTGGCTGAGCCACGTTCAAAGCAAGTAAAATACTCTTCAAACACACAGCTGTGACCACATTTCAGTTTCAGTAGTACTGCGTCAGGTATTATCACGAGACACAGAGCAACCACCGACCAACGCCCAGATCATTTATCATCCATCAGGACCAGAAGGGTCAAGGGTCAGAAACACAAAGATGCTACGAAAGAAATGAAGACCGGCTATGGGGATTTTATGTTTGAACAGCCAGCTCCTGTGTCCTGTCGCTCATTTGGTTGCTGATGGTAATGTAGATACACATGTAGTTATAACGTAACTGCAAAATGATGAGAATTTGTTTTTCTTTCCCTTAACTTTAGGTGTACCAGAGCCCATGAGGGTGAACTTCTTTGGCTCAGTGTTGCCACAGATTTGAAATGCAGCTTGCACTTTCCACTGTGCCTCTGTGTCAATTGGTAATCCTTTTGTTAAATGTTGCTGAAGAGCTACATTGCTTTTGTTTTAATAAATTATTACATTTAATTGTTGCTGTGTCTCTATTTCATGAAACATGGCCATGTATATGTAATTACTGTTTAATAAAAGTGGCCAGTCCACTATAAACCATGGCCTCTCGCAGCTTAAAGTGACAATCACTGATGATTTTATCTGACAACACGAGTCACGGACTGCTTTATTTTTTTATCTTTAAATGATGACAATGTCTTTTTAAAGTTTAAAACTCTTCTTCTATTCTCAGCTGTAACATTCGCCATGTTCAGCTGCTTTCCCTTTGTCAGCTATTCCCTTTTAAATTGTGGTGTAATTTTGCATGTCACATGTTGTGACTGTCAACAGCGCGGCTGGCTCCTGGGATTCTTCTCAGATGGTCTTGGTAATAGTGATGCTGACAATATACTGCGCTGGTAGTCTTTTATTTATTATTCATTTTTGACTGTTGTCTGAAAACTAAATAGGCTTTCACTAATATTAAAGGAATACTTCACCCCCCAAATGACCATTTGCATATCAATTTCTCGCCGTGTTACACTGAATTCATGAAGAAATCTTTGTTGTTCTCACATAGCTCTGGTGAACAGTTTTTTTTGTTTTTTAAGATTTTAAATTAGTGTTTTGATATAATTTTGCTGTTGTTACACAGCCCCCTTCAATTCATCAAGATTTTTCTCTGTTTTTGGATTCTTCATTCACTGTGGAGGCATGTGGAAAGTTTTGTTGACAAACTCAACATATCAAAAGTTGAATAAATGATAAGCAAATGATCGTGACTAGTCCACAATATGATACTATTTCTATTGTTTGTAATGTGCTGAAGAGCAATATAATATTTTGATTTAGTACATTTTCGACGACTGAACAAAACACTTTGTTAAAGTTGTTCTACCTTTTCTTACTTTAAGCATTATTCTGAAAGCAAAATTTCAAATTTGCAGCATGAGCACTTTCAAAAAGGACATTAAAGCCTCTGTACGTGACATTCAGAGCATTAATACAGCACTAACCCACTATTTGCTATCTAAAGATAGAAGGGAGTAATGACATCCTGAGCAGAGAAAGCGGTCACGCTACCTTCATGTGTGTTGAAATCAAAGCTTCTCTGTGGTTTGTTGTAATAAGCCGGTCCAGCTGCATGTGAATGTTAATGCATGTGTGTATCCCACAGGGTAGCTCATCCCGCCGCTCTATACTGTGCTAAAACAGCAGTTATCACAGAAATCTGGACAGTGTCATCATACATGTAGCGGCCACCCTCCAGTTCCCCCCTGGTTAACACCGTTGACTCTGTTACAGTTGTGTAGCGCTGTATGTGGAGTTAGCACCGTTAGCTGCTAGCCACTGGCTCAGCCACCTCTGTGTTGAGAACTGTGTCCAGATAACTCATACACTCTGAAGACCCTTTAAAGTTTCAAACAAGCTAAGTGTTTGTGGACAACTGCAGCACTAAATGATGTAACTTCACTAAATGACGTAGGTGCAGACATTTCCAGTCACCTCTCTGTCAACACTGCTAAATTTGTGCTAAATTAAGGCTCTCACGTCTATTTAGCAAGTATTGATGGTGCTTCTTGTGGTTGGCTTTGGACAGTGGTGGCATGTGGCTGTGAGTCACTCATTGAGATAAAGAAATCAACTCACCGCTCTGTAAACTCTTCTTCTGTAGACATATAGCTAGCTAGCTGCTAGCTAGACGTCAAGGTCAAGGTTTTCAAATGTAGACATCAGTAAACATCAAGGACAGTTCAGGGTCCGACGTTAAGGTTTTTTCCTACTTGCCCTGCCGGGCAAGTACTTCTCAAATCTACTTGCCCCATCTAGGTTTTTTCCTACTTGCCCTGCCGGGCAAGTACTTCTCAAATCTACTTGCCCCATCTAAATTCTTACTTGCCCTGCCTAAGAGGTTCTTTTTCTGGCTGTGTGACGCATATTTTCGCTCATGACTTATATCTTACATCAGCAGAGACGCTCAGCCAATGGAGGCAGCAACACATAAAAAAGTAGCACACTGCAACTGGTCCCTCCGAGGACAGAAACAGGAGAGGAAATACACCATTACAGGCCTGGAATTAAGTCATTTTTAGGGCAAGGCCACTTTGGCCTTTGATAAATACAAATTTATTG
>NC_065528.1:11961934-11973363 GCF_006386435.1 Epinephelus moara
TAAGGACTGAGAGGCTGTCCGGTATGTGTGTGTGTCCGAGTCGGTGCTGCTTGCCCGATCGGGCATGTCTGCGCAGTGTCTGCTGGCCCGCCGGCTATTTTTACTTGCCCCGGGCATTTGGGCAACCGTTAATGTCGGACCCTGCAGTTGGAAAAGATGAGCACCAACTGAACGAGCATCCTGCTAGCCAGTGCGCAGGCACTGGAAAATAAACTGGACAACCTCCATCAGTTACCAGCCGGATATCAGGAACTGTAATCCTTTGACGGAAACTTGGATAAATCCTGGCGGCAGCCGTTCAACCAAGAGGCTCTTTTTCTATATGCCGATCCAACAGAGCAAAGGACTCTGGCGAAAGAAGGAGCTGAGTGCCTTATGGTGAATGACGGTGGGAATGTGAGATGCTGTCCTGTTCCTGCTGTGGCTCACTGCTGTATGCCGTTCAGAAGTGGCTGTAGTGCGGCGCTGCCTGTGCTGGGGAGAAGCGAGCATACAGACGTCTTGTTGAGGTCAGAATGTGTGGACAGTTAAATCATCAACCAGAGACCATGGATAACCAATACCCTCCGGAAACATGGACAATAATAAAGCAAGAAGACGAGAAAAAAACACTAAATCACAGTGCACAAGTTAAAGGAGCTGATGGAATCACATTTCACTGGAGTTGTACTTTGTATAATTCAATGTGACAAATGACTGACTGATTAATTGACTGATTGATAGTACAGTTTAGTCAATTAGAGAATTGATCAGCTAATATAAGTGTGCTCTACCTGAACTAACTACACGCCCCAGATAATAAACTTTGGTATCTGTGTTCTGACACACAAAATATTCGATTACTATGCCACTTTTTCTCCTCCTAATTCAAGAACTGTTGACAAGCTTGCATGGAGCACCTTCTTTTCCACTTCCAGCTACATGTGGATGAGAGTGTTATATCTAACACTTTGACCTATGAGCTCTGCTATTCTGCAGAAAAATGTCACCTATGATGAATTATCAGATGTTTACTATTATGGTCAACAATACAGTTTCCTCGACAACCACTCAGGGACCCAGCTCGGGATTCTGGGCTCAAGGACAAGATAGGCCCAAAAGCCTGTGGAGTCATGACACACCATTTTTAATCTGGACTTTGTCGGCCTGCTTCCAGCTTGAGGCCCGCCTGCATCACTGCTCCAGTTTCTCCCTGCCTGTCTCCAGCTCTGTCACTCATCATCATAACGCGGATGATGCTATCAGACAAATGTCAAAACTCTGACAGCTGTCCCAATAGATAAAAAAAACTATAGTTGTGTCAATTTTACAGGCACTTTCGTCACTTATCTGACATCTTCTTCAGCAGTAAGATGAATTCCTGTGCAGCCCCGAACTTCCCAAGTCTCCATGTTCGCCTCATCTTCTTCTGCGCAAAAATATGAGAAGAAACAGATATCGCACTGCGAGCGCCAGGACAGTGAGTGCACGCTGCTTAAGTGCTATCTTGGCTTTGGAAATTGTGGTTTAGGAGGATTATTTGGACAGAAAGAGAGAGAGAGCGGGAGTGAGAAAGACACAGACACAGAGAGTAAGAGGCATACAGAACACACACACCACACACACACGTACACGAAGCCAGTGAGCCAGACATTATCTGTGACTTGTCCACTGAAATAGCTGTAGATTGAGTTCCTGTGACAAGTTTTCAGCAGCCAAGATGGTCCCATTTAGCGGCAACGCTGCTTCTCATTCTTTACAGTACTGGGTATATCTGACTGCAGCTATAGTTACACGCAGCCTGAGTGGGCACAAGGATCAGGCCAATCTTATAACAGCCAAAGAATGAAAAATATTTTATTCTTTTATACTCCAAATCACTGCAATCTCTCAAAATGCTTTGTTGGCAGCTGGAGGGAATTTAAATTAAAAGGTTCATTTCCACAAAAATACCCTCAATCATTTTCTAAGAGAAAGGTCTCACTTTTGTTCGGATGATTGATATCTCATTTTGGAACAAATCTTATTAATATTATCTCTCCGCGGTTATTTGTTCTGCTTAAGCAAAGGCTCAGAGTGTCTCAATTTTTCGGTTTCCAAAATGTCAACAAGCCAAGAAGATATGTACTTTGTCCTCTGTCCACTCTGTGAAGCAGACCTATAAAACTCCTCGTCCTTTGAAGGTGCTGTGGAGTTGAACATGATGGTCGCCTTCCTCTTTCTGACTGTCTTTAAAGTTCCTTTGCAAACAGGGCGCTGTATGCCATGGAACATGTTTAAAGGGAAGACGCAGCAGAAACTCCTTTTTGTTTGCCTTTTCCCATCTGATTACACACAAACACTTCACTTCAAAGACTAGATGGGTTTAACAAGAGTAGTCACCATGTAGAAACACGTGACATCTACTCTAACATAGTGCTTAATCAGAAAGGCAACTTTTACTGCTTTATTCAAAAGGGAAAATGGTCTTTAAACAATTCTGCATTGTTCATTAAAAAGTAGAACCTGATAAATTATAGCTTATCGATCCTCTGCACCCTTGCATCAATGTACTGCCCTATGTTTTGGGATGATGACATTTCCTTCATGCTGCCACATGAGGGCGTGTTGTTGGTGATGCACCAGCAGAACATATGAGCTGAAAGAGCAGTGTCTCATCAACTGACTATCTGAAGCATTTCAGCAAGCACTAGAAAACAGCGGCAGTGCTGTGGTGAACTCAAACTTTAAGAACTGCAACGAAGCAGAGACATGTACCATCAGGCGATACATGTCAGAGATCTTACCTGCATTCAAAGTTTATTGTTCCACATATTCATCAAAGTCTTCTATAGTCATCTTGAGCTGCAACTAACAGTTACCATCTTATGATGTGGTGATTGTTTTCTCGAGTCATCGATTCAGCGCTTTGTCTATAGTGTCAGGAAGAGTTAAAAATGCACATAATTTCCCAAAGTCCAATGTGACTCATTGAACAATTCACATATATTCAGTTTACTACCACATAAGACAAAGAAAAGTATCAAATTATTACATTTGACAAGACTGGCAACTTGACTTGGACTTAAACCTTTTGACTTGAATATACTTGACACCAGCAAGTCATCATTCTTCATCATTCCAGCAAGTCGAATCCCCAGATGATCTATGCAAGTTTGAACCATGAGAGAGCCATGAAAAACTAATGTTACACTACTGAGCAGGGATGTGAATACAGACTGTGCAGGCAGGGCAGGTGCACTGGGGCCCGTGGGCTGAGGGGGCCCATAGAGAGAGTGGGCCCTCCAACTGTATGTTAGGCAGAGAACAGGTCCTTGCAAGTAATTTAGATTGCTACCTTAGAAATATGCCTCTGTTCAAAGAGAAACTATTTGCTATATATGCCTTTGAAAGGACAAACCCATCTCAATTATGTTTTTCTTTTCTTTTTTGTGAATATGTGTTTACATAAACTATAAATAAACTATAAAAAACAATACAATTGAATGAATAATCCCTTATTTCCGTTGGTATTTTTGTGATATATACGTGATGGTGATTTCTGGGTAATATGTATGTTGGTGTTATCCAATGTTAAGTCTCTATTTGATGGTCGCTAGTTAAAGTACATAACTAGTAACTAGCGCACCTTAAGGCCCATCATAATAGCATGCACTGGGGCCCGTTCTAACTACCTTATGCCTCTGCTACTGAGCAGCAGTTAGGAAAATGATACCAAGGATAATTTTGTATGTGTACAAAAACTATGTGGTGGTCAAAAAAAAAAAATTAAAAAAATTAATTGCAGTATGCAAAATGCATGGGTCACAAATTACAGACGGAGATGTAACAACTTCCAACCGTGTATGACATTGGAAATTTCACAGAGAGCAGTAAATCAAGGCCAATATTAACAGAGTTAGCGTGTTAATGCTTAACTAACGTTACTTAACAGCAACTTTTTAACAGGCTTGTCACAAACAAAAATTTTAAAAAAGAATTCATGATTTTTGTAAATTTAACATATTATTCTGTTGTTACAGTGGCATTACATTTGGTGAAGCGTGCATCATGAAATGTGTATGACTAAAACTCAAAATTAAGGACTCGAGACTTGACTAAGAACTAAAATAGTAATATCTATGTTTTCATTAGTTTTTAGTGCCCTGAAATCAGCTCTATAAAGGGCCATTAGCATTTTTGCGTTGGCCACTATAGTCCTCCAACACACCTAGCACTTAGGGTAGAAGCTTCAGTTCTGCAACCTTACCACTAGGTGGCACTAAATCCTGCACACTAGACCTTTAACCTGGGACTTGATTCGGGGCTTGCCTGTCTTGACTTGTGAGTTACGTGCAACAACTTGAGACTTACATGTGACTTGCAAAATAATAACCTGGTCCCACCTCTGATGTGTAGTAGACGAGAATGGGGATGAATTAATTACGTTTGACAATACAATGGAGAAAAGTTGGCCTTTTTTAATTGTTATGGAAATTTAATTCCACATGTAAAATTCACTGAGATGAATTTTGGGTGGCATGATGGCATAAATGTATGTAGAGGATCACAGGTTCAGTTTCATTACAGTCTTCCCCTTTCAGTCAGTCAGCAAAAATAGAAAAAAAATGTGAATGGAAATGTTGACAATACAGATACAACTTTACAACTTCACAACTTTGGGCATCAAAAAGAAAATGAGAGACAAAGGGTTGGTTGGGGGGTGGGAGGTGTGTTGGGGGTGGGGATACGGTGGGATGCGGGGTGCAGACTCATCCCGGGGGCTGGTGCACCGGGAGAGGCCACTGTCTCCCACCCTTCCAATGCCACAACGGTCTCACTTTTGGAGAAGTGAGCTGCACGTATCGGACACCCGGAACCCCCATCTGTCCCCACCCTCTCTCTCTTTTTTTTCCACCCAGTCCTCTATCAGTCCAGGTGGCAGAGCGCACTTCGGCCGTGGGATGCAGCCTCTCATCTCCAACACATGGACAGCGGAGCTTGGAGCTGCCGCAGCGCGCCACGGCTCCACTAGCTGAAGACACCACCTCTCAACAGCAGGGGAAGAAGACACGACACTCCCGCGTTTAACTCGCGGACTTCAGATTTAAAGGATATACTTTCTTCCCACGTCTTTTTTCCTCCTTATCTTTTCAACCCGCAGGAGAGCAGAACCAGTTGTGTTCAATGCGCAACCATGCTCATCATCTCGTCCCGCAGTGCGCTGCTGTCCGTCTACTACCCACAGATCTTCCTCATCCTCACCAGCGGTAGCTACCTGTAGGTTTCTTTTCAATGCACTTGCTTCATTCAAACACTAGTTGATGTGTAGTTATTCCCTTACGCGCAAATTGGCCAATTACGCACGGGGAAATTTGATAGTCAAGTTAGATCGCACCTTGAGAGCATTGGCTGGTTGTTGCAGGTGTGAGGAAACGTGATTTTTACACTTCAAAAGTCACTTTTTGATGCTGCTAAATGAACTAAATAGCCATATTTAGTTCTCATGTGGCAGAGAGTTTATTTTAGAAATGGAAAAAATGTAACTTGGACTATCCAGTCAACCAAAATTTAGAAAACATTGGTAGGAAATGCTTGTGCTGTTTAATCATTTTCATTTTCTTCCACAATGGAATCACAGACCACCACGACTTTTTTTTCTCCTCATAAAATGAGCAGTTATGTCATTTTCATTCACATATTCTCCCATAAATCGACTTAGGAGTGAATGAAGCCAATGTTTAATCTACCTGATTTTTCAACTGATGAGATAACCTGCTCTTATGGATTTACACATTACGCCAGAACCACTCTGTCATAGGAGCACCTCGTCAGACAAGGGCCGTAATTGGAAAGCAGCATATGGAAAAGAGACATATCGGACTACTTGGTGCTCATGCCTGTAGGCAGCGGGGCCTGTGTAATGAGCTCTTTCTTATGGCATTAAAAGACCCAGGCCCTCGCAAAGTGAATGATTGCTGCACCATACATGCCTCTCATTCATAACAAGGGCAGGTCCTGAAACTTAAAATAGCTGTGGTGGTTCATGTTTTCGGTAACACAGGGAAAGAGACAGAGGCGGACAGAAAATGAGATGGATTTGGATCCATTCCTATAATTAACTATTGTTCTCTTTCATGAAGGTCCATTAGACTAAACATGATGTGATCTGGGAAAGGATGAATGTTGCAGTTTGCTCTTATTTTTTCATTTATATTTATGATGCAGAGACAGGAAACTAATCAGAAGTTGAGCATAAAATGCCACTTTTTGTCCAATCATACCCAGGCGATGTTCAACCATGGCATAGAGTTCAATCCAATCTATATGTTGAGTATGTTTTCAGGCACATTTTTGCTTCTCCATTTCTTCTTCTCTGTCTTGAACGTTCTCTCTCATTAATCCTTGTTTCTCTGCCCAGGGCGCTGTCCTCAGTGGTGGCTCTAGGTGCTAACATCATCTGCAACAAGATACCAGGGCTGGCCCCCCGTCAGAGAGCCCTCTGTCAGAGTCGCCCCGACGCCATCATCGTCATCGGCGAGGGCGCCCAGCTGGGCATCAATGAGTGTCAGTACCAGTTCCGCTACGGCCGGTGGAATTGCTCGGCCCTGGGAGAGAGGACTGTCTTCGGACAAGAGCTGAGAGTAGGTCAGTCTGTTTAAAACTCAGCTTCCTTCACTTGTCTTGAATATATTTATGTCAATATAGACAACAGGAAATAGAGGGATAGAAAGTTGCTCAGAGGACAGGGGTCTTAAATACGGGTTTTCTGTTTGCCTTCATAGGAGATTTAACAGTAGAGAGATGACAGGAAAAGCGGAGGGAGTCATGGGAAATTGACAAGCAACAAAGGTCCTCAGCTGGACAACTCTCTGGAGCTTTGTGGTTCATGGTCGGCGCTTTAAACCCAAGGGGCGAAAAAATGTATTTTTACCTCTGTTAAACCCAAGCTAAAGCAAATCCCTGCACTGCATATATTTACATTTTCACAACAGTCTGTTAGACAAGTGGAAATCTTAGCTTTGAGGCACGAGTGTGGACTGAAGTGTGATCAGGGCGACACATCCCCGGTCTTGACCCCCCCCTTAAGGGTTGCCAAAGCTTCATGGGGGGGTCGCGAGGCCTTCTTGATTCAAGAAAACTCTACGGTAGGCCTATATCTCAGCATTTCATTCATTTATTTTTAAAGTTTAGATTATTATTCAAGATATAAACTTAAGGCATAAGGACAAAGGTAAGAGCACTGTGAAGACCTGAACACAAGCTATACTCACAGAGCCTTCATGATCTGCTAAACAGCCTCGTTCTGCATTAGAAAAGTAAAAATTAAAACAACCGAAAAGCTAAAACAACAATGGCCAAGTGTCAAGGAGAAAGAAATAGACTTTGTCCAAAAAAAAAAAAAGCCTTTTAATATGTATGACATCAGGAAACATTAGTCTCTGATGCAACATTCACAGAAAATGATCTGCTCAAAATTTCTCCAAATCTAAACACACATTTCCCGCAGTTATTGCGTTATTATTTGGGGTAATTTTAGAGTTTATCAGCTGTTCTGTACTGTTATTCATATTCATTGAATTTACCAAGAAAAATCTATGTCACTTAGTCAGGAGTTGTCAGTTTACTCAATGGCAGAAAATGGGTCCCTTGAGGAAAAAGGTTGGGAACCACTGCTTAAGATGTCAACCGGTATGTAAGTTGGCTTAACCAAACCAAACTGAGCCATGTGGAAGGATTTTTACAATCACTGATGCTGAAAGAACTTTTCTGTGTCTCTGTGGATGAGCACAGTTCAGCTCTGTGGTTTGACATCAGCCTGTTTTCTCATTGCATTGTCCCCGAACCCTCCTGTAAGTGTTGTCAGTGGCATGAGAAAAAGCTGCAGTGAGCTCAGCTGAGTGGCACAAAAGAGACTTAAAGATGGGTGGCGAAACTTTAATGAAAGCATTTCTGCTTGGGCTACCACATGCAACGACGACCACAATAAATCCTCTGCCTCGTTCAGATGCTAACAAAAAAAAAAACTCAAAGGCCTTGCTAGTGTCCCCAGCAGAGATTCAATCTGCAGCTCATGTGTGTGACATCACCGTGCTTGCAACACATATTGTCAAAGGCAGAGCAGACGTAAATGGAGTGTGGAGACTTCCTTATAAAGCAGGGGTCCATGCCTATCTGGGTGTGCCATCTTCTGAACGCATTTATACATCAAACCTACAGTACACGATCCGTCAACACAAACTAACACATCTCCCTGGTTTTAGTCAACATTCTTCCCAGTTTTATTTCTCACAGAAGCTCCTAATGTGAACCTCTTATATAAATTGTATTTCAGTCCGAAATGTTTTGTTGCGGTCTTGCTGTGGGTTTGGATCCATGTTTAATCTAGCAGCTCTGGGAGCAATCACTTTCTTCTACACGGGAGACAGGCAGACAGACGTCTGGATCCCTTTATTTCTTTTGTCAGAGGAAATGTCTCTTTTCTCTTGTGGTGTGTAAACGAGCTTGGAGAGACGCTTTGGACCCAGCTCAGGTCCTCATGTCCGCTTTACGCAGACAATTTGACCAAATAAGTACTTTGTAAAAGACTTAATCTTATTACATCTGTATAAAAAATAATTACTGTTAATTACTGTAAAATAACAAATTCTGAGTGGGTCAGATTTCCTTTCCTTCACAGATTCTCACTAACACTGGTTTCTTTTTGCAGTCTTCATGCCCATTTTTGCTATTTTTAAAAATAGAAATGTAAGCCAGAGCCATACCCCCCTCTTGTGTCGCTAATGTACCATCCACCACTTCATTTGATTGACCTGCCGGGCCTGTGAACTCATTAAGCATTGAGAAAGACCAGAAAGATTCATGCTAACCACTAATTGAAGTCAGCTCCAGCAGCTGGATGGCAACAATGGAGCCGTGCATGCACCACCGTACAATCAAAACAAATCACAGTGCGAGGAGATGGCTGTTTGGCTATTGCATGCGCCTGATGCCTTGAGAAATGCTCACCATACAATATATCTGAATGGGTCGCGGATTTAGCCTGATGAGAGAAGACTTCAGAGTTTGTTATGAGTTATGGAGCGGGGGAACCGCAGACCCGATGGTTTCTGCGAGTGAGTTTGTCAGTTTGGAAGGGAGCCATTAGAATCGCCTCTACCAGAGACGCCACGCATTAATACTCTGGGCTGTTGGGAAGAACAGGGGCCCAGCATTATTCTGATTGGCGAGGGAGGATATCTTATTACCAATTGTAGTGCCAATAAATTCATTTCCCCGCTCCACGCCATAAATATAAAATGTGTTTATTCTGAAGTTCAAATGGTGACATACAAAAGCTTGGAAATGGGCACATCTCAGTCAAGCCTGGCCGCAGATTATTTCAACATGCAACACAGCGGTATCATTTGCTAGAATAATGTGGACCGCCTAAGACAGACATAGAATGACACTTAAGCCGCGTGAGAAATTCCAGTGATGAAAAACATTAAGACGCAGCAGCTCTATGAGTGCCGATCCAGAAAGAAGCTCCTCTGGTCAGCCAGTAGA
Source organism: Epinephelus moara (assembly GCF_006386435.1). NCBI lineage: Eukaryota > Metazoa > Chordata > Actinopteri > Perciformes > Serranidae > Epinephelus > Epinephelus moara. The sequence goes on from NC_065528.1 coordinate 11,971,442, forward strand.
TGTCACTTGTGTTGTCTTTATTAAAATGATTACTGTCCTAACACTGCTGTAGTGATATAACACAAGGCAGAAAGAAAAAAACTGAGTAATTATAACATTATATAATGTATTATTCTCTTTGTAGTGATGCCTGTCAAAGTCAACTGATGTCTCGCCCTTTAATCTGCCTCATACGGTATTAAAAAAGTGCTGATACTTGACATATTAATGAATGTAGGGTAAGTAAGGTTACGTACTCCACAGTAGCCATTATGAAAACTACTCTTTGTAACAGGTATTTAGTTGCACAGTTACATATACATCAAAAACAGCTATCTGTGACATCCTTTAAACATTAATATACTCTCCTAAGTGTCTCCCAATGAGTGGTGCCCTTAAAGCTGTAGTTGTAAACTTAAAATAACCTTAAATCATTTTTGCTGAAACTGTCACTGTATTCAGACCGTAGTACATGTGACAGATTGACTGTGAAAAAAAATAAAAATAATCAGGTTTCTCGCATCCCCCCCCCGTAGTGTTTCTATTGCTAGAATCTACCACAGCTGAACAGAAACATCCAATCGGAGCCAAGGAGTCTCAAACGCAGCTGTCAATCATGTCAATCACTGCTTGTGAACTGCAATCAAACTTTTAAACTACGTAGTGCTGATCAAATATGAATAAAGATTCTTTTACTTCAGAGCTTATTTCCCACCTCTCATGTTTACGGAAACATATTTTTGTGTACTGTTTAACTGTCAGTTTTGGCTGACTGAGGGGCGGTGCTAGGTATACAATTTAATTGTATCCAACCTGGCCGACCAGGTCACAAACGTTCTCATTTTACAGCAAGACAGTACACTAAAAACATTAAGGAAGAGAAATACGCAATGCAGTCACAGAATCTTGATTCATATTTGATCAGCGCTGCCTAGTTTGACAGTTTGACCGCAGTTCAAAAGCCGTGGTTGACGTGATTGACAACTGCGTTAGAGACTCTTCGGCTCTGATTGGTTGTTTTCATTCAGGTGTGGTAACACCATTGGAGGCATTACGCAGAGGCAGATCAACATCTTTTTTCCCACAGATTATCTGTCTCATGTAGGACTGTGTGGATATAATGACAGTTTCAGCAAATACAACAAAAAGTTGTCTTTCAAAAAAGTTGCCAAGTGTATCTTTAAAGAAGTATCCATCAACTTAGTGTTGCACTTCAATAAATTTGAGGACTGATAGTACAGAAGCAGACAGGAAACAAGGGAAGGAAGAGCGACATGACATGCAAGACATGTTCTTATGACTTTGGGGATGTGTACAGCTTGTACTACATTGACATCTCTCTATACCTCCTATTGGTTTCGTTGCATGGGTTTGGGTAGAAAAAATTGCAACTTCATCATTTTTTATTGGTTCATGAAGTTTACTGACCTCATGTAGTTACAGAATGTCCAGGTCTGTCCAAGCCAGATTATGTGTAAAAACCCATGTGGCCTTTTAAAAGAGAACAGTAAAAATGGATACAACAGAAGCCGAGTTAGTCTCAGGTTTAGTCTCTAGTACGGGTCAAGCTCCACGGAAGCTGGATCTTACATTTTCATGGCGAAACTCATTTACTCCCAGGACTTCTGAATGTCCACTTCTTTCAAACGCCACACTCCAAGTTTGTAACACAGGCTTTCTGCTGAAAATCTTCTCAGGTCCAAGTTGAAATAAGTATGATGACATCATCAGGATTGTTTTACAGAAGACATTATAAAACCAGTAGCGCCGAGATCGAAAAGTGGCTGAAGGTATGTCGATTGCTGCTCAGCGGCATATACCGATCCCCAGACTGGCATAAAGATCCCTAGACTGGTATATACCGATCCCCAGACTGGCATAAAGATCCCTAGACTGGTATATACCGATCCCCAGACTGGCATAAAGATCCCTAGACTGGTATA
>NC_065528.1:11973595-12204911 GCF_006386435.1 Epinephelus moara
TAATGTATTATTGTGTTCTCCTAATAATGAAAACCTGTCACTAAGTATTGTTTTGTTGGTTGACTCAAAGTTTCTGCTATCGATTAGTCAGACTGGCTACGGTGGCTGGGCTAACATTAGCCATGTTAGCTAAGGCTAGCGCTTTCATTAGCTTTAAGTAGTTTATGGGCGGACATTTAGACATATTACTTTACTATGTCCCACGTGTAATTACTGTCTATATGCGCACATCCCAACAACATGACATACATAACAAGTTCCTTTACTTGCGGTAAAGTGTTAAGTTAGCATTGTCAATAAAGACAAAAAAAATGTATACATTAACGGCAGTACTTGTCGTCAAACCAGCCCAGTGGCATTACATTTGCATATTCATCAGGGGGCGGTACCCATCCAACAGTCTCAGTGCCATAACAATCTCAAGCAGCACATACCTTCGTGTGTCGGTGGAATAACAGCGGCATAAAAGCAGCATACCACTCCGAGAATCTGTATGCCAGTCTGGGGATCGGTATATACCAGTCTAGGGATCTTTATGCCAGTCTGGGGATCGGTATATACCAGTCTAGGGATCTTTATGCCAGTCTGGGGATCGGTATATGCCGCTGAGCAGCAATCGACATACCTTCAGCCACTTTTCGATCTCGGCGTCACTCTATAAAACTGTTTTTGTGGATTGAGTAGTACTTAAGCAGTAAGCAAGCTGCAATTCATGTGTAAAATTGGTGCAGTGTTCCTTTAATTTAACACCTTCCTTTACGAAGGTACAGTCAAACAAACCTAACTCCTCCTGTTTCTGCCAAAACAGCAAAACTGCATGATGGGCAGGCAATTCATGCCTTTCTGAAGAAAATACTGCATGTACTGATTTCAGAATGTCTATATAAAAAGCACATGGAAAACCTACTCAATTTAAATGAGTGTACTTGTATTACTACTTTCTTCTCTGCCTCAAATTTATTCAGATTCTGCTCTTTTCTCCTCAGGCAGCAGGGAGGCAGCATTCACTTATGCCATCACAGCAGCTGGAGTTGCCCACGCAGTGACCACAGCTTGTAGCCAAGGCAACCTCAGCCAGTGCGGCTGTGACCGCGAGAAGCAGGGCTATCACGACCAGGAAGAGGGCTGGAAGTGGGGAGGCTGCTCGGCCGATGTTAAGTACGGCGTGGAGTTCTCGCGGCGCTTTGTAGACGCCCGTGAGATCAAGAAAAACGCCCGGCGGCTGATGAACCTGCACAACAATGAGGCAGGGCGAAAGGTAACGTGATCAAAGGGACGAAACAAACGATATCCATCCAGTCTTTTTTGGGCTTCAATGATGAACACATCATACAACAAAATACTATATGTAGGAATATGTAGGAAGAAGAAAATGCCTAAATTGGCATAGGTTGTCCATGATTCTGAAACATGACTAACAGTAATTTGTTGTGTATTTGCATCAGGTACAATAACTATATCAGCCCCTTCACTGTAAACGTGCAGATGATTTAACACAGCTCCTGTACACTGGATTGTGAGTGTGTATGTGTGACAGAAATGTACAACTTGGCAGATGCAGATGCCAAAATGGAGCTGTGCCACAGCCCTTCTGTCCATTCACTGAATTACTCGGTATTAAGTGAGGATAGAGGATATTATTGCAAGTCTCTGTCTCTTCCTTTCTCAGTGGTAAAACCATAGACCGTGCTTCCGCACCACCGCACACACTGAAGCAACCAAAGTCAAGAGCAAACTCCCCCAGAATATGAAGGGGAAGACGGAGTCAATGATTTGACCAGTGCTCTGGACACACAAGTTACTAGATGTTCTAGTCGCTCAATAATCAGTCTTACAGTACAATGAAAATGTGAAGGTAATCTTTTTCACATTAGCTCAGTCACAAGGGCAAACAGTCACCTGTCAATTTTGTCATCTGAAAATATTTGTATGGCATTATAATATAAATCTGGCTCAAACCACAATGTAACTCTATATGTGTATGGTTGCACAACAGCTCTGGTCAGTTTTCTCGGGCTGTCACGCCATTATGTGGTCTGAAGAAAGGTAAAGTTAATTAGAGACTACGGTCTCAGGGTACGAGTTATTTTCCCCAGGTTTTTGACATAAAGTTGGCATACCGGTTGGAGTGCTGAAAGTTGAAGTGTCCGCAGAAAGCCCAGCTTACCAAAAGAGAAGTATTTGAAGGCTATGCAATGGCTATTAACCAGCACTGTACTGAATCTTTTTGTTTTTTTACATTCAAAGCTCCTATTGAGGCTTTCAAATTGAACTTCAAATGCCTGTTGTCATAATTATGGCGTAAACACCCTTAAAAAGAAATCCTCAAATAAAATTCTGTTAAATTCTCTGATTAAATATTAATTAAATCAACGTTCTTTAATGAATACATTTAATTTATGGTGCTGTTACACTGCTACTAACCACCCCACTAATACAGGTTCACGTCTCTTCGTGTGCAGCAAGCAGGAGAGCAAACACTGTTTTGACCACAGTAAAAATGATGTTTTAAAAGGCTTCATTACTTAAAAACGTGAAATTTGAAAAAGATTATATCTATATTTTCTTCCGATAAATTTTGACTGTTGGACCTTAACGCTCTTGAGCAGGGGTGCTCAAAGTTTTGCTGACTGAGCGTCAATTTAGGGAGCCAGCAAAGGCAACGTGCAGATACAAGTTGTCTACCAATATCACTGTCCATTGCTAACAGCACAAGCATTGATGACATAATTCGTGTGACATTCGTGGGGTGTCACTAGTTGCCATGCAGTCTGTAGCTTTCTACTTGTCATTTCTAACTTGTGGGATGCTCACAAGGGGGTGCAGTTTGAAGCAGTCGATGAGTAGTGTATTAAATGTAAGCTAGTAAAAGTGAAAGTATTGAAATGGGCTGTGAATGATTAAAATATAATGCGTGCATTTAACGTCATGATCAGGGGGGTGCACAAAATGTTTCTGACAGCTGCCACAATCCTACATAACTACCACTTGAATCTAATTCCAATTCAAATAGTATTATTGTAATAATATTAGCTTAGCCTACTGGGTTTAAAGGGAAAGTTAAGATTTTTTTTAAGTAAGGTTGTATGGGGTACTTTTCCTTAGATAGTATATTACATACAGTAGATGTTGGCCCACCCCCAGTTTGGAGAAGCAGGCTGGAATCTGACATGGAAACTAGGCAATGTACTGCTGTGGATGGGGTCAGCAACAACATGTATTTTGGCCACCTAAAAAAGCCCCCCCCACCCAATAAAAATCAGTCCCTGAACATCAGACTGCAGTTTCCAAAAGGAAAATAAAGTCATTATATTTCTCTCTTCAAAGCCAGACTCCATTGTGAAAAACACTGATTTAACATCGCTGACCTCCGAAGCTGTTGGTCTACTGCTGCTTGATCAGTGAATTAGTTTGTGTTGACTTTGGGGTTTAAAAGGGTTTGTTCAATATCACCAGAGTCAAACATTAACACAAACTAACTTTCTGATCAAAGCATGGTTAGATCAGCAGCTCCCGTGTTCAGGGAGCTAAAGTTACTGTCTTTGTCAATGGAGTCTGGTGGCTTTGACAAAAGCACAGATGGGGCAATGAAGCTGTATATCTAAATATAGTGTACACTTAACCTCATCTTGATATTTTTAGGTGGGATTCTTTAGGTGGCTAAAATACGTTTTCTACAGCAGTACATTGCTTAGCTTCCATGTCAGACTCAAGCCTGCTTCTCTAAACTGAGGGTGTATCAACTGACACCTTTTTGTATGTAATACACTTATTATGGATAAGTGCCCTTTATAACCCCACTTCGAAAAATCCAAACTATCCCTTTAAACAGAATCAATAGAATTTCGATGTCAGAAGACTGAAGCTGCAGCCCTGCACTGTTTTCAAATGTCCATTTCTGTATTAACCACACAGAATATATTTCCAGCTTGTAACTATCTCCTTTAATTCATACAGACCTAATTTCTACTCTCTGTGTGATCAGATCCTGGAGGAGAGGATGAAGCTGGAGTGCAAGTGTCATGGCGTGTCTGGTTCCTGCACCACTAAGACCTGCTGGATCACCCTACCAAAGTTCAGAGAGATTGGTTACCTGCTGAAGGAGCGCTACAGTGGAGCAGTTCAAGTAGAGCCAGTCCGAGCCTCGCGCCTCCGCCAGCCCTCCTTCCTACGGCTCAAAGAGGCTCGGGGCTACCAGAAGCCCACGGAGACAGACCTGGTGTACCTGGAGCGTTCGCCGAACTACTGTGAGGAGGACACAGCCACGGGAAGCACGGGAACGCGAGGGAGACTTTGCAACGGCACATCGATCCACACAGACAATTGTAATTTGATGTGCTGCGGCCGGGGTTACAACACGCACCACTACACGCGCATCTGGCAGTGCAACTGCAAGTTCCACTGGTGCTGTTTTGTCAAGTGCAACACATGCAGTGAGAAATCAGAAGTTTTTACCTGCAAGTAGGGAATGAGGAAGTGCGGCACAGTAAGTTGGGGAGAGGCTGGGGAAAACGGACAGTGGTTGAAGGTAATGACAAAGTGGAATTTGAAGTGAAGGACTTGGAAGTATTTATTCAACAATTTGCACATTTTTACATCCTATTTTGGAATTCTTCAAAGAAAAAAAACAGACATGAGGTTTGGAGAGTATTGAGAAAAAAGAGACATTAGTGATTACAAAAACTTTCCTTCGTTTGCTCGCTGGTAGAAAACTATGACATGGTGCAAACACATCGCAGGTGAGAGGATTTGATGTTCTCGTTTGCGTCCAGCAAAGCAATATTTGGAAGACAACAGCTTGCAAAGATGCCGACAGATGTCACACATGAGAGGAAGAACAATAAGAACTATTGTTGGATCTTGAGAAGACTTTTGTAACACGCTAACTGGAAAACAGCAAAGCGCCTCAGACTGCCATGACAGAAGACTCCTGATGAAGATGGAAAGATGGCAGTGGAATACTTTTAACTGTACGCTCACACTGTATTCTGTTTGAACACTGAAAATAAAACAAAGTTATTTATGTAAAGAAATATCTTTCAAACCTAGTCTTAAGGATGGATAGCTAACATTTTTCCTCTCTATTATGACCTTCAATTGCTACTGATACATTTCAAGCTGGGAGTAACTAATTTCTAGTCACATGGAGTCACATTTACAACCACTAAACAGCTAAGCTCTGTTTCATTTCATTTGTATCCATTATCAGTGGTCAGTGGCGTACTTCACTATAGATTAGTTATTTTTCTTTTGCACTCACATGATCACATTTCTTTCTCTTTTCATGGGACATCAGTAAGTTGCGCTGTCGAGTGCTGTGCTGACATCTCTCTCATGGACAAACCCCCCCCCCCCCCCCCCCCCCCTTTCGAACCAAGACCCTTTGTTACGCCGAGAGCCAAAGAGGGTGAAAATACTCCCAAGCTATTTTAAGCATCCAACTTGTCAGTTTGAACGGCACTTTTCATCCCGACCATGTTCATTGTTGTGTTTTCGGGGGGGCTCTTGACTTCTGAGAAAAGCGTGCAAGCCTCATTGGAACTCCATAGAGGTGCAATCAGGTTCAGATACATCCAACATTCCCATGAACGGCAGACGTGGAATTCCACGATGGCCTCTGCTTACACAAGGCCTTCCAGCGCGGTTTAGGCCTGCCTGGGTGGATGGCATGCTCTCTAACCACACAGAGGGGGTATGAGAGGATCAAAGCTATTTTTGGACAGCACCCTTAATGTATTCAGAAATGTTTATTTAGGCTTTATATAACTTACAAAACAATTTGAAGAGTATATTTTTATATGAGGAACGTGGCACTTTATGTCATTTATAGATGGAAAAGAAAGTCACTATTTACAAGTGTTTTCTAATGTCATTGTATTCAGATTTGAGAGCTATAAATTATTTGGAATTTATGTTTTTTTTTGATCAGAGTTCCTAAATTGTAAATACTCCATGTGTTTTTATCAAAGTAGCCCAGATTGTCCATCTCCATACGATCCTTCACAATTCAACGTAGCTCATGAAAGCCAAGTGATTCATCAAGTGTTGGAAAGTCCAGGAAATTTTGTGCAAACCACTGTTAAGTATTTGAGTACACGCATGGAACTGCGAGTAAGTAATCAATCAACTAGTTGTGCAGCTTTAGACTGAAGAGATTTCTGTGTTTCCAGTTGTGTTCATGGCCCTTTCAGGAACTAGGAACAACTCAGTGCTGCTTCCTAAAACATAGTTGTAACTTCAAACACAGCTAATTTAGGTTTATCTGTTCTGTGGCAAAACCGACGTCTGCATCACTTACAAACATGAACAGTTGTATTTTTTTCTTTTTTTACCAATAAAATTTGAGCATCCTTTTAACGCCTCTTGGGTTTTATGTCACATCTGGCCTTTATAGACCGAATCACTGTGACATTGCACTAACAACAACAATCACCTCTGGGTAGACAACTGGCAACTAACTGGGATTGCGGTGACGTGGAATCAGCAAATTTGATTATTTCTGTTTTATTTTCAGCCATAACTGCAACATTTAAAAACATATAGTTAAACACAGTGGTCCAACCTATCTGGCATTTCTGCTGTGCTTGCTTCGCTATCATCTTTGATAAACCAAATCTCCTGGTACGGAAGCTAAACAATGCACTGCTGTAGACGAGGGTTGCAGCAAATGTATTTAAGCTACCTAAAAAAATCAACATCAGTTTAGGTGTACGCTATATATATGGAATATTGTGACTGCTTTATCCTACACACTAACTGAAGGGGGGAGAGAGTACATTTTATGTATATGACGTTGGGTTTTCTACCCAGAAGTTACTGTAAACAATCACCGTGACTCGGTCTATTGGCCTTATTAAAATCATTACAAAAAAAGCTGTTTGTCACACACAATATTTTATTAAGCATTATATGAACATTATTTGACCCAAACATGTAGCATATAATTTACACCCTGACAATGTTTTTTTTTGCTGAAGGCGAATATCAAACAAGAAGGCACAGATACAATACAGTAGAGGCCTGTAGTTTAAAACGCTGATATGGGAAACACAAGAACTCCTGGCCTTGACTGATGTGGTACTAATGTGTTAGGAGGTGAACAGGCGGCCGCGGCCATGCCACCTAATTCAGCCCGGCTGACTCGCACAGCCTCTTTCCTGTGGGGCTGAAAAGCATTGCAGCCAGCCAGTCGAGCGCAAGTAACAGCTGTTTTGTTAGCTGTCTGAAATCCTGGGGACCGGAACCGCATAAGCTCCCTTTACTATGCCGGCGGATTGAGGGGAGAGTCCAGCCGATTGTTTCAATACATTTTGTCATTAAAAATCAGAGGCAGTGCAAACAGGGTGGAGCAGGGTGTGGGCAGGCCAGTAAAGCGCTGCATTGTTGAGGTGTCAGGACTGTTCAGCTTATCCAGCAACGGGAGGAGCAGGGAGGGATGTCATTCTGCAAACTAATGCTTATGGTCTGATTCACTCACTCACTCATTCATTAATTCATTCACTCACTCACTATTCGTACACTTTCAGCATGCGTTCATCCATCGTCTACTCATCTAGAAGCACAAACTATTATCAAAAGAAGAAGCACATGCAAACACAAACACACAGCTACAGCTAAAAAGGAAGCACAATATTTACTAAATCTCTAAGAAAGTCAAATTCAAGTCAAATACAGCAAAGAGAAGCAGTCTTAGGTGTAAAACTAGATGGTTAATGATCTATGATGCATGCCATCGGTCCCCATCCCTTATTTATCTACAGTACTATGCAATAGGATGGAAAAAGAAGATCAAAAGGAAACTTCACGAGCAAAATAACCATTTTTACCTTGAATTTGTGAAGAACACGTTTTTCTCGCATGGTGAATGGGGAATCCAAAAAAGGCGGACATTTTTCATGAAATGCAATTTCTAAAAATGCATGTGTTTGGGAAGTACTAAGCATACAACTATGACCACATGACTTCGATTATACTACATGAGTTGTGCGAGAGTTTGTAAACAGATGTTTTGATGTAATGTCGTTATTAAATGTGGACCCCATTCATGAAGAATGTTTGCCTTTTTTGGATTCTCCGTTCACTGTGGAGGCATGAAAGAAAAAAGGTTTCCTCACAAATTCAAGGTAACAAAGTGAATAATTAATATGCAAATGGTCATTTTGCAGATGATTCGTTCCCTTAAGAATAATAGCCAAAACACATGGGGCATGGACGCAGCCTGTCAAGAAGCTACACAGACTAGCTTTATTGTGTATGTATTTAGTTATGCTAAGTGAAAATGCAGTTGGTTATGGAGGGTTTGGAAGCATATAGGCTATATCAACTGGTGCTGAATTAATTAACTGGATTGGTTTATCTACATGCATTGATTTGATTGATTTATTTTGATGTGAAATACAATATACAATGAGGTATTTATTGTAATCATTTTAAAACAGACTGTAGTTGGTTTTTTTTATACAGTTCTATGTAGTTTTTACCTGTTGGAGAGCTGCAAAGCCTTTTGTAAAGAAAAAAAAAAAGACGCTGCATCCGTGCCCTATGTATTTTGGCCATAAGATGATGAGGAATAAGATAAAGAAGTTATAAGACTATGTTGAGTATGAAACTCCTTACTATTATAACCTTAAAACAAGAAGCAGAGATCCAGCAACAAGCTCATGCTGTATACTGAGAGATGTTTTTGAATTACAAAACATGCATAGCGTCAGTTATTAGTTCCTTAGATTATATTAATACTATCATGCCTGTTTAGATAAAGTTTTTTTTAAGTGTTTAATTGTCCCTCTGGCAACGACACCACCATTTAAGTAGGTATGGTGGTGAGGGGGTTGATTACATCATGTTTTGGTCATTCTGTTTCATGGTTACTGCAGAAGTCACTATGGGCCTGGGATTAAACCCCAACCCCTGCTGGTACCATCAGTGTCTAAGCAAAGTGAAAAGCCCGGACACTGTGGTGCTCTTTGTCTTTGGATTAAACCACAAAGCATCAGCTCTGCCAAAGGTACCAGCGTGTGCTCGCCTCTCCCAAACTCTTCATTTCCCAGACTCGGGTCAAGACAAAACAAGCGCTCCTGATGTCTTGACCTCTGTTTTTATACCAGGGGGACCCCATGGGCCTTTTGTGTATCAACAATACCATGAGCCCCATCTGGGCATGAGTGCAAGCATTACTGAGGTAGGAAAGTAAATTATACATACCTCTCTTATAGAAATATCTAAATCTAAAGCGCTTTTCTATGTAGTCTATCGGCAGTGTGGCTGTCAGTTATTCTGGACAGGCACAAAATGTATGTGTTTAGTTATGAACAGGTAATTGACCTGCAGATGAAGCTAAAGCATTAAATAACATTAATCTAGCACAACAGCAGTATATGTTCACACAAGCGTATACGTGTGCACATGTACTTTAATCCTTTCTAAATAAATACTTCACATGAAAACCTGCTCACGGGTCAAGGGCCTCCTCTCTCCTGGCCGCTCCTCTAAGGTGTTCAAGAGTCTTTCCTCACAGTTTTCAGCAGCAAGCTTCCGTCTCGCTCCTCCACCAGGAAACCCAGCTCCCTCAGCGCAGAGTAGTCGGCATTGCCTTGGCGTTCCAGGGCGGCAATCTGCTCCTGGTTCTGCTTGTTGTGTTCTAGGAGGTTCCTGATGGCGAAGATGGCCCACTGGCTGATAACTGGAGGTATCCGGTTAGGGACAGTAACGTTATAATTTCAATTCTAGAGAATTAAACTATGGTTCTTTATGGTATTTTTGAGCATATATTTTAGACACACGAAATTCATAACCTTGAAAACATTTCATGTCATAATAGCAGTTTAGAGGACCACAAAAACAACACTAAATTCATACTTAATGCTAGACATGAGCGTGTAGCAGTTGGAACACAAGATGCATTTACAACTTCATGAAAAAATGCATATGTAAAAAAAACTATCAAAAAAAAGACTGGTAGAGAACTTAACAGTGGTACGAGCAAAACAGGCAAAACATATTCAAAGTCCAACTCAGGATGTCAAATACCCAAGAGCCTGGTATTTTCCTCAGGTCACTGAGTACGCAGACAGCCAAACAAACAAACGAGTTTCGCAGACAAGTTATGTTTTGTGATACAAAACATTCTCAGCTCCCCCCTCTCAAGTTTCCCGCATAAATCAACAAACGTGTTTCTCTTTGACAGTCTTTTTCTCGACAGAAACAAATGCTGACACCTACATGAAAAAGGTGGATGGAGTGGGTTGTGCGTGCATGTGTGTGTGTGTGTAAGCATGTATGGGAAACAGGCACAAGGGACAAAGGCCAAGCTCAGACTATTGGCCTGGTTAAAAGACAATCTGGCACAATGCCCTCACTTTAGCCAGCTAATACCAACTGGCAGCAGGATGCCCAGCAGGGGCTGGAGATGAGAACAACTTATGGGGTGGAGCTCAGTGACCAGCAGTGGACTCCAAATAAAACAGTAATTGGCATGTTCTCAAAGCCTGTCGAACTTAACAATCAAATGAACATGTTCTGTTTTTTTGACAAGAGAAAGGTACATTTGATCCAGAATACAATGCAGCCTTTAAGTTGTTAACATCTGTATGACATTATTAAATGTCTATATTAGTTTGAGCAGTTTATGTTTGTACCGGTAGTCTCGTGTAACTTCATTTGTACAGTGCACCTTCCATTTAAACACAACACGATGCTGCAGAATGTCAGTAAGTCAGCATTGATGAAGGTTTGCTGTTGGAGGGATTTAAGACCCACTTCCACACCCTGCTAATTGGTTTGGGATGGCACTTAATGTGACAGGCCCTCTGTAAGAACCAAGGCTATTAAATGAAGGCTGAGACATGGTCTTTGACCACATTGGAGCCAAAGGGTATGAGCTGCGATGCTGGAGAGTTACAGCAGACAGGGCTAGAAATAAAGGGATGGTGTCATTCAACTTTTTGGGTACGCTGGAATGGATCGAAGCCAATATACAATCAAACATTTTCAGGTAAAAAGAATTTGCTTATAGTGTTTTACTAAAGATTTGAACTGTCACCCATATCCTTATTTTTCATGTAAAATATATTCCAACCCAAGTTTAACTGCAGATGCTTCCCCATGATAGTGCGCCAGCTTTTGAGATTTTCAGCAAGTTCAAACCTTTTGCTTTAAACCTTTACTGCACATTTTACTGTTGTACACCAATGATATGAGGCAATATGACGCAGTCACTCTCCTCTTTTTAACTCTTGGCGTTAACAAGTAAACAGAGTGGAATTAGGTAGGGAGTGTGTGTTGGGGGGGCTGGGAATGGGCCCAATGGTGCACATTTTGTAACTCTCCGAGTCACTAGAATGTCAAAGGGCCCCACGCACAGCTGTTATTACTCTCGCCAGTCATGTTGGCAGTTGTGTTGGTGCAGCTGGAGATATCACTGTTGGCAGAATCCAACAAATTTCCTTCCAAATGGCGAAACGATGGACGGTCACGCAACACTTTGTCCAACTCATTGTAAAATAGGCAAATTATAAAGCATTAGCACACTGTCACCAAAACAACCACCACATCCTGCACATTCGTGGTCATTCAAACTTGTATTTAATAGTGCATTTGTGATTTGATTGTCTCAACACATTTGAAAACCAAGTATAAACAAGGTCAATTTGTCAGAGTTGTTAGTGATGTTGCACTGTATCCTACTGAGAGCTGTTTATAATATTCTGCCTCCCTCATGTATGTAATCAGGGCCTGAGAAAACATCAGAAACACATAGACAATTTAATACAAGAGCAGCACTGTGGTCTACATTTTTACTATGATCTAACTATTTGATACAACAACAGACTTGACTTGAATGCTCCTCACAACAAAGAGCAGCATTTACAAGCAGCACAGCAAACCCTAATAATAAATGCAGCCGATCAGTCAACACTGTTGACCAGCTGCAAGCAGAGATCTATTGAGAGGTGGTGAACACAATGTGAAGATTTCAACAGGTTTGGTTCGCCAGGCTTCACACACTGCAGCAATCAAAGCCTGATGCAACACTTGTGTTTGGTTGCAAACCCACCAGCTTTCCTGTGCAAACATGCCAAATTCAATTCTAAAAGTGCCAGGATAAAATACACAAGGCCTAAGATGACTTCTGGGCATAAATATGAACAATGATTTAGATAAACTTGAAATATATGTACATAAACACAGATGGGTTTGTATTTCCAGACCATCAAGCTATGTTAACAAAAGGATACATGGGTTGTTGCTGTCAACGTTGCAGTTGTCCAAGATGAGGGGGATGCCTTCCAGTTCTCTCACCTGAGGAGACAAGTTCAGTAAGACGTAAAAAAATGGACTTTGTAAACATGTCTGTTTTCACTTTCCATGTTTGGCATCGCTAACAAATTTCCATTAGTTATCACAATTTATTTAAAACCAGTTTTGGAGCAATGTTTGTGTTGACAACTTCCTTAGCTCAATAAAGCCTCATTTTAATCAGAGTATCTGGATATGCTATTTGTTTTGTGATTATATTACATCATGTATCAAGGCGTTCTGTATTGTTTGTCATGATGAAGCATCCTTAGGGCAATACAGAACCTGACATAACTTCTGTGAAAAACAAAATGTAAGTTTTCATAGCCTCTCATAGCATTTTCAAAGCAATAGGTGAAAGCAAGTATTAAAGGGATGCTTTGCTGATTTTAAACCAGCTTTGTGTCATAACAGTATTGGCACTATGTAAATCATAGCTGTTACTGCGTTGCATATTTCTTGTCTCCAGTGTTTTCAGAAACATATTTTAGCTTACTGTTTAACTGTAACACAAGATCATTTGTTACCAGCCGACCACTAAAGTGTTTTTGGAGAGGCTACTGACATTATGTCGTCCCTGAGCGGGAGCATTTATTAGTCCGGTGCGGCACAGTGCATTCTGGTAGTTGTAAGTTTTCTACCTCTTGAGGAAAAGTAAATACCACAGTCTTTTTCCTCCATTTTTTCTAGTCATATCACACCAATTTAAAAAGTATTTGCGTCTTCTACGAAAAAGACAGCCTAGTTTATGAAAAGACCATCTATACCAGCACAGACGGCCCATTCTCTCTGAAAAAAAGAGCCAAGAAATGCCTCATCAACACCATTTAAATCTTACATAGAAAAGTCACAGTGAATTGAAGGATTTGGTCGACTAGTGCAGTCTAGCCAGTAACCACTTTTTAAAGAGAAAACAAGTACAAAATCATTTAGAGGCATGAAATGTATCCAAGCTAAGTGTCCCTGTCCATAGCAGAGCCTCACATCTATGCAAAAGCAGCAGTGTGGTTGTGGGTTTGTCTGAGGCCGTCACAACAGGGTGATCTGCTCTGTATCATGTGTCTGATTCTATAGGCTTAATTATTGTCTTTGCTTGCTGTTGCCTTCTTCTTGCCTTTGTGGTTACCCTCCAAACACACTGCTGGGAGCTCCAGAACGAGACCAAGTGCTGAGTTTCACAAAATGGAAATGTCATTGAAACTGTCAATGAAACAAAGTCGCTGACTAGTACAAGCACCCAGGTCTGATTTTCCACTTTCAAAACGATTATCTGAAGTTGCTAACATTATGTCCAGACCCATAAAGAGATGAATAACAAGCGACTGGACCCTGACTTCAGTCCGGTGCACGCAGTTCAGCCCTCTGCACACATCTTAAATTACAATCTCTCCCAAAGGTGAACAGAATGACATTTGGTTTACTGGAAGAGATCTTAGTGAAAACAGATATGGGGTGATTTCAAACCACTGACAGACCACAGATCAGCATCCATAAATATTATAGAGAGGCCAACTGAGGGTGGCCATCCCACAAGCATTCCACAAATCTGTTTCTATTAAGTAGGACTGAGTCTATAATGTGCCACAGATAGAGGCCAATTCCTCCCCACTCGCTTTGTTATCTGTCTTTGCTTTATGTTAATAGTGAGATGCTGACAGATGGCGATGGAGGGAAACTGATAAAATCACAGAGGCGAGGGAGGGAATGTTTCACATTTCAGTGCAAAACCAAGTTGTTGTGTTGAAAGAACTCGTAAGCTTGCAGTCACAGGAACACACAACCTCACGCTTCATTAGACATTACCCTACTTTACAGTCCTCAGTTGTCCTCGGCCCTCAGGAGATCACGGGGTTTGACACAACAGCCCACTACTAGAACCCGCACTCTGAACATGCTAATCTGGTGTACAGATAGGTCTGTCAAAGCAAGAACAGGAGGGCCCCACAGATCTCTCACCCTCCTCTTGACCTTTGACGCCATTAAACCGATCAAGGGTGCTCACAAAAAGCCCACAGATCCCAAAGAAAAAAAGTAATGAATAAGCATCCCAGCTAATAACAATCTTATTTTAGATCTTCTCTGCAGTTTCATTTTCTAAATCCCTAAATCCTTAACATCTTGAGGACCATAATTTGGTTAAATATGAACTGGTGAGCATTTGAGTTCACACGTAGCGCTTGAGAGCCAAGCCAACACCACTTTGCCTCTGATCTGGGGCTTCTATTGGGGAGCCCCAAAAACTGATCGCGGTGGAAAATCAGTGCTGAAGTCTGCTGTTAAAATTTGACATCAGTAATCAACTACTAAAAATCAAGCCATCAATTAATAAAGGTACATTCACACCTTACCTGCTTGGTTTAAAATTAATCAAAATTTTGACCGGTTTGTTTGAAAGTTGCCAATCAGACTCCGCTGTTGAATAAATATCCACCTGAAAAGGAGAGTCTCTGCTTCCAAGCAAACTTTGATAGGATCTGTCTCTGATGTAAATGCATATGGACCAACTTCAGAATTTTTTTATATTAGAGTTGTAGTTTTTGCATGAATTCTTAAGCTCAACTACTACTGAATCCATCTGCTGATTGGGAACTGACAACCATGCTATTTAATAAGAGAACTGTATATGAAGTATATATATTGAAGCATATATATTTATGTCAAGTGATTTGGTAGCCATCATAATATGACCATGCATTACCAGAAGTGGGGGATTTTTGCTAAGTGAAATTTTATTTCTCCACGTGGGTCCATGATAATTCAGGATAACATCATCAAACTGTCTAATAAATGAGGTACCTGTTAGTCCGTATGACTTCCTGTTTACAGCTCTTGATTTGTTCGTAATATGTTAGTGTGAAACTATCCATTTATTCCATACCTTGTTCTGGTTGTTGGTGTTGCCGTAACAGAGGTTTCCTATCAGTCTGATGAGGTGGGCCTTGAAGCTGATGACAGGAGAATGGGAGGAGGGGCCCCCATCTTCACCGAATGCGGAGAAGTTCTGAGCAGCACTGAAAATATTCTTACTGGCCTTCCCTATAGCATGCACCTGCTCCAGGAGTGCTATGGAAAAAAAGGTAAGAGTGAAAAATGAGACAGCATACAGAGTAGCAAGATGTACCCCAAGCTTAAGTTCAAGCTATTACATCTTATTATTCAAATCATGAAAGTGAAATTATGGGTTTTAATTTCTCAAAAATGTACTTGTTAAGTACCTGATACAGTCATTCATGTCAAACTTATTTGTATTTGAACTCTGCTGTGTTTTTACTGTTGTCAATATGAGGCAGGGTTGTGTGCAGGAATTGTGATTTGTTTCTGTCGGTGATTTGATGAGGATCTGGATCAGTTGACATATTTACCATAAAACGGCCAAAATGGACCCACAAACTGCGGTTGTGAACCCGGTCAGAGCGGCTTTTTTAGTGTATGTTTTCATTTACCAACAGTGGTCACTAGAAGGTCAGGATGGTCCTGGAGGAACATGAACTGCCTGTGGTCTGAGGTCATCTCACACAGCACATCCAGCAGGCTAATCACTGTCAGTGCCTCCTGCAGGACCTGCAAGGCATTGCAACCAAAATTGGTCAAATTGGGAAAGGATGCTTAATGTAAGATCATGTAAGGGAGTGGACTTGTGAGTTGGACCATGAATGAAATGAAAAAATAAATAAATAAAACTATAGAGAGCTCTTTAAATGATACACGCAGTTTATGCTCTTCATGAGGGAAATCACATCATACCAACACCAGCTCCACAGACCTGCAAAACATACTTCTCTGTGTTTACATGCATCAGTCAGGTTTACTATCTGTACCTCATCACTGGAGGCGGAGCCAGTGGCGAGAGTCAGCACAGCTCCGCAACCTGTGTGGAAGGAACTAGCCAGGAAGGAAGCCACACTGGGAGGGATGCCACAGTCCCTAGAGTGTTCCTCTTGTAGCTGGGCAATGAGCAGCTCTAATAGGGTAACTCTGAAAACACACACACACACACACACACACACACATCACATATCTATAGTACCTTTAAGCATTAGACATTATTCTGTATGTGTAAGAGGTAGTACTCCCTTATAGGTCATATCAGCTTTCAACAACTTACATACAACAATTTTGCATTATCAGAGAATTTCTTTGAGAGGTTTCATGGGACAGTGTTTATTATAAGATCAGTGTCTGTGTAATGACAGCACAGAACATTACAGGAGCCAAGATCAGCCTTGCTTGCAATCTTTTTTTTGTCAGTTAATAATTTGTTTTCTCATGATAACAGGTTAATTTATGTCGCTTTTCAAGATAACGAGATAGGATCACTGTCCTGACTGAGGGGGAGGATTCATAACTGTTGTCAAGCTGTAGTTTTGTTTGCTGCAGTTGTGTCATTAGAGCAGACAATCTCCTTTTATAGTAGCCAACGAGGAGAGGTTGACCAACTCCCATCTCTCTCCTTCAGCCAGCAGCTGCTCAAATAAAGCCTCTGAAGTTGCAGCTGGGCGTTTTCTCCTTAAATGATGAGGACGGATTGTTATGTTATCTCTAACATAAAGACACAGTTTCTGCCTTTGTTAGACTTTGACTGAAATACAGTCTGATGCACTTATCCATAATGGGTTGGGCCTTCTTTTTGATCTGACATTTCCAGCTTAAATCTGTTGCACAGTTGTCAAGATGCCATCTATTCATGCTGACATGGCACTCCTGATCTCAGATAAACATTATAAGTAATACTGTCATGCTGTAGAGATGTCCTGGCCCTACATATCATATTCTACAGACTCTAAATAAAATTTTTGGTTGGTACAGATCCCTGCAAAAAATCACACTGTAATCATTTAATGTGTTATTCTATGAAAATGACAACGAGGATGTTAAAATTACCATTCCTGTTTATCATGCAAATTATATTGCAATTGTAATATCAGTCAAAAATAATCGATCGAAATAATCAATTTTTTCAGAATCATTCAGCCCTAAGTGGAAAAACATAAAAATAAAGTACCTTTCATGGTGTGACATCCCAGAGTACATGCTCTCCACCAGAGCTGAGCACTTGAGGAAATACTGGGTAGCAATGATAACCCTGCAAATATATGAATACCAAATAAAACTTTAAAAAGAAGTAGCATATCATAGTTAGTGATTCCTTAATATGATATACACACTGCAAACTCTTCAGACATATAAACCAACATTTGCTTTACACACATAAACACACAATCTTACGTCCAGTCCAGGTCGGGTTGAGTCCTACAGAGCTCCATCACCCTGAGTGCAAGCTGGATGTTCTGTGGATCAGACAGTTCTTCCACCTTGGCTTCATCCAGACATGTGTGGAGTACCATAGAGGCGTAGTTCACCGCCTTCTCATCATCAACACTGAGCAGCTGCCTGTTTACACATGTTTGGGTTCACTCAGTGTAAGGACAAACGTGAAAAGCTTTTACAAATAACGAAACTGAAACAGAATATGTATTATAGTAAAAGTAAAAGGTTTCCTGTGTCTCAAATTGACACTGTTTTTAGTGTGGAAGAGACACTGAGCTCTTTACATGACATGAAACGTGGCCTAATGAGTTACCAGAATACCCACACAAAAAGTTTACTGAAAACTTACAAACTTAATGACAGCATGAATTATGTATTTTATGTAACAGAGTTGCTTACTGTGATTAAAAAAACATAACTGAAGCACACAAAACTTACAGGAAAAGATTTGGGAAGCTCAGCCGCCAAATGTCATCTTTACACATCTGGTTTCCAACCGATAAGTTACCGAGGAACTGGATCCCACAACGAAGAGCTGGGCCATAGGGGATGATTTAAAAGGAAGGTCAGTATTCAAAAGAGTTGCAGAACGTATCAGATCATTTTTCAACGATCAATTTCCAGATTTTTAGACTTACGTTCAAATATGCTATCTCTGCTCTCCAGACGTGTGGTCTGAAGGAGGCTCAGGAGTTTAAAGGATATATCAATGAAACCAAGCTCCCTAGAAGAAGCGGAAAAATACATTATGTGCTTGCTGTATGTTGAGTCGCTTCCTTGCACATTTCTTTTGTCAAATAATGTGAACACAATAACATGTACACACCCTGTCTAATGCAATCTAGTAAAATAGAATTGTAATAACACCTACAATTTTGCAAAATACAGTTGAATTACTGTTCAGGCTTTGCCAAGGAGGTGTTGATTGTACTCTGCAGTCACTTTCGAGATGACAAAATTTGTTAAGTTAATACATCTGTCTCATATTCTACCATCTCTTAATTGTATTACCTGAGCAGACTTTGGTTGCGAGTGCTCTGGACACAGGCGTTCCTCTGAGCCCTGAAGCACTCAGCGGTCAGCTGCAGCTGCAGGGTGATGGACTGCAGGTCCTGATTGTCACAGCTGGCAGCCTGAAGCTCATCACACAGTCGGGACAAGACTTTCAGAAGGCTGGAGAACGCCTCCTCTTCCACAGTATCCCTGGGAGAACAAAGTTGACCAGAAAAAAAAAAAAGGAAGGACAGTTACTTTACAACAGTAGTACCCAAGACTGAGGGCCAACAGGGGGAAATGTGGATTGAAACTTAAGATGATGGGACTTTTCCCTCAGCAGACATTTAATCAGCAGGTGTAAGCAGTGTTGGGGAAAGTACGTTAAAACAGTAGTTACCAAACTACTAGCTACTTTACAATAAAAAGCAGTTAAACTACACCTAACACACTTGACACTGAGTCAAGTGGTTAGGTGTGTTTGTTTTAGGGACTGGGGCAAGCCAATCCCTACCTAGGCAGCCTGAGAATGTGTTTTAAGGAGAGGCTGGGATTGTTGGGGTGGGATTAGGAAATAGGACTGCGACAGTATGAGATTTACACGGTACGACAACCCTTGAAGAAAGTATCATTGTATTTCAAAATTATTATCACTATCAGTCAAAATGACCCTCGAAGGAATGAAAACAGAAGGGTAATTTTGGATGAACAAATGTTCTATTACTATTATTGAAAACTGAAACCATATTTTTCTTTCATTTACAATATCACAGATAACAAAAAGTACACAATATAATAACAAAATGTCAATTCAAAAAGCTTTATTGGCATGACATTTAACATGTGTTGCCAAAGCACAATTATAGTTTAAGACAGTGAATTCAATTAACTGCAATGAAATATAACAGGTATACAACCGGTATATTGCTGCAACCCTAAAAACCTTAGTCATAGTATTTGACTGCAGACATCTTGGTTGCAAACCAGAGGGCATTTTAGTCAAAGGGCAGATGACTAACAATAAATGACAACTGTGCCCAACGAGCTGTAGCATTATGTCATACTGAAAAGCATCATGACAACAGTGTAAGTAATTTATAATAAACTACATAAACTACATGACTCAGAGTAATTCACCACTGAAAAAGCTACTAGGTTTTGAAAGTAGGTAAACTGCCAGCCAACTACTGCAAACTGTAGTTACACTAGTGACATGTAGTGTACTACTACTAAACACTGGGTCTAAGTAATAACACTATCAACTGCGCCATCATTAGTGAGGCTAATTAGTTGCACCTGTGCTTTTCCTTGATAACTCGAAATGTCTGAACCCATAACGAGCTTGTCAGTCGTCTTTGTGAGTAACAGCGGTTAACTAATATAAATTATATTGCAGTTAATCGTTCAATAACTTTCCACCTCACTGTTTATTAGCACAGTGGTACAAAAACCTGAGTAACGGTAGCCAATGGACCCTCAACGTGAACATACGCCGGATGTTATTTGATGCGCAGCGGCTAGCTTAGCCTGTAAGCTAACACCCTCCGTTTCTTTCGTAAAGGCACAAATTGACTTTGTCCGCACCTGTATTCCTTGTCCCGTAACGCGGTCGTGAATGTTTTTAAAACCTGCAAGTGTTCCGGGCAGTGTTCCTCGTTCAAAATGCCTGCGATAGACGCTGAGATGTTCATGTTGCTGTCGGTAGTAGCTGCCATGTTTGCCTGCATCTTCCCTGTGGGCGGGACTTCCGGATACTTTTCTAACACGCTATTGCTTGAATGCAGAATGAGGGCGGAGTCAGAGCATGTGCTGCTGTTTTCACTGAAGTTGTCAAGTCACTCTTGTCAGTGTTGGCCCACACAAACATTAAAAAGAAAGAACCCCTGGAAATATTATTTATTACACTCTTTCCACAAAATATTGTACTGCTATTATATGATGATCTTGTACAATATGATGCATTGCTGTGGATTAAACCACCCAACAATCAAGCAGTTAAAATGAGCACAATCTTAAACATATACAGCAGTAAAATGTAACATACAGTGATATTAGTCTAAAAACATCAAAAAATTATCAGTGAAACGCTACATGGGAACATTTTTACTGCACCATAACTACTTTAATTTTTGATACTATAAGTAAATGTTGCTGATGATACTTAGGATACACAATTAAACCTAAATAGGGTTTAGAATGCATGACTTTTACATGCAGTAGAGTAGACTATTTTCACAGTGTGGTATAAGTAAGCTACCTTTTTACTTGAATAAAGGACCTGGATACTTCTTCCACCATTGCAGACTGCAAACAATCTCTTTGGCTGATGCCAGTTCTTCAGCATCACATCAGCTTTATAATTGCATCAGTCATCATATTTAAGCAGTTTGATAGTCTGTTGAGATGGATATTGGCTTATTCTCACAGTTTTGTAAAATATTTTGTATTTAACATGTTTTACAATGTTTAAGAAATCCGCTGAATCTCACTTTTGTCATGCTATTTTACACCCACCATTAGCCTAATATAGGATGTTTGAGGCTGTTATTCGGGCAAGTGGGCAGCTTCCACCATGTATTTTATTGAATTAGTGTACTGTGTACCTATACTTACACTCTTAGAAAACAAGGTGTTCAAAAGGATTGAGGTTCTACCCAGAACCATTAGCAAAGTGTTCTTTGTAAGACTAAGGATTCCCTTTTCATCTTTAGAAGAAAAGATTCTTAAAGGATTGTTGAGGCATAGGTGTTAAATGATCCTCACCCTCAATTATTCAAATGTTTACCCATATTTCAAATGGTATTTTTAAATGTAAGTGTATCTGGATTCCCTTTAATTGAATAATTTGACCTGCGTTCTGCCATAGTAGATATCCTTACCATTATTTAATGCCATACAATACCACACAGTCTGTTAAATTTTTTGTTTTTGCGGGTACCCGGTACTTGGCATTTTGTATTTAGTTCTGTATTTTACTATGCTGTAGTAGTTCTGATTTTACAAAATCTCCATCCACTATTAACATGATTGTGAATGATAGTGGTGTGGGTTGTGCTGGACCACATCAGCCCTGGCCCTTTTGGAGCCTCTTGAAGCCCAAGGCTGCTGAACGTGGTTCCCTTGGCCCCAGACTAACCTGTAAGACTAAAACCATGATTGGTAAACATAGACTGTATAAAATAAAATAAATCCATGGTAAATCCATAGGTAATTTAGTTAATCACCATTTTAGAGCCCTCCTGTGTGGATTTTGAATAAAACCATTGGAATATAACATGGTTCTTGGTAAAAACCCCTTGTTGGTTTTAGATGTATCCCTTGGGATATAATAGGGTTCCCTATTGAACCTCTGAGTGGGTTCCTGTCAGCACCCTTAGAAGGTGGAGAGGTTATGGATTGAACGCCCAGAGAGGGTTCTGGGTGGAAGCATTATACCATAGAAAGGTTCTCTGTAAAACCTATTATAGGGGGCTCTGGTTAGAACCTTTCACATATGGTTCTAGGTATAACCCTTTATGTTGGGTTCTGGGTAGTACCTTCTGAAAGGGTTTCAGGTGTAACCTTTATCAAAGGTTCTACCTGGAACAAAAAGGGTTATTTTACGGGGACAAGCTGAAGAACACTATATAGTTCTAGTTAGCCACTTTGTTTCTAAGAGTGTAGACGTATCTATAATATATCATCCAGTAAGTGCTGAGATAGAAGTTCTACACAGTCTGTGAGCTGCAGCTGCTCTCACATCTGAAATCCATTCACCTAAAGCAAATTTTTAAGGTCATAAGATCAATTGATTGCGACCAGACAAGCTGTGGGACAGCTGCAACAGCAAAGCCACAGGACAAGCCTTTGGGATATCCATGTAGAGTGGCGAATTTTAGATTACAGGATTTTCTTCCGTCTGGTTGTCCCCTGTGTTTTCACTGGCCAGGCACAGCACAGCAGTGGTGAAAGGCAGATCAATGCGGAAGAGAGTTGATTATGGATGGTGAGAAGTATCCACCTCAAGCAATTTGTCCACTTTAAGATGGGGTATCCGAAGATCCAAACATTCCCAGTAAAGGATTCCCATTATTCATTCCTCTGAGTGGAATAACTGGAAATATCCTCACAAAGTGGAAGTGGTACATTTTGATGGGGATTCTGGAGCATTGGGTTACAGGAAAAACAGGACATCCTATCAGATTTTAGTTATTCTGGAAACCTCAGTTATGTTAACTAGAGGACAGTTGGTTTAGTCTGCAGTGGTAGAGGAACAAGCTATTTTCAGTAAAAAACATGAGCACAATTAACCGCACAGTCTTTATTATTCACAGATGGTTGCGCACTCTGTTGGTACAAAACACAATCAATGCTGAAAGCAAGTCCATAGATGAAGCGTTTTGTTATCAAATGAAGCATGAGGCATCAAACATCAAAAAGTTCCAGGTTGACCAACAGTTTATCAATGTGGCAATCATGACAACAAAGTCTAGATTTAAGGTAAACACAGTAGACAGTAGCCTAGTTAAGGAGATGACAGCACCCTGCTAGTCTGTTACATTATTTTATTACACTCTTGTAAAAGGAATGTAATTTTTCAACAGATCTGGGGTAGAGGCATCAAGTGAGAAATTAGTATTTGTATAACATTACATTTTTATTTACAATGTTGGTTGGTTGGTCGGTCCAACATCACTGACATAACTAATAACCTAACAACTTTGAAGATCCCCTGACTTCATATCTACAGCCACCATCAGGTCAAAATTTCAGTTTGTCCAATACTTTGGTTAATGACCAAACACAGATGACATTCCCATCAGCCTCAGTTGTACATTGTGCTTAGTTCTAGTTAGCAAATGTTAGCATGCTAACAGACTAAACAGAGGGGGTTAACATGGTGTATACCTGCTAGACATCAGCATGTCAACATCGTAATTGCGAGAGCGTGTCTATGTTCCACAGGTCCTATGTTCCCCATTGTGTTCATGCCACTTTCTTGTCCATCTCTGTCCCTTGAAATAGGCTAGCTTTGGTTTACTCTCTGTATCAATACATAAGAAGGCGAAGAGCCATAAAGAAGTTAAAATCTATGATTAAAATTGGCAAGTATGATTGCGTGTGAAGGTTTCGGACCCCTTTCCAAGTCTTTTCTCCTAACTTTAACCTGTTTGGAGATGGGAGTAGTCAGTCGTTATGAGTATTTTACCTTAACCTGACCTTTGACGTCTTTCCTCACCTTGACCTGCTAAAAAATGGGAATTAAACCTGGCCCTACACTTCTTTTCTATCCCTTAGTTAGCCCTTGTTTAATTCCTTAACTGGTTAGTTCCTTTTCTTTTCAATTCATTCATTCTTGTATTAGTTTTTCAGTTTCTAGGGTGGTAATTTAATTTGGAACTGTTCTCCGAACACAGAGAGAGCAACTATATCTAGATAAAGACCTGTGCCAGTGTAATTCCATCACTCTCAGAGACACGATTTTACTCCCCTAACGTAACCCATGTGATATTAAACGGATACAGAGTTGGGGAACATCTTTCCCAGGTTTCCATTACATGCTATAGACAGAGAGCTTGGGAATGCAGAACCTCAGGAACGTAGGACCCTAGGTGAGTACATATGTAGAACTGGGGAACAGAGAACCCTAGGAACAGAGGAATGACCCCCTGCAAGCATGTTAGCATATTCAAGTTAGCATTAGCTCAAAACACTGCTTTGACTGTACATTCTTAGTAGTCCAGTAGCTTTTAACAATGGGTTCTTGTTTAATCAGTGTATATTGTGTTGAAATTATAAAGACCTATTGTAAATGAATGAACTGGATGGTTTGCAAACTGTTTCTGTAGTTTTCAGTGCATCTAAAACCCTTGCATGAGTAAATCCAATGGTTTTTTATCTTATTTATCTTACCTCACATGCAAAACATTAGCATTTGAGGTGTTTTTAAATGATAAGTGTGGTGCCTCCAGATATATTTGCAAGTTATAAATTATGTGCTGTATTGCAAATGCAGTGCTGTTCACTCTTTAGCTGAGCTCAGAACCAGAACTCAGAGATGAAGACATGAATGATGACAACATTGCGATGGGAAATGATCCCTGACTTGACATAGTTCATAGCCACCTCCAAGACAAGGTCCCTGGGGCCAATGATTGGCTTTATCTGCCGAACCACACCTGAGAGATGACACAGATTTGGATTAGTGACAGAAATTCAGCTTTGGAAAAGATATGCGTAAATGTAACATCTGTATATAGAGCACAAGGACAGATATTGTGCATGTCTGGGTCAAAAACTGAGTTCACTTTAGTATCTGTTTATCACAAGTAACATTATTGCGATATTCAACAATGTTTTGGCATATTTTCCTCCTACGATGCACGTACTATTTAATAAAGGATTTGATAAAAGATTGACTGCCTGGTTTCAAGTGATGCTCTCTCCTCTTACCCATAATCATGCCCTGGTGAGAGCGCTTCTCCACATCAAAGGAGAACTGGTCATCTGCAGATAGGATGTCAAAGAAAACATCGGTGGCACCGGGCAGAGGAGCAGGGTTAGCCGCCGCAAGTGTCCGCAGGAAAACTATTTCTGTTGGAAGAATTGGTTTAAAGTTTGTATTAGTCTGAGGGAAGAAAACCACAGAGTGCGCTCGGTTCTTCAAATCAGATATTTATGATATGATTAAACAATTGTTCTGTGGGTTGACAGAAGTAATTGAATCTTATGTGCCGTGGCAGGTTGGTGGGCGGAAAGTTGTATTTCAATGAGGCTGCAAATAATTTTAGACTTTGCTATTACAAGCTACTGAGTTAACTCTATCAGCTCCAGAACAGATCCTACTTGTGTTAAACAGCCTCTTCAAATCTCTTATCACCTTAACATGTGAATTTATTGCACATTTTCCCTTTCAGAATAATCAGGACAATCTGAAAATGGAGACTATTTTATGTAAAAAAAATTACATTAAATATTTGAATTTAGTTTCATCTGGAAATCTTTGATGCAAAACGATTTTAATGGAATTATGAAATACATGTCAGATGTGAGGGCAGCATGCTGGTGTGGTGGTTAGCACTGTTGCCTCACAGCAAGAGGGTTCCTGGTTCAATCCCAGGAGGTAGCCCTTCTGTGTGGAGTTTTCTCTGGGTACTCCGGCTTCCTCCCACAGTCCAAAGACATGCAGGTTAATTAAATGGTGACTCTGGCCGTAGGTGTGAATGTGAGTGTGAATGATTGTCTGTCTCTATGTGTTAGCCCTGCGAAAGTCTGGTGACCTGAAAATGGATGGATGTCAAATATGACAGCTCATTACAGAAACAGTAATCCAACTAACCAGCGGAAACTGTGAGGTTTTTGGTGTAACTCGTTATGGCTTTACAGCAGCCTCACAACTATTAAAACGGGCAAAAATTAATTAAGTGCAACAAGGAACATTTGCTCAAGGTACCTTTACTGGATTAGTATAACCAATAAAACGCCCTTTCCCATTAAAGGTCCAAAGAGTCCAAGAGTTTCTTAGGCAGAGGAGAAAATGGTGGGAACACAAAGAGGTCAGAGAAATATCCTCCAAACACTGAACAGTGAGTAAATGAAATGCAACAAATGAGACTGTGCAGGGAAATATTTGTGGTTGATCTCACTAGGGATACACACACATTTCCCGCCCAACAAAATAATGCTATAACACCAGAGATAAAATGATCATAATTCTAAGTTATTTGAAAAACTGAAAAAATGCAATAGTGCAGCAGTGATGACTTGAGACTTCCATTAGCACAGTAACACTTTCACAGTCAGCAGTTCATTTCATTGCCACTGGGTGTCCACAGCTTGCAGGCTCACAAAAGGGTGTGTCTGTGACAACCAATCACATCTGTTAAAAGAATGAGTCATACCTGGCAACAGGGTCAATCACACCACCTCACTCAAGTTAAGGTTTGTCTCTTCCTTGCCCAAAGTTGCTCTAAGAACTTTCCTAAATCACTCCTAAGCTAGGACTCCTTACTAAAAATTTTCAGGCTAAGTTAGGAGCTCTCTGAGAGTATTCTCTAAATGTTTGTGAATACAGCCCCTGGATCTTAAGTTACCAGAGAAAAAAGGAGAGGTCAGATCAGCAAGTGCTGGGCTAGCAGCCTGTCTCTGACATGCCAAACAGCATCAAAGAAACACTGATTTGTATCTTGAAACTGCTTTATTCAGTGTTTTTACCACTTTAAATCACTAGGTCCATTTGTTTTGGAGAGAAAGAGACCTCTGTGAATAATTCAGCTCATGGTTAAAGCCTGCTGAACATCTGGATCAAAAATAAGGTAAGGACACACTGAGATATCAGAGAAAATAGGTAAGTTGGGCGAGTGAGCCATCTGCAATGTGC
This sequence comes from Epinephelus moara, assembly GCF_006386435.1. NCBI lineage: Eukaryota > Metazoa > Chordata > Actinopteri > Perciformes > Serranidae > Epinephelus > Epinephelus moara. The sequence continues at coordinate 12,000,513 of NC_065528.1, forward strand.
CAAAACGCATAGGAGAAACACTGATTTGTATTGTGACACTGCTTTAATTAGTGTTTTCATCAGTTTAAATCACTTGATCTGTTTGTTTTGGAGAGGAAGAGACCTCTGCAGATAATTCTGCTCTCACTAAAAAAATGCCTAAACAATGAATACCGTAGGAATTCTGACCGGGAGAAGTTTCGGCTGGTTGCAATTAGCAATCCTCACCACTAGATGTCACTAAATCCCCCTAAATTTTACACACTGGATCTTTAAGGACAATGGGAATCAACCTAAATCCAGCAGGACTAATATGATTTAATCATGTGACACAGACGACCACAACATCTTCACACCTGCATCATAGCAGCACATGCACATTATCACATATAATGTTGAATGCATCTTGCGAAGGCCATCTGCACGCATAGTTAGAGCTTACTGTACTACTTCTAGCTTTTCTTACCCTCTGGTTCATGGAAGTCTCTGAAGGTTGGCAGAGAGAGGGAGGTGTGGGTGATGAGGTGGACGGGGTCGAGATTGCAGCCAATGTCGTTTGGTTGGCAGGCCTTAATGCAGCGTGCATTGACTGAAGCATCTCTCTTGAATCTGAAAAAGGACAAACAGTGGTGATGGAAAGGAGGCAAGATGGAAGGACTGAAGGAAAAGGGAGATTTATATATGTGCCAAGGACATCACAAGGAGAAGTGTGAATTTCTTACATTCTTAACCTATACCGTACACAACAGTATTCATAAGAAAAAGCTTTGACCACAGCTCCACAGTTGAGTTGAGTGAGAAGAACCTGGCAACACCTGAATAGCCCCATAGACCTCCATGGTTAACCAAGGAACGGGTGCCTTGAAGGGGGCCAAACCCTGATTCCACAACCTAAAATCATGTTTGTGGGGCTCCTCGACGTGAAGACAGTAGTGCTTTCAAATGTGACCTCAAAAACTGCAAAGGGAGCAGAGCCGTGTAATTAGCAGAAAGCAGGTGAGTCCAAGTTGTTCGCTAAGCATGAGGCCAAAGCCACAGAGATGATTGTGTGGTATTTTACAGCAGGGAAAATGCCACACAAAGGAAAAATGGGATGGTAGAAAAACCAGGCGAGGATACGAAACAATGAATATCATTTGATGTGATCAATGACATCATGTACACATGGTAAATGAAAAAAAAATCACAGTTTTGACAGAATCAGCAGCAGAATCAGCATAAATGTTTTTCCAAAGGACTATACACTATCTCACCAAAATATAGATACTATTATTAGTGCATACAGTATTTGACTATCTTTACATATTTGAAATAATTAAGTTAGCATTTTGGAAAGTAGGTGGTTATATGGTCGAAAGATTTAAGAGGACTTTGTGTATTTCATATCTTTGCATTTTCAATCTGCTCTATATGCATTAAACCCCAGAAACCACCGGTAGGAAAGTGGAACGGTGGAAAATTTGTCTGGCTGCATTTATCCTGCTGACCAGCACAGCTACTGGCCTTTTGGTATCATTTACAGCAAATCAACTGATAACCACCCAATACCAACACTAAAAGCACCATCCATCATACGAGCTGTAATGCTGCTCCACCACTAATTGAGCCCCCACGCTGGCCGAGCCCCAGGTGCCCATAAATAAGTGCCACGCTTATTTTTCTTGCTATCCGCTATGGCGAGGCTCGTTTGATCCTATGGTGAGGCCGCTTGGAACAGATCACTGGAAACATTGCTTTCAACATTACAAATGACCACAGCAGAGGAAGCACGAGAGTGGTGGCAGAAAACCATTGCCGGTGTGTGTATGTGTGTGTGAGTGTGTGTGTGTGTGTGTGTGTGTGTGTGTGTGTGTGTGTTTCTGCTTAAATATTAAAAGAGACATTTTTATCTGTCATTTTTTTATTCCAAAGACAAAGAAAGTACACATAAAGGGAAGCTGCCACACAGACATGAGGTAGAATGAGCTGCAATCAATGCAAATGAGCCGCATGAACAACTCTGTCATGGTGTTGTAGGGACCCTCAACAGCTAATGGGCCCCATCTAGTGGTAATATGTGCTAATACACTTAATATCTACTGCTACATCATAAACTAGAATAAATAATATGTAAAAAAAAAAAAAAAAAAAAAGGCTTTTAAGGTTAAAACAGCTGAAAACAAGGTATTGCTTTGAAGACAGGCATCTCTAAAACCACATTACCAATACAAATGCAATTCTATTCACAATTCTGGCTTGTTGCTTTGACAACCAATCATACACTGTAAAATTAATTGTTTTACACAAAAGGAATTGTTTTTTGTTGTTGTTCTTTTGGGGGGGGGGGGGGGGGGGGGAATATACCTACTCACTTTCTTGCTGAGAGATAGATGAAATATGGTAAATATGAAGCTCCAGCAGCCAGTTAGCTTAGCTTAGCATAAACACCCCAAACAGCTAGCTTAGCTCTGCCCAAAGGTAACAAAACCGGCCTACCCGCACCTGTAAATCTCACTAACTCTACATCTCCTTTGCTAGAGTTTTGTGTCGGACTATTTCTAAGCTAGGTGCAGTGACAAAGCCAGGCTAGCTATGTCCTTGTTTCCGAGCTTTATGCTAAAATCAAGCTAACCGGCTGCTAGCTGTGGCTTCATTTTTAGCACACAGAGGAGAATTAAGATATAGCCTAAATGTTAGATACTTTTTTTTTTTTTTTTCAAATAACCACTCAAATTCAATAGGCTTCTGTAGCATCATTTTAGTTTGGCTCAATTATGGTGTTGCCCCTTGTTAACTGTAGAGTGGTGCAGGAATGAGTCCTAAAACCTAGCAATTAATTAGCATTTTAGCACTCCCAGCTCCTTCGTCTTAAAGTCAATGGATGTCTTGGATGGGTTTTTGGTTAGATGCCTGAAATAAGGTCTGTGGTGAATACAAAGCTTAAGAGACTAACATGTTTTGCGACATAAAATACATCAGTAAACACCCCACTCCTAAAATTTGAAGCCTTTGCATGTCTTAAAAAAGTGCTCACAAGTGGCTAAATGAGACAGACAACATCATCATGCCAAAAACATCTGCCTTGTTGCGGTGGCGACATTTAAGTCATGCGACCATGATGTAGTACGTTTATAGCTTAACGTTACCTATTTACGTCAGGCAATTGCATATATGCTTCAAAAATCGTAAATGCTGTGTTCATTTGTGAAGTTTATTTTCTGCGATAATCCAAAATCCAATGGAAAAGTCCCACTAGATTTTTGTTGAGGGAACCAGGGTGACGCTAACTTCCTTGTTGGCCTACAAATAAACATCATTCCTGCAGCACTCTATTAGTAGTAAGATTAGATGTAAATGTAGTAGAGGGAAGGCTGGAGCTGTGACTCCTGTATAAAAAAGGGTGGATCAAATTGGAAACCACATAGGCTACAGGATTGGGGAGGACTAAATAACAATAGACTTAAAACACAGACTGTACATTTCACAGCCTTCTAATATGGAAATGTGACAAACACAGCGATCTTGGCCATGTACAGATGTGCCTTTCCATAGCGAATCAGCTTCATCTCTACGGTCAGGAAAAAGTCCCGGGGTTGGGATAAGGTACGGCGCAGTAAAATCTCTCCTCCATGAGCATGTTGTGTCATGCCGAAGTATCCCTCCTCGTCACCGGAGACTATGCTGATCAGTATTTTGTCTCCTGCCACGGAATTGGAGGGCCCCATCCGGAAAACATCAGCGGGGACGGGAGTGTTGGTGGGGAAGCTGATGTTGTAGAAGGAGATTCTCAGCGGGAGCGAGAAACACGACGCAGGATCCCGCGTGAACTCGCAAGTTACGCGCTCGCAATGACTGAAAGGGAAAAAATGAAATGCGCATTGGACCGAGGGCAGAGACTGCTGCATACATGTGTAGAAAAAGAGGTAAAGGACAGAGAGAGGCATAATGGACGTAAGCTTGAAGGTGAGAATGGAATTTGTGACCGAAAACTGCAGGTAAATGTCAACAGCAGGCCAGAACAGAACAAGCACATCAAAGACAATAAGTAAAGTAAGAAAAAAAGAAATAAGGAGTCTTAATACTACACTACAGCTGAGTAAGATGCATTCATGCTCAGGTGGAAACAATCAACCCTTTCATTTCAACCAGCTCTCACCCCTGTGCTGCTTGCCGAAAGTTTGGAGGACACCTGAAGGACAGACAACGAAATCCACCCTGGATGTTGAAGCAGCTTTCAGACACAGAACAAGTATGGCTCCCCGCTGCACATTCATCAATGTCTGGAAACACAGGGGGATGCAAAGGTTAGACATTTAATAGGGGGATGCAAAGGTTAGACATTTAATAGGGGGATGCAAAGGTTAGACATTTAATAAATGTACAAATCCGTTTTGACTGACAAGGGTTAGCAAAGGTTTGTCTACTGACCTTGGCATGTGCGTCCATTGTGTGCGAGGGTGTAGCCTGTCGGTGGGCATGTGCAGTAAAAACTTCCTGGGGAGTTGGAGCAGCGGTAGGAACACACATGACCTCCAGTAGGCAGAGCACACTCATCAATATCTGCGAGTGGGAGAGAGTAAAAGTTTATGCGGCGTTTAAACAACTCGGAAGTTGAAAGTTTCGGACTTCCTACCAGGAAAAGTCCAATGAAACACCACTTAACGTCAGAGTTCCTACTTGTAAACTCACCAATGGTAGCAACCATGGAAGTGCACATAATATACCATGAACTAAGAGACAACCTGAAGTATATTTGCCTGTAATAAATTAAAGGATCTGTTTGATACGATTTCAAGTATAAAAGTGTTTACATTTGGCATCTTGCACCTGAACGCCTGAAGGTCAAGTTGGAAATTTCAGCTGGGAAATTCCAACCCTTGACTTTGACTGGTATGCAGCATATCACCATAAAGGCCAACAGTACCTTCACACGTTATCCCATCGATGTCACTCAGCTGGTAACCACGGCGACAGTAGCACTGGTAGGAGCCGTAGACATTTGCACACTCCTGGCTGCAAGGGTTGGCTTCACACTCATTGACATCTGTTGACATACAGGCAGATAGAGACCTCAAAATGTGTCATATATGGGTTCAAAAAGATCAAGTCTTTGACACAATTTGGGTTGTAAGGTACAACTGAGATATTGTATATCTATGGAAACCCATTTCAATCAGTGTAAAAAAAAACTATCTTACTTCTCAAAATAATTACTAAGTATCTCAAAGTAATGACTTACTTATCTCAAGAGAATGAGGTACTTTCTTAAAATAATGACTTATCTCAAAATAATGACTACTTTAAAGTATTGACCTCAAAATAATTACTTTCTATCTCAAAATATTGACCTCATCATCCTGAAAGAATGTGTTAGGATATCAAAATTATGAGATACTTTACAGACATAAGTATCTCAAAATAAAGCGACGATTTCTCCAAATAATAACTTACTTTACATTATGACTTAGTTTCTCAAATAAATTACCTAATTATATAAAAAATAATGAATTATTTTTTAATATAATGAGATACTTTCTCAAAATTATGACTTAGTATCTCAAAATAAAGGAGTTCACAAAATAATTATTGATAATAATAATTATAATATATTATAAATCTTATTAATAATAATAATAATAATTATAATATATTATAATTATTATAATATAATATATATAATATTGTTATAAAAATATACTTAGAAAATACTTAGTATCTTAAAATAAAAAGAAGATTTCTCAAAATAATGAATTAGTATCTCAAAATAAAGAGGAGTTTACAAAATAATGAGATGTGTACTTTAAAAAAATGACACTATCTCAAAACAATGATACTTTCTCAAAGTAACTGCCTTATTATTTTGAAATAATGAGTTAGTATCTCAAAATAGAGAAAAGATTTCTTAAAATAATGAGATACTAGCTCAAAATGGTGACTTTCTATTTTAAAAATAATGATTAGTATCCTAACATAATCAGACACTTTCTCAGAATAATGCGTTAGTATCTCAATATAAGAAGCTTTCCCAAAATAATTAGACACTTTTTAAAAAAAAAATAGTTAATTAGTATCTCAAAATAAAGAGACATTTTTTTTCAAAATATTGACTTCATATGGCAAAATAATGAAAAACAAAACTATTATTTTGAGATACTAAGCCAATGCTTAAGCTAGGTGAGTCATTATTTTGAGAAATTATCTCAGTATTTCAAGATAAGTCATTATTTTGAGACACTAACTCATTATTTAGATACATTTTCTCATTATAATGACTGACAGGGTTTTTTTTTTCATCACACTGGCAGAAATGGGTTTCCATATATATTTATAACATAAGGCTTAAAGAATTGGTGAAATGAGGATTGGTTTTACCTTCACAGTTTCTGCCATCATGGGACAGTCTAAAGCCAGTGGTGCAGCTGCACTGGTAGGACCCTTCTGTGTTGTCACACTTGTGGGCACAGAGTCGTCCAGGATAATGCCTGCACTCATTGATATCTAAGGAACATGGGACAGACGATGAATCTGAGAGTCCAAATCTACTAGTTCCACTTCACACTTGTCCTGTGCCACTTCTTCCCTTAAAATACGTTCTTTCATAGCTGATATGCATAAAACATTATAATTGAAACAAAAATATAGTGATGAATGTGTACAGCACCTTCACACAGTCTGGTGATACTGTTGAAGATGAAGCCAGTTCTGCATTCACAGCGGTAAGAGCCCACCAGGTTGACACAGCCGTGGCCGCCACATACATTTCCTGTTCGACACTCATCCACATCTGTAACATGAGGGGGAGGCATCACATATCTTTAATTGAAAAGGGGAATTAAAGTGAAAAAACACAATATTGAAGACTTTACAAACAGTAAAGTCATTTATTATGACAGTATCTACCTTCACAACGTGTGCCGTCCTCAGTTAGATGATAGCCACGTCCACAGGTGACCGTGTTCCTGCGACAAGTGTAGGAGCCCACTGTGTTGATACAAGTATGGCCAGGCAGGCACGGACCAGCATGGGCCAAACACTCGTTTAAATCTAGTGAGAGAACACATTTAGCCAAGCTCACCTTTTACCTGTGAATTATTCATACCTGATTGTGACACTGAACTCACCAATACAGCTGCCGATGGCGTCCTGAATGAAACCATCTGAACACCTCTCCTTCGGGTGGCAGCGGAACGAGCCTGCTGTGTTGGTGCACATAAAGTCTGGTCCACAGTTATGGCTCCCTAATGTGCACTCGTCTATGTCTGGAACAGGCAAGGAGGAAAAAATGATTGAAGCATAAATAAAGTCTGCATAAATATTTTTCTTGCATGAAATACTGTAAAAAAATATGACACGTCTTGGTTATTTATACGTCTTGGAATCAGGTAACTAAAATTGTAGAATCAGAAAGGATTTTTTTTTGGCTTGTTACCTTGGCAACTGTTGTCCTCTTTGAGTTCATACCCGGTGCCACAGCTGGTTTCCCTCTGACAGCGAAAGGAACCCTCTGTGTTGATGCAAACTTGGCCGAAGATGCAGTTGTGACTGCCAGTCAGACACTCATTGACATCTGAGGGGAGAGACATATACTCAGTGGTCAGTGGTCAGTGATGTCACATTTTTGACTACAGCCACTTAGATACTCAGGTGCAGCAGTGCTATGAGTTAAAGAGGACCTATGTTCCCCAGCTCAATATTCTCCTCATATGACACATTAAGGAGACCTTTCAAAGGGTTTTATGATCTCAGCAGTGGTTTTTTCAATAGGTCAGATGTTCAGTGTATGTCTCCCTGGATCAATATATTGAAATCACCCACCTACAGCTTATAGCCTACTGATGTTATACTCTTTGAATCCAATGCCCTTAAATTTGGGGGCAAGACAGTTTTCTTGACTTTGAACATTGATATCACTACAGTGGCTGAACAGATTTTTATAATTCAAACTGCATTTGAAATGTCCATAACCCTTCGTTATTTTGCACTTTGAACTGCGAAGCTAACCTTATCAAAAGACATCGGACCCTGGAAACATAGGTACGACCCCAATGAGGATACTTATAGCTCATGTTCACCATGTTAGTTTAGCGTGTTAGCATGCTAAGATTTGCTAATTAGCACAGCGGCTGATGGAAATGACATTTGTTTTGCAGGTATTTCGGAATAAACTTAAGTATTAAATAAATACAATTTTGAAATAATCACTGATACCCCTTTCCCACCAACTTCCTTTCAGGATTCTTGGAACCTGCTATCCAGAGCAGTGGTTCCCAACCTTTTGCTTGAGGGACCCATATTTTTACCATTGTAGACTTTGGTGCACCCCCCACACGTTATACACGCCCATATCCTTGCAATACATAGTTAAAAATGTTTCTATACTAATTTTTTTTTAAATATGTGAATAATCCTTTAATATAACCCTTGATTTTTTTTGTTTTTGACACATAAATGAATTAAATTTTGATAGATAACATATTAAAATCATTACACCCCTTAAAATCAAGAGGGCTTTGCAACCCCCACTTGTGGCTCTTTGGCGCCCAACTAATGATCAACTAATGATGAGACCACTGCATTAGATATATACTGTAAAACTTCAATTAAAAGCTTAGTCCCAATTAAACGCCCAGTCCTTTTACTAGCCCAGTGTGGCTACACATTTTGACATATAAAGGCCTGTCTCAATTAAAGGCCTGGTCTGGCTGCCAAGCAGTTCATTTTTTTCATGGAGGTTCTTCAGATGTATAAACTTGGGTAGTTGGCTACCTCAAATTATGTGTCCATTCCTCGATTACCCTGCAAGTTATTCATATTCCTTTAGTCCGCAAGGGTCCTCAGATCAAAAGAGTCAAAAGGGTTTTTCATAAAAGTTAATCCAAGTTGTGAGAATTGTTTTAACAGGATAAAGTGGTGTTGTGTCGGTGTGCTGGGTGCCAAAATCCTCGAGTGCCGTAACTTCTGATGGGCTGTCTGTCGGAGCTAGATCAAATTAATGATTCATAATAATAGATCTGAATCCTAATTTCACACAAGTAATATGGGTTTATATAAACAATTTCATTTTAATTCCTGATCTATGCTGAGCAACAGTTTTGTGTAAGAGGAATCAAAGGCCTGTCCCAAATACAGGCCTGTTGATTTCAGTGATTTAAGCAAAGAATAGCCCGGGCTATTAATGGAAGATCTGCAACATTTTTTGGTTCTATCTGGGAACCAACTTTTTGGGTTATGAACCAACTTATTTTTGGTTGAAATACTCCCAAAGCTTCAAAATTAGGTGCAGGGACTGGAACAGAACCAGTTCTATGTTGATGGAAAAGGGGTACAAGTGATTACAATTCATCCTGAAGAGGTACTATGGATGTCTGTAGATATTTCAGTCTGGACCAAGCTCCCTAGAAAGTCATGCTGCTTAGAAGGGTGAAAAATCCTGTGTTTATGAAGTAAGTAATTACAGTTATTTAATTTACGTTACTTACCCTGACAATTAACTCCATCCTTTTGCAGCTGATAACCATCACGGCACGCACATGTACCATTACCCTCACACAACTGGGAACACCTGGAGTCTGAAAACAGCAGAGAGACACCTGAAGAAGTAGTCATCACAGTGTACAGCCAGTGTGTCCTACATCACAGGAATCATGTCACTGGCTGATAGAGGACAAATCTGCCAAGAGTCTAGCCCTTAAGCTTCTTTACAGCTCTCAATATAACAAAGGAGATCACATGAAGGAATGAAGGTGCCAAACCTCTACAGGGGTCCGATCCCTCTGGGGGCTTGGCAGTAACGTTGGTCTCAGGCTTTTCTGTCACTGGTTCAATGGGAGAAAAAGCCTCATTAAAACCAAATATGACTCTTTTTTTTGATAATAAAGACAACCAAAGTCCCTGAATAACTAAGGAGCACAGGGTCAAACTCCACTGGCATGCTCTCATTACTCTGGCCTTGGCTTTATATCAGCGAAACACTGATTTGCTTTTCTTCGCAAATAAATGGAGTGTTTTTGCAGCTCTGTCCCTCCAACGCGTCTGCATTTTTCACCTGAAGCCAGCTAGGCGACAAAGGCTACAACACCAATTGGCCCTGAGTTACCATTTGGCAAGGTGTCTACAGATTAGCCTTGTGAATACCAGTGACCCAGGCTGTCTGCTTCTCTGTCTGTCTGTCTGTCTGTCTGTCTGGCACAAATGTGCCCTACAGCTGCCGCATCAAAGCTGTTTATCCAGTTTATGAAAACGAGGCCACTGTCTTTGCTTAAGGTAACACTGCCTGTTTTGATGTGATGAACTTGTGCTTAAAATTGGTATCATGATTTGCTCCCAGTACTATGAAATGTATGAACCCCTTTTTGACAAGGTAGCCTTTATAGTAATTTATCTTACTATATAATGATGAAAACTCTGTCTGTGGGTGTGTGTGTCTGTTCCACGTTTTTCTCCTCACTGACTTGGTCAATCAATGTGAAATTTGGCACAGTGGTAGAGGGTCATGGGAGGATGTGAATGAAGCAATATTACATCAACTGGCCAAAGGGGGGCGCTCTAGCAACCGATTGAAATTGCAAACTTTGAATGGGCATATCTCATGCCCCATTTTGAATTTTTTGAAAAACACTTAAAATCGATCTCTTCCTAGGAAGTTTGACCGATCTGCATGAAACTCGGTGAACTAATCTAGGGGACCAATATCTAAAGTTTCCTCTTGGCAAAAGTTGGAAAACTTACTAAAACTGAGCTTCTGTAAGGCAATGAATATTGCGGAGGGTGTGGCTCATCACATAAAGGTGTATAACATCTCAAGGGTTTCACTGATCACCACGCAACTTTGTAGGCATATGACCACACATAATCTGAGGGGACCNGTTTTAGCCCACTAGCTATCCCACTATTGGCAATGGTACTACTGTACTTTCAATAAAGCAATCGTACTATCAAATTCACAAAAACTCTGTCTGAATACATTGCTCTTGCATTGCTTGGGTTCAGCTGACTATTTAATCTGCAATTTCCTATGACCTGTATCCCAAACACACACCATGTGGAACTGTACGTGGGCAACTGTGCACTCAATGGGTATGGACTAGTTCTACATTAATAATGCAATATCAGCTATTTTTACACATCAAAGTGTGTTACAGGCAGTGCTGTAGTCAAGACCACCTAAACCATGACCAAGTGTATCGAGACCAAGACAAGACCAGCGCGAGTCCAACGCTGTATGACACATCATTCCCATAAAACACTCACAGAAAACAAATGTAGATTTGTCATCATTCACTTCTTTTATGCTGTATATACGGTGTATGTGTGTATGTATAAGTGTTCCATAAGAAATGCCTTGATAAAATAATTAAAAGACATCTAAGTGAACTGAATTTTATGTGTGGGAACTTTCCTTTGTTGTCAATGAGAAAACAAATACAAATACTAATGAGCTAAAATCAACTACATCTGTATTCAACACTCCTTTTTACAGGTAGTAAGTTTAGTGATGTTCCTGCAGTTGTGGTCTTTATTGCTGAGTTCTCTTTCTCTGTAACCCAGACCAAGATCGTGCAAAAACGTGGTTGAGTACAGGACAAGACATTCGAAAAGAGGTCACGAGACCAAGACCAAAATCTGGTGGGGTACCCACTACTTGCATAGCACATCCGAATAACCGACTGAACTGTCAGTGGGTGAGATGCACTGTAGGTAATGTAGGCCCAAGGTTTTTACAAGGAAGAAAAAGGCGTGTAATTAAAAATGTACTTATCAATTTGGGTCCCTTTTTTAAACTACCCATCCTGATTCAGCAAATATCATAGGAATGCAATCCTAAATTGGTGGAGTACTACTTTAACAAGGACAAAATCTTGGGTTACCAGGTTGTGAAAAATTTCTTTAGCTTGTCCTTAGTCTCTCCACATTGTAAAACTGCATTTATAACTGTTGGTAATCTGCTGGCAATTGGTCATAGGTTCATCAATTTCTAAAAAGCCATCAAGTCTGCAGTTGTACGTGTTAATAAGAGGATGCCAATTGGTTTTTGGTCCAGATCATCTGCAGCCCTTCTCCAGAAATAAAAGATCCAACAATGACATGAGCTTTTACAAACTGGCAACCCAAAAGTTGATCTCATCTATGGATTATAATTGATCTATAAAGCATTAGAAAACTTTATTACCCTTGATAAAACCTTTTTAGAAAGTGGCACCGAATCATGCTCTAAGCCATTTAGCACCTAATGTGTGCAAATGTATACTGATTGTTTTGAGTGTCGCTGACAGCGATTGGTTTTTCTTTCATGATAAGACAGATTGGAGTTAATCAAGACACAAAAGACTGAAAGCACAAGACTGTTAATCTCTGTTACCGTTTGGTTCTGTTTCCTCTGTTGTGTTTCTGCCACAGCAGCTTTGAGCTGTGTGCGCGCACTGTCTCCCCAGCAACAAACCCTGGAGCTCACAGCCCGAAGCCTGGCTTGCTGTCATCAGGCCAAGCATGCAGCAGTCACAACACATCTGAACGGGAGACAGAGAGGGTAAAACAGGAAGACAGAATCCCAGTGCGCATTGATTTATAAAGGGCTAAGTGTCTGTGTGGAGCAAGGAGATGTGTAAAGGTTGCAGATATTGACATCAGGAGAGGAGCACAACCTTAGAGATTTTTGTTTCCCAAGGGTCTCCTTGGAAGAAGGGCCTCTCACAGGCTCCCTGCCCCTTGGCCATCTTGATGCCATTGTCACAGAGTCGGTCTCCTACTGCGGCTGCACAGCACTGCTCCTGGGCGATCCTGCAAATAAACAGCAGAACTTTACTTCACCTAGAACAGACTCTTTGCTCTGTGGGGAAAGAGCTGGATAAGAGACGTGGAGAAATACTTGTTATTTACGTTAGATACAATCAGCTGACTGTGGGTGGATTTGTGGTGTAATATGCTGCATATTTACTTCCAACAATAAGTAACCTATCTTAGTTTAAATGCCACTGTAACTGTCAGACGCTACTTTAAAACTTTTGAATCTATTCTGTTTATAAAAAGTCTCTCTCTCCCTCTTCCCTCTGCAAACGTTCCCTCCGCTGACCTCCATGTGTTGACCAGGTGTTCCTCTATTTCATCAATCACCACCTCCACGTTCTTACAGTCAAACGGGGCCCTTTAGTGTTAAAAATGCTCCAGGGGGCCACTTAACGCCTGTACTTACTGCGTAGCTACTCCCCTGTAGCAGGATGAATGGTTGAGGGCTGGGGAGATGATTTGGGGCTTGCTACCCCGGGGGTATTTCCTGCTTTTAAACATACCGTCACAAACTCTACACACATTTCCTACTGTAAAATCCCCACCAGCATTTGAAGATTGTTTCTAATGTGACACATATTTAGATCCCCAATGACGCTGATCACCAAAAGCAAAGTTTTCATAGATAAACACAGCAACCATCATGCATTCCCTCTGTGCTGACCCTCCCGTGGTCCCTGTACCACATTTTCAGACCCTCTCCTTTGAGAAACCAGGTGTTGCCTACCTGCAGGTGTGGGAGGAGGAGATGAGGGGGAGGATTGTACAATCTTGTCCTCCCAGGGCCCGATCCCTTCCATCCAGACAGCACTCTTGTACAGTAGGGAGCTGAATCTCTGTAGATTTGGGAAGAGGGCGCAGGGATTAGAAATAGACAGCTGAGACGTGATGGAAAAAATAGCATGGCTGCCCCCTGAGTGCCAGTGTCTGAGTCAGATTTAATTAAAATGAGCTCACACTCTGACAGGACATTGAAAATAGTAGCCTGCAGGATCTCACATTAGGGTATAACATCCCCCGAATGAATAAATAAGTGCGTAAAAGTGGTTCAAATCACCAACATGGTCTCAAAGCGGATTCAAATTACGCAGCTCAGTGCCAAACTTTTGCGCACTTACCTTGTCCATGCAGAACTCCATACAAAGAAAACAAAAGTAGTGTCCACTGTGCCATCGGAGTTTCTTCTTAATATTTCCCCCTCTGATCGTCCTTATATTAAACGACTGAGCTGATCGGCGGCTGAACTGCAGCAGTGGACTCTGTGTATGTGCGCGTCTCCTGTGTGAAGGCGCACCGTCAAGCAGCAGAACATCTCAGTCGAAGCAGCCGGAGAGGAGACACAGATTGTCCCTGTGAGAGTTGAGATTAGAGGGCGGTGAGGGCGGGGTGGAAGGAGCTGTGTTTAACTGTCAGTCTGGGCTACTGAATTATTCAAACACGGCAGATAATTGGATTTATTTGACGCGACAATGCGCCAACACTGGGCGAGTCCAAAGTAGATGTTGACAGGGAAGGAGATAAATAACACCGGAGAAGAAAAAGTGCAAAAAGCGCCAAAGAGTTAAAAAACAAATTAAAAACCAAATAAATGTAAAGTCAGTGTGGCCTACAAAGTGTTTTTTCCCCTTATTTGACAGTGCCTGGTTGAAATTTCAAAAAGCAAAAACTTTAGATGGAAGTATGAAAACTTTGTGCAGCTTTGAAACTGTGAATTCTCTCTGATTTTAAAGCTCTCATAAGTACAAAGAAAAATTAGTGGTTGGTTCCTGTCATTGTATGGAGGTGTTCTAATATTTCTACATGTAGCCTAACTGTGAATCTTTTGTGTGTTTGTTGTGTGGTTGTTTGGCTGTGACTTTTTTTGTATACAGCTGTCAAGGCCAGGTCAAAGAGATGGTTGATCTCAACAGGATTTACCTGGTTAAACATGGGTTAAATTTACGAGAAGAAATACATTTAATGATTTGCTTTCTTCTTAAAGTGACAAGGTTTGTTTAAACTTAGGCTATCATTATGAAGTAGGCCTTAATATTGACTGCACAATGTAGGCCTACTGGATACAAAATAATGACACCATCAACATTCAGACTGGTTACCCATAAGCCTCACTTTCACAATTCTGACTACCACCGTATGATATTCCGGGAAAATGAAGGCTGGATTTACAAGGAAGTGTTTCAACCATTGCCAACACATTCTCACTCCGACCTTGTCACATATTGACATTTGGTCATGGACTTTCCAAATCCACATATGACGTGCAAGTTAGCCTGGGTGCATTGGTTGTTGAAGTTCTGCCTGTTACATGCATTGTCTTCTTTCAAAATACACTTGTATTTTCACAGGAAATTTAACATTTACATACAGTCTCTCTTAAAATAACCGCACTACGTTGGTACAGCACTTCGAAACGATGCTTCAACAACAAACACACGTTTGGGTTTAGGCAACAAAAGTATGTCCGCATTTTCAATTCAAACATCAAGTCCGTCTTGTTTTATGGGACAGAAACATGGAGAACCTCAAAAGTCACCACCAACAAACTGCAAGCCTTTCTAAACAGATGCTTAAGACACATCCTGGGATTATACTGGTCAAATACAATAACAAATGAAGAGCTCTGGCAAACCACACAAGAACCACTTGAAACAGGAAATGGGGCTTGATTGGGCACACCTTGAGGAAACCTCCCACCAACACGACCAGACAGTCCTCATCCTGGAACCCACAAGGGGAAAAGACAGCCAGGAAGACCAAACAACACCTGGGGAAGGTCTGTCGAAGCAGAACTCAAGAAATCAAGAACATCCTGGTAGGAAGCACAGAAGATCGCCCAACACTGAACCAGCTGGAGAAAGTTCGTGAATGACCTATGCTCCTCAAGGAGCAAAAGGGTTTAAGTCAAGTAAGTAAGTCAACAAAAGCACGTGGTTAGGTTTAGGAAAAAATAACAGGGTTTGGTTTTAGAATCTTACGGGATGTGAACACCGCTCTCTCGGGTGAAGGTCGGCATTTGCTGGACCCATCCACCACCCCTCCCGCCTGCCCCAGTCAGACTTTCCACGCCTTAACTTTCGTACCTGTCCCAGCATATAATGGCAACCGGCCGCGTATCATGCCGACGTTAAAGGATGGCTTTTTTTGTTGGTCTCATGCGCCGCAAGTCACTGTCCAAGCACAGATTCCGATGACTTTGGAGTAAGACCAGGCTCCCATTGCGCAACCAAAGCAGGAAGAAGATGGCACTTTTGTTTTCCATAGTAGCTATCAGTGGCTATCCCCAGTCACCAAAGAGTATCAACATAAGTTCTTAACCCTGTAGGGGAAATGGCGGACCAGCGTAATCTCTCAGAAATTCGTGAAATGCCCACAACCTCTCAACACCGCATAACATGGTGGTTACTCAGCCGAGTTCAGGCATCAAAACGTCTCGGTAAGATTTAGAAGGTTTAGATCCTGTCTTCAGTTCAAATAAGTGTGTTTGTTACATATAGGTTGGCACGGCTGAGTTTAAACACCAAAAGTATTTCATTTGGTGTTAAAATAACATTGTTTTCAGTTAAAATAACTATGACTGTTACATAAAAGACACAAGAATGTTGTCAAGAGATCTAAGTACATCACATAACATGACGTAACTATGTAAAACAGTGGTTCCCAACTAGTCCAGCTATGGGGTCCAGATTTCTCCTACGTCATTAGTTCAAGGTCTGCACGGTTTAATACATTCAGCATCATACTTGCATTTGGCCATGTTGTCGAGCTAGTTTGCCGTTTCTGTCAAGTAGCTGTCCGTTATTCACTCACTTGATAGCGGGAAATGACACTTCAAAATAAAAACTAGACATGTTTGTGAGTCACTTGCGGTCAATTCGGAGTGGACCCACGACCCACAAGTTGAGGAACCACTGATGTAAAAGATGTACGAGCGTAAAGTTAAAGGAAGTTATTGCTAACTTTTAGTTTCAAACAAAACGCAGTCGACTCCCAAGTAAAAGTCCTATGTTTGTTTGACCCATCCACCACCATGACCTACTCTCTACGTGGACTTTCTTGCTCTTAATTCTACCTATGGGTTTGTAACATTAACCACCGCCCACTGCGTGATGTCATTAACCCAGGGAATTTGTGTGTCCATCACAACAAAGACTCCTGACTGACTTTTTCTTTGCACTGTTTCTGTGCTGCCTGCACTTCACGAGTGTAAGGAGGCCGTAGTCATTTTGTAAATTTCTGAGACTGGGTTGGGTGAACAGTGGAACAACTGAGGTAACTGTGGAAAACTAAAGACAGTGTGTCCCATGTTGCTGGTAGTTGCTAGGGCTCTGATGAAAATGGAACGCAATGCAACAGCAAAGCTAACAACAATACGCACTGTAACCGCTGGGAGGGGAAATGTTTTTGGTTTCCACTTCAATCATCTTGTCACCCATTTTAGGGGTTCAGATCTCGTTAGAGAACCACTTAGTTTTTACAGTGTGCAGCATCTTACATTAAAAAAGACCACAGATGACAATGGTGGGAGCAAAGCAAAAGTCAGATCTACATCTAACCCTGTTTATTACAAATATTGTAAATGCAGGTATTTTTTAATGCTCAACATTGTTCGCAGAGTTCATTTACAGGTCCTGTGTATCTTCAATAAATAATAAAAGCAATGATATTGTACAAAATTCTCAATATTGAAGCTGAAGTGTCAAGTTTTGGACTAACTCGTCTCTCCTCAAATGAGCTGATGGCCATACAGGAGGGTTTAGTGAACGGAAAGAGGAATTTTCTTCTTGCTGAAACAATAAGGCTTTATCTTAAGTAAAAGTAATCATGCTGTAGAAGGGTAAGGACACAGTTTGGGAAAAAGTGTCGTTGTCAG
This sequence comes from Epinephelus moara, assembly GCF_006386435.1. Classification (NCBI taxonomy): domain Eukaryota; kingdom Metazoa; phylum Chordata; class Actinopteri; order Perciformes; family Serranidae; genus Epinephelus; species Epinephelus moara. Next base: position 12,018,124 of record NC_065528.1, read on the forward strand.
AGGCTCATGATGAGAAAGTGATAATCATGTCTCCGAGTTATCTAAGAGTGATAACAGTACAGTCTGAGGAATTGTTCTCCTGATAAAAACCAACAAGGCTGCTGTATGATAAAACATTGTTGGGATTTGGGGGGATAAGAGGCCTCAAACTGGCATCACAAGAATGAAATCACAGTTGTGGCAATTCATTTTTGTTATTAAACAACTAAGCAGCACATTATTAATGCCATTTTTTTACATACAGCAGCCTTATATGTTGCATACATAGCATTAATACAATACTAATAAAATAAAAAAGTACACTATTGCAGTAAAACCATTTGTTTAAGAGTTAAATGGCTAGTACAAGTTAGCCAAAGTCTATGAACACAAAAATGGAGGTGTTACTACCTATATTAAGACGTCTTGCATGCATTACTAATCCCAAATCTTGTTTTCTTATCTTGATGATAATAACTTACATATGATCCTATCAACACAGAATATCGTTTGTGTGCTTTTCGGTGTCGTCGTCACAGAAAATAACGTTCTATGTTACAGTAAAATTGTAACTTCTGTCCAGCAAAAACACACTAAAAAAGCTTATTTACTCCCTTTGTTGTGCATCTACAGCATGACTGCTACTAAATACGTATTTAGTAAAGCAGTACATTTTTCCTATTGCAAATATAACATGTTAGAAAAAATTGTCTAATTGCAGCAAATGTCGGTCCCCACTGGGGCCACTTCTGTGGAAGACTGAAATCATCCATCTTGTCTACAGTTTCTCTCCCTCGTCTATCCCTCCTCCTCCTCTTTGGCTGGCTCAGGAGGAGCTGACTCCTTCTCCTGGGCTTCAGGCGGATCCACAGTCGTGTCCGTAGGGAGCTGTTGGCTCTCCTCTTTCAGGGAGCTGGGAGCTACTTTGTCTCTCGTTTTGTTATCAGCATCTGGAGAGCTCTCCGTGTCCTTCACAGGAGTCTTCTTGTCCTGCTTCGCCCCCTCTGCAGGAAGCGCTTCTCCCTCAGCAGCTGCTGCCTCCTCATCCATCCCTTTTTCACTGGCATCCGTCGCCTTCTCCTCCGTTCCTAACTTTTCCTCCTCTGCCAGGGCTGTCGCTTCTTCCAGAGGAGGCAAGTCTTCCTCCACAGGGGGGATTCCTTTTTCTGCAGGACTCTGCGGTTTATCGTCATCGATGGGAGCCATGCCTTCGTCCATCATCTCTTCCTCCTCGTCTATCTCGTCCTCCAAAGGCGGGATCATCTGCTCTTCCCTCCCTCCAGGGAAGACCTTATCTGGGTAGACGAGTTTCAACTGTTCCTCAAAGTAGTCCTCCAAGTACAAGCCGGCGCTCCCCACCTCTGACGTCGCCTGTACACAGAAATAGAAGAGAAAATTAAAGAGCATGAATAACTGATAATTCATCTTAAGTAAAACTCAACTTTAGGTTCAAGAAAGCAATGATTTTGAAGAAAACTGGTTAATATAACAAAAGAGATGTTTCATATAAAGTGCTGTTTACCTTGTAGTACTTTGCACAGTTGAAAAATATCAGCCTGACGTCTGCGACAAACCCCTCTGGATCTCCGTAACATTCACCGTCCTTTGACTTTGACTCCAATCTCTTCTTGACTATTGACAGATCCATTGGGGTCTTGATCAGCTCTTTGTACCTTCTTGTCTCCTACATTAGAAAAAGTGTGATTAGATTCTGGAAGCAAATATCTCTCACTTTAGGTGACATGCTTAAAGTTAGGATTTTCAGATTTGTCTTTGCAGTAGAGATGTTCTCTACAGGCTGGTGTCACTACAGCCAAGAAAATGTCACCCTGAAGGCAGTAATCACCACATTCCTTGACTTGGCAACAGTGGGCCAACTCTCTTCTCCAAACTGGCCTGATGGAGTGATCCATGTCTCATATACATGGGGCCAGCCTTAAGGGCCCTTTCCCACCCACCTTGTTTGGTCCAGACTTTTGGACATTTCAGTTTGATCCAAACCAAAATTACATGTATGAAACTTCCCCCTGACCACGATTTGGATCAAATAGCCGTCAAATAAGCCGTCAAATTGCTTTGTTTCTGGTGTGAAAACAGGTTTTTTTTTTTGGATGTTTTGAATTTCTGGACCAATTACAGGAAGTCCTACGGGCTACTGTCATCACACAAGTGTCGTAGCTGCATTAAGGCATAACTCAGATTGTAGTGAGTGGGCATATCAATAAGAGTGAGGGTGGATGTGCTTAGAGCTGACGGTTGTTGCCAAAGACAACACAAAAAAACAAAATGAGCTCTGATAGCACATGAGGAGAGGAGACCAAATGTTTAATTGATATTTGGTCCAACTTCATAAAGAGTCAGGTGGAAAAAACTTCAAATTACGTCACTTTTCAATTACTTTCGAGAGGATAAGAGAGAGACGGTAGGGACCATCTATAAGCCCACTGTATGGGTTGCCACTGGGGGAGTACAGAGGTTTGTATTAGGCTTGAAACAGTTAACACTGTATGCGTGTGTGTGTGTGTGTGTGTGTGTGTGTGTGTGTGTGTGTATGGGGGCGGTGAAGATTCTCAGTCATCCAGGTCATGGTAATCATAAGTGATTATTCGTAGGCAACTGGACTTGCTTGAGTTTCTTGAAGAAGTTGACTCTGAAACTCAGCGCTCACATGTGACCTCAATGACTCTGTAGGGGTTCACACCCACACGGAGTTTATAGCCTGCGACTCCGCACCAGTCAGTTAGAACTGAGGAAGCCTCTTGGATGAAGGGCGAAGCATTTTCAAGAAACTCAAGCAAGTCTAGTTGCCTATGATATAGCACTTACGATGCACAGCTTTTACTTTACTGACAAACTACTTAATAGAGTTACTTACTGATGGAGTGGCAGGCTGCTGGAAGTCAGTGCTGAAGTCATTGCAGAACAGACGTAGGAGCAGCCTCTCACACCTCTGCATATTAAAGAAAGAAGACGCATTAGACATCAGACATTTAACTGATCATGTCATGAAGAGACAACTGTCTTTCTCAAGGAGATGAAATCTGTTTGATGGGAAACAGTGAAAAGAACAAGCCTTATTCACCAAGAGAAGACATTTCGTCTTAAAACCCACTTGTCACAAAGATTTTGACATTTACCAATGTCTTCTAATTTGGGATTTGATCTTAGGATTTCAGATTTGAGTTCGAAACATTTCTTTTTCACTTGTCAATTGTGTGCCCTTCTCCGGATACGGCACTCACTGAACAAGTAACAGCAGCCCATGCATCTTTCTTTTTTATTCTATATCCACTCTTGATGCTACTAAACATGACAGCTCATTTAAGTTTCAGCTCTTGCAGACGTACCTCCACTTCAGAACTAATGACATTTTCTTACGTTTGAAGCCCAGCGCTCCACCCTCTACTTTCATTTAGGCATTCTTGATTTAATTATCTCAACTTCTCTTTTTGGATTTCTGTGTGCACACGGCCCTGCAGCTGCATGCACTTTGATGGGATTTGGGGGGCATTTGCCCATACTAATAAGGATAAACTGGCATGCCCTTTCATTTTACAAGGACAATGGGATTTATCACGACAAGAACATTGTGTGAACAATTCTGCTGTTTGAGTACACGTCATGAATATGACAGAATTTCCTTAAGGCCTTTCTTAGGAGCCAATTTCAGAAAAAAATCAGAAAGATATTGGTGACTGAGGTCCAATGACTATAAAAACAGAACGAATACACTTAAGTATTGATGAATATCATGCACAGAAACATGAATAACAGATAAGTGAGCATACCCTTCTTTCAACAGGTGGGAATCCTTCAGAGAATTTGTCGTCCTTGCTGTCACAGTCGTACTCCATCTCAGGCGAGTTGAGGTCTCGGCAGAGCGAACAGAACCACTCCCCACTGCAGAGACACATCAGGACAGGAGAAGCTGTTAGGACAGATGCTTTGATTGGCCAACTTCTGCTACATATTATCAAGCCTGTACTGTCTGTCCCCGCCTTGATGGCAGCCAATGTTAGCCATCAAAAAGACCTGGTGAACAGGTTGTCAGAATCCCATCATCCAATTTCACAGCCAAAAAAATTTTTTTTAAAGAGGCTGTATATGACATTCAGAGCATACATAAGATTTTGAATCTGAGCCGGGATTGTCTGCACACGGTTCTCAACATGAAGGTGGCAAGCAGCTACAATGCTAACAGCGCAAACAGTACTAGCAACTGCAACACGTGAGGGGAAACCAGAGAGCGGGCGTTATGCCACTTCGCCATTTTGCCACCAAGGGTCAGGACGGCATTATCAGCCATAACAGCTGTATGAGTGCAGCACCGAGCAGCGACATTTAGACACACAGAGGGGCTAACATGCACAATCTCTATTTGCTGTATCTTTAAATTACACATAGTTGTTTGCGGTCATATTTATGTTCTGAATGTCATGTAGCGCTCCTTTAAAAAGTATTTTAAAGGATTATATACTGTACATATTATTATATACGATGTCCAAAATTTCTGACATATAACCTGGTGCAGTACTGTTTGAGTCTGACAACAAGAGATGCAAGAATTGTAGTACAATATCACAAAAAGTCCCATAAATGTTTTTGGGGTTTAATATTTTCCTTAATTTGTTTACCATGCTTTTCAGTTGTGTCATCACTCAGTAAAAAAAAGCTCTCAATAACAAAAAATAATATTGCCCCTGCAATAAAATACAATTTAAAGATGAATATTCATACTATCATAAAATAATAAAGACTTCGAAAATAACATGGTAGTAAAGCCAATAGTTAAAGGCAAAGTAAGAGTGAGCACCACATAGTCTCTTCAATAATGTTGATAGAATAATTAATTAATAGCACTTTATGTTAGAATGCTTCAGATTACAGAAAATATTAAAGTAGTATTACAGTAGTTAGGGCTGGTATATCAAATCTAGGATAAAATGTAGACAGTCTCCACAGCAGCTTCATATTTATTCATGTGTCAAACAACATTTGAATCATCATTTAATTGTGCAACTGTAGTGTTGAGAGACAAGTGTCACCTAGGGGATTCATTCAGAGCGGGAATGTGGCAGGCCAGATGAAAAACTTTGGGACACTTGTCGCAGCAGAGCAGCTCTCCTCCGTTCTGACAGACGGCGCACCAGTCCTCATTCGGATCTTCCTCCGGCTCTGCTGTCTTTTCAGACTGCGGCTGTGCTGCGGGCTGCGGGCGCTGCTCTTTCCCTGACTCCGATCCAGGGACTGGGACTGAGACGGACACTTTCTGCTGCTGCCGAGGCTTTGACTTAGCCCCGGTGCTGCTGTCCGGCAGGCTGGACTGCACCTGTAGGAAGAGAAAATGTGGCTGTACAGTTTAATACAATAACTTGGAGAAACACAATTCTAGACTTATGTAACCCTGGTAATTCTCTTACAAATCGAACTTCGTCCTCATCCTCTGGTTCATCCTTGATGACGATGACTGGCCCTGGGGACGACCGTCTTCGTCGCTTGGCTGAGGGGGCGGATGGAGGCTCAGAAGTCGGCCTCCAGGTGGTCGTCCTTCAACAAAAAGAGTGGAAGGGAAGATTGTGACCATGATAACGTTTAAAAAAAGAAAAGAAAAGGACACTGGCTTTGTTTGCATGAACTGGTTTGGAAGACCAGAGAGTGTTTTTAAATCAGCAGTGTGTAAGGTTTAGGGCCATCTAGTAGTGAGGTTTGCAGGTTGCAACTAACTGAAACCTCTCCCATGATGTGCCATGTGTGAACTCCTGGTTCGGATTAATTATTTCTTGATTTCTTTGCTGTATTTATCTGCTTTGTATTACTGTCTTAAATGTACATATGTGGAATAAGGATACTATCACATGTGATTTACATGTATATGGGATGTTGATTGGCGATGGTTATTTTTACTCCCTTTGAGGATGAGATGGAATAAGACTGGACAAATGCAACAGTGCAGCAGTGATGACTGAGACAGCAAGGACTCCTACAGGAGGAAGCTGGAGGCCAAGCTCCAACACAACAATGTGAGGGATGTGTGGACTGGAATGAAGGAGATCACTGCGTTCAAGGTTACAACAGACAAACAGCAGAAGGCTAACGAGCTGAACTGTTTCTTCAATAGGTTTAGTTCACAGCCCTCTGCTGTCTCCTCCACCGCCCACACACACCTAGACCTCCATACACCCGACACACCGCCTCTGCAGCACCCTTCCCCCTCCTGCTCAACAGAGAAAACAACATGCACCCTCCCCCACATGACTGTCACTACAGGTCAGGTTAGAAGACAGCTGGTTCTGCAGCATCTCTTCAACCTGAGCCTGAGCCAGGAGAGAGTAATGGTGCTGTGGAAGACGTCCTAGCTTGTTTCAGTCCCCAAGAAGTCAACATCATCTGGCCTCTACGACTACCGACCGGTTGCCCTCACATCTCACATGATGAAGGTGCTGGAGAGGCTGGTCTTGGCTACCTTCTGTGACGAGCTCCTTCACCCCTGGATGGACCCTACAGCACTGCGACAAGAATCCCATTCTTTGATTTACTCAGTGCAATCAACACTATCCAGCCACTGCTACTGAGGGAGAAGCCACAGGCGATGAGGGTCGACACATCCATAATTTCCTGGATTACTGACCACCTGACAGACAGACCACAGTTTGTCTGACTGGGCAGAGTCCTGTCTGACATGGTGGTGAGTAGCAAAGGAGTTCCACAGGGGACTGTTCTGGCTCCTTTCCTTTTCACCTTGTACACCACAGACTTTCAGTATGACTCTGGGTCATGCCCGCCCGACATTGAACAGTTATCCATCATGGATAATCTTGACCACCCTCTTCACCACACACCGGACATACAGCGGAGCTCTTTCTCCAACAGACTGATACAGGGACCGATACAGGAAATCATTCCTTCCCCAAGTCATAACGCTATACAATACCTCACCGCTGTCTGACAGAGAGTCCTCAGAGCTCTCTACAGTCGCTCCTCTGTAGCTTAATAGTGACATGTGTAATAGGGGCATGGTGTACTTATTAGATATATTAACTCATGTTATGTATTCACTATGTTAACTAATTAAAGACAGGTATTTGAAAGAACCAAATATCTAGTACCAAATATCTTCCAAGGTAGAAGAAGTAGAGTGTAAGACTGAAGAGTGATTACAGACAACTGCTGTCAAAACATGACACCATTTAAAGTCATTTTAGTGTCGTGCGTAGGCTTTTAATCAAATATCAAAAGCAGCACGTAACACTTCCCACGCATCTATCTACTTAACAAGCATATAGTCAAAACAACATAAAGGAAAAAGATTAGTCTTAATCTCTGCCAGAGACAGAACAGAGGCTAAATATTTAAACAATCATAAAAGATAAACTGTGGGAGTGCAGATTTTTGGATCTTTTCTTACCCTGTGCTTCTGTCTGAAGAAGACGGTTTGGCCATCGGTGAGTTCTGCCTTGCTTGAACTTGACAAAGCAGAAAAAAAACAGCTTTTAAGGTTTAGAAGTCATGATGAAAAGCTTGATTTAAGACTAATTCTCACACAGAATAGGCTCTTCAGGGCACATCAGTGATAATAACCTGCTATGTGATTGACTGCGCTTGTTTTGTCTGCAGTTGCTGATGCTAGACTTGGAGCGAAGGTGGGTTTGGGAATAGAGATGGTGATGGAGGGGACAGATCCACCAGCCTCACTCCTCTTCAGGAAGGAGGGCTCTGCTAGGCCCCGCTTTAGGACACAAAAAACAAAACAGCATGTAGTTAATTGCTTTATAAATAGTTATACAGAACAAGCCCAAGTAGCAGGAGACTTCATAGGTCCACTCTCCAGTCTTCTCTCCTACTAACCTGATGTAGTGATGCCTGTGTAGCTGCTCCGGCAGACAAAGGCTGTGGGTAGCGCGACGTACCCTGGGACACATCCATGGGTTTAGGAGGGAAGTTGGAGCTATGGATCAGCTCTCTCAGAGACTAGATGTAGAAAGAAATGTAGTGGAAAGAACTATAATTCGTCTGATTGAAGCTGGAAACAGTGGGTGTTATTAGAACATGCAATCACACGCACTAATCTCATCTTTCTACCTGCATTAACGTACCTGAGCAGGTGGGAATCCTGTATTGTGAAGCATGGATGATGTAGGGCTTCTAGTGTTGGGGTGGGAGCTGCTGTATCTGCGTCCCGGCTGTACCATGCTGGGGGGGCCTTGGGAGGGGGAGGACCCTCCGTGGATGGGTCTGGTTGGGGGTGGAGGGCCAGTGGGGCCTGGGAGCCTGACATTTTGGTACCAGGACCAGTGGTTGGGCGGGGGCTGCCTGTGGGGTTGCTGGGAGAGCTTGTCCACCTTGGACAGAGGAATAACAGATGTCTATCAATGAAATAAATGGAAAATAAATGCATAGCGTTAACAAATTTGACAAGGACAATGGCTTTGTGTTTTTTATGCTTCTTGTAGTGTAAGATTTAATCCTTAATCAGGTAAAGGTGTTATACTGCATAAGTTGATTAAGAGTAAAGTTCATATAACAATGTTTCACGTACAAGTTCCTTTAAAACTGTTTGTTATGCATCTATGTGTGACAAAATACTGTTATACAAGCCTACGTAGTCATAACACAAGGTTATGTATTCACATATTGAAGAGCACACATATACCACACCATGTACTGTCTAATAATAACACACACACACACACACTCTAACGTTTGTATTGCATGACACACACTTAAAAGTTCACATTGCATGAAAGCACAGGGGATTGTATAGAGAAAGTCCCCAGGTTTCATATGTTTTTAAAAAATAAAGTGAAACCAGGCTCGAACCTAATGGTGGGAGGATTTGGGGATTGCCAGGCCCAGGGATTACACCATTAGGTCATGTTTGGACAAGGGCCCAAGGGGCCTGCCACCAAAAGATTTGGACCAGATGGAAAAGGGCTAAAAAGAAAAAGACCTGCCACCAATAGGTTCGAATGCAGGTAGGAAGGACTAAAGGAAAAGGGTGGAGATTCTCTCGAATCTTCACCGGCATAAAAGGGAGAGCGCAGAAAGTGAAACTTCAGTCTTGCTCTGGAGCCTGACTCATGAGTTGTATGTGTTGAAGCTTGTGGACACATTAAACTCGATTGCACCAGATTCTATTTGACTCCAGTGTTTCTCTAAGTGTTAGCCAACTGAACCTAAACTACTAAAGTCAACACAGAGGACGATCTTGAAGAGAAGTTGAAGACGAGGTCGGGAGCCATCTGGCCCGATTCCAGGCACCGATTTTCGCTTCTACATTCTCTGCCTCAAAATAACCATAAATGCTGAGTGCGCTGAATATCCTACCTGCATCTGGAGTTGAGCCAGCGTGCTCTGTCGCTGCTGAGCTGAGACTGAGAGCGCCCCAGTGGGTGCTTCTGCTCTGGGACCTGCCTGGTGGTTGGTGACAGGCGGCCTCCCCGGGCCTCTTTCTACCACCAGAGAACCTGGAGAAAACAAGCAAACATTAAAAAGCTAAATCATGACTTGTACCCTTTATTTCACACATTCTTTGTCCTTGTCACCTAAACTGTCATTTAAATGGCCGGTAAATGGCACACAAGCTAAAAAGTATTCTAGCAGTGACTTCTGTTTGACAGCAGCATTAAAAATTCATGCAGGTGTTTTCAGTCTCTCATAAACTCAATGTTCCTGTTTAAGATGACTGTTGGCAATCTAAGTACATGCACATGTTTAAACAAAAAAACAAAAAAAAAGATAATGGTGAGGAAATGATAATGTAAACTGATAACACAAGATAAAAATAAATGTTGTCAAGGCCACATGAGATTAATACGCTGGGAGACAGAGATGCAAAAGCTACAAAATCTATATTGTTTACTACATTCAACAGCACACTGTCAAATAAAGATAAAATAAAAATGTAGGATGACGTCACCACAAAACAAGACGGAGACGGACAGAATTTGTGGTTGAGATGACATAGCCCCTGTTTACAACTGATATTAACATGCATCCTGGGTGACTGGATCACAATTGGACAGCTCTAAGTACAGGGGTGAGTACACCTACTGCACCCTCAGACATTCACAATGAAGGACCTCCTAATCAGCTTATGTCCTTTCTTCTCTGATGCCCCACCAAATGAGACAACTTGTGTTGGAGTAGTTACACAGATGCAGAGCTTAAGGACTGTTTCTGAAGGCACTCTACTACCAGCAAATGGTAAGCTCAATGTCTGCCTGGTTAGCAGCTGTTTAATGGTCCCAACAAACTCACGCCTACTAGGGCTGTCGTGATAACTGCAAAAATGAATCACCGCGGTACTAAGAGGCCCACCGCGGTGCATGTTGGGCCACCGCCACCACCGCACGTGACCAACGTGACCCGACCTCGCCACATTACGCAGTGAGAGCGGGAGAGATGGCAGCTGCACTTGTACCGAAGCCAAATGTTACTTCTCCCCTTTGGGAGCATTTCGGCTTTCAGCCAAATGAAAAGGGGGAACCAGCTAATTTAGATGAGGCAATTTGTAAAATCTGCCTCAAAAAGATCCAAGTAAAACGAGGAAACACTTCGAATTTAAAGTCTCACCTAGCAAGCTACCATCCCGCTATAGAGGCGAGGCTGCCGCCACCCGCACGACCCACACAGAGTCGCGCAGCAGCCGGTGCCAGCCGACAACTTGGAGTCGCCGAAGCCTTTGCTCGAGTTTCCAAGTACAGCACTGGAAGTGACAGACATAAATGCCTAACAGATGCTGTTACACGGTACCTGGTTGAGGAGATGGTGCCGTTTAACACGGTGGAGAAACCGGCATTCAAGTCGCTGCTTCAGAAATTTGACAAGCAATACGAGTTGCCAGGGAAAACCTACTTCTCAGAGACTGCTGTCCCGAAAATGTACAATACAGCCAGAGCATCGGTTCAGAGTGAGCTCAAAAATGTGGACTATTTTTCTGCCACCACTGACATGTGGTCAAGCGTAAATATGACACCTTACATGAGTCTTACTGTACATTACCTGACCACAGACTGGACTCTAAAATCACGCTGCCTCGAAACGGTGTTTATGCCGCAGAATCACACATCCGACAACATCGCAGAGGCTCTCCGCAGTGCATTTGATGAGTGGTCACTGGATGAGAGGAAGCTGGCGTGCATAACCATGGACAACGGGGCAAACATTGTCGCAGCAGTGAAAAAAATGAGCTGGACGTGGCTGAACTGCTTTGGACATAATTTACACCTAGCAGTGACAAACGCAATGGCAAGCGTTAAGGATCGCACAGCCCGAGCAATGGGCCTGTCACTCCTTAGTGGGTGCGTTCTCCCAGAGCTGGCTGAAGAGAAGAGATCTAGCGAAAGCGCAAGCGGAGCTCCAAACCCCGCAGCACGGGCTCATAATGGTAAAGTAGCCTTCAGAAGTTATATATTATATTATATATTATAACACTGTAACCACCAGGCTGACAGACCGTTTGGGTTTTTATTATGCAAATAATTTTAAATAAAATCATTGATGCAGTTGAGTTAAAAAAGTTGCTGGCTTTCTGAGATGGTAAAAATATTTTTCGTTTAGGAAAAAAAACACTGAAACGAAAAATAATTTAAAATGTAGCCTAGGCTATTCATTAAAAAAAAAACTAAGCAGGTGTACCCGGCCTAATTTCAGTTCAATAATTTAACTTTCATCACTCGTCCATGCAGGACTGTCCAACAAGATGGGGCTCCAAACAGAGAATGGTGGACCGGGTCTTGGAGCAAACCACGGCCATAAAAAGAGTTCTGGTGGACGATCGGCGGCATCAGCTTCTCATTCCCAGCTGGCAGGACATTGCCGTTTTGGAGTCAGTGAATGCTCATTCCCAGCTGGCAGGACATTGCCGTTTTGGAGTCAGTGAATGCAGCATTAAAGCCAGCTGCTGAATTTACGGATCTGCTCTCTGGTGAGACGTATGTCACCGTCTCATCAATTAAACCCGTCCTGAAACTCCTCACTGAAGATGTTTTAAAACCATCGGATGAGGACACCGCTCTGACCTCGGACATCAAGCGCAAGATGTGCAGTGTTCTGGAGGAGAAGTCTGACCTCGGACATCAAGCGCAAGATGTGCAGTGTTCTGGAGGAGAAGTACAGACCAGCTGCCTTACAAAAACTTTTGGCAAAGGCCTGCTTGTTGGACCCTAGATACCGGGGGAAAAATTTTGATGATGACACGGAGGAGGCAAAGTGCATGCTGATTGAGGAGATATTAGATGTGGAAGACGGAGGAAGCGGTGCCAGTGCGTCAGCTGCTGTACAACAGCAGTCCTCGGCGCAAACAGCGATGCCACCAGCGGCTAAAAGAAAAACCCTTGGAGACCTGCTGAAGCCACAGACAACCACCTTTGCAACCATACCCAAGAGAGTTCGAGCCGACACCGAACTCACACGCTATCTCCAGGAGGATCCCATCGACTCCAATGCAGACCCGCTCGCATGGTGGCGCGACAACCAAGGTAGATTTCCTCTCCTCTCCAAAGTCGCCCGCAAATACATGTGCATCTGCGCAACAAGCGCACCATCGGAGAGAGTTTTCAGTGCCGCTGGAAATATTGTAACTCCACTCTGATCCTCTCTCAAACCTCAAAAGGTGAATATGCTTGTTTTTCTCGCGCGCAACAAGGACATTGCCCAGGTATAAATCGTGTTATTTCTTTATAGGCTCAAGGAGATTTGTTTGTGATGTGAAAGTGCCTTGTATAGCCTGTGTTTAAAAAGACGGGCACTTGTTTTTTTCATTTCAGCTGTGATGTTCAAGCTGTTATTTGCACTAAAAGAGTCTGCTGAATTGATTTTTGCTATACGTCTTATTTTTGTATTGTTTTTAAAAAACGGGCACTTGTTTTTCATTTCAGTAAGATGCTGTTATTTGCACTTGAAGATTTAGCCTTAAAAGTCTGATTGTTCTGAAGAACAGTTCAATAAACTAAGAAGTGTTATAACATTGTCATGTCTTTTTATAACTATATGATAATAAGCTTTATTTGTGTATATCTATTACTATTACTATACTATATATACTATGAGTTTAGTAATTGAGTAGCCTAATTAACAAAAAATTTGCTAGCTGCGTAGCTTTTTTTTTGGGGGGGGGGGTTGAGAGAGCCCGCACTACAGCAGAGGTAGTTTCCTAACCCTGCTCGTTATAAACATACAGAGCAGAGAAAGCGGAGGGGAGGGGGCAAGATGGGGTTTCAGTTCCATCACAATCTGGTGTGGTAACTGCACTGCTTAGGACAGGAAGGCCCTCTAGCGTGTGATAAGAACAGCACAACTCATTTCAGGAGCAGCCTTCCCATCCATTCAGCACATCAACAACACCAGGGTCACCAGGAGGGCCCACAACATCATCAAGGACAGAACACACCCCAAGCACAATCTCTTCACACTTCTGCCATCAGGCAGATGCTACAGGAGTGTGAAGTCCAGGACAACAAGACTGACCAACAGCTCCTACCCACAGGCCATCAGACTGCTGAATAACAGCATCATACAGTCGGTTATCAACCAATATTAGTTGCTGCTTGACTCAGAATGTAAATAAAGTGTTAGTCTTACCAAGGTCTACATTTGTGGCCCAGAAACCAGAGCGACACTGAAAGCGAACGGAACTCTGAGGGACGATGGAGGGGTTACAGCTTGCTCTCATCAGGTAGTGAATCTGAAAAAGGATCTAGAAGAAGAAAAGACGGGGACAATTAAAAAGGAGTCACTTTTATTAAGGTACTGCAAGATTTTGTAGAAGTACTATTGTAAAGATGTATTTATTTTCTCCAGCAACATAAAGTCTATGCAAGTACACTGTGAAATAATTCAAATCGCTGTCTGATGTTAAGTCACTCACCAGTCTCTTGCAGTACAGCAGAGCGGTCCCACTGTGGCTGGCTGTGGCCCATTTGGTAAAGCTGATGACATGGTCCAGGTGCCTGCTCAGAGAGTTCACGTCGTCTTGCTGTTTTTTCAAACCCAGCTCATGGTCTTTCGTCAGAGCCTGGGAATAAATGTGTGCATGTGGTTTCATTTTTGTTTTATGCTTATTCTCCTTATAATGTGAAAAATGTTCACACATTAGAAGTTAAAAAGAAAATGTTCTGAATGTCACAAAAGCCATACCTCGAGCTGGTTGACCAGAATCTTTCCCTTCCTGTTGATCTCCATGATCAAGTTACAGATGGACTTCTTTATTTCATTAGTGACAGCCTTCCGGTTTTCTTCAACTTGCTGGAGTCTGTGAAAAATTAATTTTAATATCGTGCCTCACATTAACCCAGCAGCAGTGTCAATATGCACATGATTTTTAACGTAATTAAATAAAATAAAATATTGACAGTCACTCTTAATCTTCCATGCAAACAAATATGCTCATCTGACATGAACAGAATCTGTGGTCAAGTTTCAGCGGTAGAGGAGAATGTTACCCAGTGCTGATACAGCTGGACACTTCCTCAATGGCCTTCCTTTTCTCTTGCAACTGTTGCGTCATGTTCTCCAGATACTGCCTGTGGTTCCTGTACGCATCCTCCAAAAACTGATAGCTGAACACAAAGAATATGATGATAATAATGATGATAATAAACTTTATGCTTTACAAATAAACATTACACATTTAAAACAGAGTATAGCACGAAATAAAGCCCAAAAACTTAAGACACTGTGAAACACAGAGTAAAATGATATCACCAAAAAGCAGTCAGATCAGGCAGTATGGAACCAGTTCTTGACTGGTACTGGCTCTTGATTCCCATCCTTATTGTTTCGTCAAAGACAGTGATGCTCTAAATAACATGACTGAATTAATCTTTTTATCCTTTTCTGATACCAAATTGTTTCTGACATAAAAACACAGGACCTCAAACAAACCTTGCAGCTGTGTCTATCAAACATCACATACCAAAAATTAATACTTAAAACCAGGAGCAGGCTTGCTAAATTATCAGCAACACTGTTGCGAGCTCAATCACCACTGCCTGTTGTAAAGTGCCCACATTTATGGAGGATAAATAAACCAACATCGTAGAAAAATAAAATCAGCCTACTTGTGATCCTTGTGCTTCAGCAGCTGACAGTCTCTACAGGTGAGTCGGTCACATGTCTCACAGAACAGCTTCAGTGGCTCCTGCTTGTGGACGTCACAGAACACAGGCTTCTGTGTAGAGATACCTACTGCTTCTGGGATACAGACGAGGGAGGAAATAAGGAACACAGAGAGATGTAAGGTCAGCTTGTATCACCTGAAACGTTTGCACAGCTTTATAAAATACCTTTACAGACATTATCAGGACTCGCATCTTGCCAGAACACTTTGTCTAAACAATTCAAAACTCATCTGGCAGGTTAAAACCCGCCACAGCTGTTGGCATCTTCTCAGAACAGCTGCCACGCCCCTCTACACTCACTGAACAACTGCTAACTGTGACTTTTGTGGGGGGTTTTTCAGCTATGATACACCCCTCGTCTCTGTAGCTGGGTGAAAGGAACTAAGGAAATGCATTGCATAGCCTACAGCCTGGAATACCTGAGGGTGTTTGCAGAACTGTCTTATGTCAATATTTAACAGTGTTATCAAGTACAGTATGTACCATGCATAATCATTACTACACAGCATACAAACTTTTAAAGTGATTCAGGTTAATCTAATTGCAGAGTAATTTTCCTTACGCGCATGACACACACTACCTGGAGACATCTCCTCCTTCTGGCGTATGGTGTGATCCCTGGTGAACTTGACTCTCTGGTGCGCCTCAATACATGTCACACACAGAAACTCCACACACTCCACGCAGTAACCTGTCGCCTCTGTGTTGTCATCGCAGCTCATACACACCTATCGAAGACAAAAGTGAAGAAATTAAAAAAAAAAAATCACTATAGTCATGAGAGCGAGAGAGAGAGAGAGAGAGAGAGAGAGAGAGAGAGAGAGATGTCATAAAAAACAAACTGTTGTGAGATTTACGGTTCAAGATATGAAACCAACCTGGCTGGTTTTCTCCACAGTGCTGCTTGGCACCTCGGCGGAGTCCTTGACAAAGAAATTATCCAGCATGTCCATCTCCCAGCATTCTTGTCTGCATACTGGACATCGAATGGCACCCACTGGAGCGAGAGACCAGATGCACTATTGAAGATGTCAGCTCACAAATTTTTACATAATTTTTTTTCAAACAACACAAAACTCTGCGATACGAGACTAGAAAAATAATTTGAGACTTTAATATGATATAGAAACAAAGGTAGATATAGTGTTAACTTAATGATTAGAGACTAAGTTATGTAAAAAAAAATAGAGGTTTGCTGGTTTTGCATTGGTTAAATGCAACAATTTTGTGAGTATATCTGGTGTGAACTTATTCTGACAGCAACAAACTACCATCACATTATATCAATGTCAAAAAGAACTTTAGATTATCTACTGCCCTCATCATCCATCCCTACATATTGGGTGGCAAAATCACAAACTTGACACTAAACTTAAAGGGGAACACCGCCTGAATGAGGAATTCCAATATGTTATTTCTACAGCCTAGGAAAGTTGAAGCAATATTTGAATATTTGTGTATTTGTGAACATGAACTACTCTCTCTCAAAGCTAAAAACCAGAGAAGAAGTCTCAAACTTGTGATGTCATAGGGTATAAAGTCTTGAGTTGCTCCATAGACAATGAATGGGACCCTGATTTTACAGACCCACATAATGTTTGCTTTCTTTTTTATACCCAAATTAGCTTTATTCTATTGTAGTGCTCTCGGTTATGCAACAGAAAATGTGTACATACACTCAGGACACTCCCCTGGATGCTCTCAGTGACATCTGTAACATCTTTCCCAATTCATTGTCTATGAAGCAGCTCCAGCGACATACTATTTGACATCACATATGAGTATTAGTGCTCTAGTTGTTAGATTTAGGAGAGATTTATGTTAACTCATATTTTTTGACTGTCTTACACCATCAGAATAACAGGTCTGATTTATTAAAATGGGTGTAGTTCCCCTTTAATGTCAAAAAAACTCACTTAGCTACATATTTGCTGGCTGGCCCAACCTGTTTCAAGTCTAGCATGGTATAAACAGTTTTGTTATCACACTGTGCCACAGTTACATCAATCCAAACTTTATGAGAGTGGCTACAAGATAACATTCTCACATGATTTGTTGTTTTCGACTTGACCTTGCGAGTCACGCCTCGGGTCGGCACTCCTGAAGGGGGCAGGGAGACACCTCTTGCAGAAGGAGTGCAGACACGGCAGGAGTTTGGGCTCTCTGTTGTGGAAGCTCAACTTGCAGATAGGACAGGTGTCCATGAGTCCGAAGTTGCCTTGCTGTTTCAGCCTCTCTTCCTCGGCTGGCAAACTTTCCGCCTCGTTTTCCACGATAATGACGATATCGTCGTTGTCAACATTTTCGGCACTTTCATCCATTTCTCCCCCCCTGCTGCTTCCTGTCTATCCTGACAACCAATCAATACAGCGTTGCGATTGGAAACAAAGGATAGCCTATAAATTTCCTGACTTACCGAGCCAGATAGGGAGTGTTAAAACTAGTATTATCCATTACAACATTTAAAAGCATAGTCATTTCATCATATAAGATGGTTTATTTAACAATTTTAGTTAAAGTGTAACCGTTAATTCTTTCCGTTTGAAGCTACGTTAGCAACGTAGCTTATTTTAAGTGCAAATATACCACAGAGAATAAATAGTTAAGTTATTGGTTTGTAGCGTTTCTTATTAAAACAGACGACAGCTAACAACGCACAGTCACTTCTTAATTAAAATTACGCTACATACATTGTATTTTGTAGCTCAAATATGTCAGCAGGAGACGCGAACATCTGTGCCTTCTCTTCGCTCAAAACACATACCATATATTACCCAGACTGCACTGCGGTTCTTTAAAGCTACGGTGCCCGTTTGAGGCCAAACTACAATGTAACGTGTCACTGGGCTCGTTCGAGATGAACTGCGCCTCGCCTGAAAAGTAGACGAGAGCAGGCGGCCGCAGCGGGGGGCGGTGACAAAAAGCTGCGGTGAAATCGGACAGTTTCCGGACAGTTTCCAGCAGCCTTCAGTCCGTACAGGAAGTCACAGACACACTTACATCCTGTCTGGAATGATGTCAATTCATTAAAAAAGTGATCAGACCCATATATCAGTTTGTTTTCGGTCTCCAGTTGTTTTAATTATGATAGATTAATTTATTAAAATGCTTTACAGGTGATCTGTAGTTTATGTTCATGGTTTATTCTCCATTTGATATGAATTCTCCTGTAAATCAGCATCATATCAGCTTGACCTGTCCCCTCAACTACACAGGCTGAATAACCTGTGTTTAACAATAAGGTTAATATTTTCAGAGGAAAAAAAATACAAGACAACAGCTTTCTTTAAGGCTCAGTCAGATACAGTCAGGGCTTCACATCTGATGTTATTTTGAGAATCCTCACATCCCACTGACCACCAGTCTCTGTGTTGCTAAATACTTCAATAATTAAACCGTCCAATATTAATATAGTACAGTAGACTCTGTATAGTTTATGATGAATGTATTCAGTCTCTGACAACTAAACTTCACCATCAGTCACACAACATGTTTTCTGTTCACAGAATAAACCTTCAGAACAGACAAATACAATCATAATCTCTAAAATTCAACAAAAATGAGTAGTTTATCTAAAACGTCATCTTGTTGAGTCGACATCTGAACCAATCAGCTGTTAGATCAGGTGAGAGCCAGGCGGTGCAGTCGGTGGAGAGCAACTGCAGCGCCTGGCCAAAGAGCATGGATACCAAGAGGCGAAGGTCAATAGAACGCCCCATAGCAACAGACTCGCCCATGGTTTCGTCCTACCGCCGCCATTTTGGACTGTCAGCAGACCGCAGCTGACCCGCTTGCATACAAAAACACACAGACAAACTGAAGTATATTGCTATTAATTATGCTTACAATGCTACTCACCTCGTGATAGCTTGGTCACAGCTGCTTTTTCACGTTTTTGTAAAGCAGAATATAGACTTTAAAAAAAACAAAACGAGGAAAAACGGCCGAGATGGCATCTCTACATATTACATCCACTTATGAGAAGATTAACTTAATTACTCCTTCAAAATCACCCCATAAGCCAATCTACCAAAAAAAATAAAATAAATAAAAATAAAAAAATCAATATTTTAACTAGAAACACATTAATGGCGACGTCACATAGTCAGGAATAAAGATTTATTTAGTTTGTACACTAAGGGGACAGTAATAATAATAATATATAGGCTATTTTAATATGATATATTTTAATGCTAATCAGTTCTGATATAAATGGTCCAAGAGGCCATACAGATATATATATATATATATATATATATATATATATATATATATATATAGGCTATATAACACTTCAAAACTTCCACCTCAGGAGTTCTTACCTGTCGGGATCCTTCAGGAAACGGTGGAAGGCCAGGTGCGGGGTGTTCCACTGGTAGCTGTTGCAGTTAATTGCACTACACTGTTTTCTTTTACTTTTTTTCTCCTCTGTCCTTGACATCTTGCATGTTGTCTGGGCGCAACAGTCCAAGCTCAACAGTCCAAAATGGCGGCAGCGCCCCTAGTAAAAATTCAACGGAGCTTCGCCTCTTGGTATTGCAGCCGCCTGGCTCTCGCGGTTTTATCGCCGTCCACTTTTGTAATACGTCAGAGCAAGTCGGGATGAAGTGGAGACAAAACCATCGCCGGTGATCGAATCTGCGCAGGCCTCGCTCATCTCGAACGAGCCTATTGCTGTGGAGCGATTTACATCTGTGCAAAAAGGCATCCGGGATGCAAACAGAGGAAACTGTAGTTTCAGGAACTATTGTGTGAGAAAGAGAAGTTGAAATTTGGCATTTACGAACACCGGTGAGAAACCTCTCTTAAATATGGAGAATAATAATTCAAATGCTAATTATTAAATATCTTTTTTTGCGTATAAATGTCTTATCACTGTAAGTTATTTGATATATGGCTGCACTTATTTGAGCTTTTCTAATTTTAGGGACCACTCAGAGCAATTTACACGGCTGTTATTCAAAGTGTAATTAGGTAATCATTGACGCACACTTACCCACGGTGCCATTGGAAGCATATTGGGTTAATTTCTCCCCAGATTGATGAGTTAAACATGACACATAGGACAGGACTGATGTTCATGGCTTAGGTCATTTTGACATGAAAACTGCAGGGTCTGGGGATAGAATAGAATAGAAGACTTTATTGTCATTGTACATTGCACAACGAAAATACGTGTAGTACCCTCGGCAAGATAACAACACAATAAAAAGGACAGACTATATAAATATAAAAAGACGTCAGTAAGGTATAAAAATAATAAAGTGCGTGAGAGATATAGCAGCAGTATAATCGTTGGATCGATCTAACATTCCGATTGGTGCATGAGAATTTCACCTCCTGCCACTGTTGGACTGGGAGGGATCTCTTTCTGCCAGGGAGGAGTCTTTGTTGTGGTCAAAGAGCAGCAAGGCAAGTTTCTTTAACTGTGTCAACCTGCACCATTAGGTTTATTTGAGTGTTAAGGACACAATAAATATCACTGGGAAAGCTTGGCCTAGAAGACTCACACCTCAATGAGCATGGATTTGACAACTGAGAGTCACTCCATTCCTCTGAGTGATGGAAACAGCATACCTTTGATAGGACTGGGAACCTATGGGGACCCCCGCAAGGTAAAGCACATAAATTAAAACCTTACTTGCATGTCACAAAAACTATTTCACTTTCACTCTGTGACCACTCACGAGGTGTTTTTCTTTTTTGTCAGACCCCAAAAGGAACTGCATATGAATCTGTCAAATTGGCCATTGAAACCGGATACAGACACATAGATGGGGCTCTGGTCTATTTCAATGAACACGAGGTGGGACAAGCCATACGGGAGAAAATTGCAGATGGAAGTGTGAAGCGAGAGGACATCTTCTACTGTGGGAAGGTTTGTAAAGTTCACTTGTTTGTGTGGGTGGCTGACAGCTGTGTCAGCCTGACCAGGGAACTTTCCCCCACAGCCTACTCCATGGCTACAAAGTGAATGCTACACTTTTGCAACATCTAACAGCTGTTTATCTGCACGGTTTATGCAGTTGTGGAACACATTCCATCCCCCAGAACTGGTTCGACCTGCTTTGGAGAAAACTTTGAAGACGCTGCAGCTGGATTTTGTTGACCTCTATATTGTGGAGATGCCCACAGCCTTTAAGGTATACATGCATTTAATGTCACATTGAAAAGATATTTCTATATTCAAGTTTATCAATACTCATGGCTGTAAATTACTGCCAAAATCATTTCCCCTAACTGGATATTATTGTTTTCTGAAGCCAGGAGATACATTTTACCCCAGAGATGAGAATGGGAAGTACATTTATCATAAGACAGATCTCTGTGCGACTTGGGAGGTGAGATATGTTGACATGCACTTTTACTGATTTGGTAACTCATTTGTGAAGAACACTAACTATAACTTAATAATTTAGAATGAAAACTATTCCTCTTCTTTCCACTAAAGTCTGCACAGCCTTTCATTTACAGCCATATTAGTTTTCAACCTAATGCCTATAGGTCAATGACACATGCAGTAAGAGATAATAACGCTGGCAATTGCTCAAGGTCAGAAACCTCGTTGCTGTATACTTTGTCAGTGTTTATATATAGTGTTGGTTCAAAGTCTAATGTGCAGCTCCCTGGCTGTGTTCTTTACGTTCTGGACAGGCTTTGGAGGCCTGTAAAGATGCCGGGCTGATAAAGTCTCTCGGAGTGTCCAACTTCAACAAGAGACAACTGGAGCTGATCTTCAACAAGCCTGGGCTGAAACACAAGCCTGTGTCAAACCAGGTAAAGACAGGACAATAATACACCCGTGCTCCGGAGATGAGGAAAATCAAAAAATTAAACTTTTGGTTATAGACAGAAAGAAAATGGCTGACAAACACAAGAAAATCCCCCAAGTCAGTGACTTAGTATCATGCTAAACAGATAGAATATGATTACACAAAGGTGTAGAGATGCCTTTAAGAAAACTGGCTTAGCACATAAATAATGACTAAGGAAGAATTCAGTCTATCTCCACCAACTAACCAACACTATTTGTGCTTTTTTCAACACAGATTGAATGCCATCCGTATTTCACTCAGCCAAAGTTGCTCAAGTACTGCCGGCAGAAGGATGTTGTCATCGTGGGATACAGCCCTTTGGGGACATCTAGGGATGCATCCTGGTATGGGAGAGAAATGCCTACTTATTACATTCAGTTAAAGGAACAGTGTGTAGGATTTAGTGACATCTAGCTGTGAGGATTTGAGATTGCAACTCCCTGAACTTCTCCTGTATGGCAGGCGAACACTCCCGGTTGGGATGCCTTCAGTGTTCTTTGTTCAGGAGGGTTTTCAGTGGGTGCTAAATTATCTGAAGAGGTTAGCCTGGCTCCAGACCATAGACCCCGCCCACTCAACTGAGTAGGCTTGCATCTCTGGTCTGGCATACTTCAATGAATTTGCGATTTATCTCGTCCAAACGATGGACGGACCAATGAACGCCGGGGGTCTAGCGATTAGCCAATCAGCGCCACGCTGATGTCAAGCTGTACGCCGGTGGGTAACTGGTGAGGATAGCAACAATGGCGACCGCTACAGATCCTACAGACCACATTAACGATGCTATCGAGGTATTTCGCCACTACTCGCATTAATGGAGGACCAAATTAAGGAAGCTGCTAAACTGGATTTAACGGCGATGCAGCTGGGCGTGCACGACGACGGAGACATTTTAAACGGGCAATGCTCGCTTGTTTTCGGCACCCCCGAGGCATGGATACTAATGGAGTCGTTGATCTCTACTGATTGGTTAGGGAAAAAATCAAATTCCCTCCCCCTTGTAAATCGCCTTCAATGGAAGCCATGTCAGACTGAAGGTTCTGGGAGCTTCAGTCTGACACTCAGGCTATGAAGAGGTCTCTTCATCTCCAAAACAAACAGATCCAGGGGCCATGTTCATAAACTTTCAGAGAATACTCTGAGAGGGCTTTAGCCTAAAAACTTCTAGTAAGGAGTCCTTGCTTAGGAGTGACTTAGGGAAGTTCTGTGAGCAAAGAATAGACAGAAACTTTGAACTTAGTGAGGAGTTCTTGTTGACCCCATTGCTAGATATGATGCATTCTTTTAACAGATGTGATTGGTTGTCACAGACACACCCTTTCGTGAGCCTACAGGGTGTGGACACCCAGTGGAAATGAAATGAACCGCTGACCCTGAAAGTGATCTCATTGTATGTTTAGTCACTCTGCTGATGGAAGGTTGAGACAGACTCAAGTCATCACTCACTGTCATCCAGCTTTTGGAGAATATTTCTTTGACCTCTTTGAGTTTCCACCATTTTCTCCTCTGACTAAGAACCTCGTAAGCCTCTTAAAAGTCCTCCTCCCAACCGTTTTTCACTGTAGGAGCTCTTTTAATGTCTATGATGCTCTGTGAATAACTTTTCCTAGTCCTAGTCTTAACTTCTAAGAAAACGTCACAATTTTAAGAATTTTATTAGAATTCCATCATGAGGAGCAACTTTGTGAATACGACCCCAGGTGATTTAAACTCGTAAAAACAGTGAAAAAAGCAGTGTCATGTTAAAAGAAACTGTTTTTCTGGAGCTGTTTGGCTTGTTGCTACTAACAACGGTGGCGGACGCTTAACTGCAAATTGCCCTATCTAGTGCCAGTGCGTGGTTTGTTTGTTCTGCACTACTGTAGAAAAACAGTGGTGCAACATGGCGGACTCTGTGGACGAGGACCTGCCATGAATGTATAAAGAGAAGTGGATGCAGCGTTGAAAGTGGAGCCTCGTTGATTCCTATGAAATTTCCTCAAGGGTGCATGATGCCAAAAAAGCTACATTTCTGTGGTATGAAATCACCCATATTTTTCACATCATGGGGCTCATACGGCAAGCGTGCTAGAGGCTTACTGCAGCCAAGCAGCAAATTTCTGCCAGCTAAGCGGCTAACATCTGGTTTAGCACTCCGTTAACTTGAATAGTAATAAAAATGTTTGAATCATGTGGCTCTTCCAGATGTTCAGAATGTTATCAGAGGTGAAACAAGTCATTTTGTTGGGGTTGCGATGTTAAAAAATGTATCCACTAATTTACAGATGTCTTTTGACCTGAACGTTATAATTCCACATTTGGCCACCAGCTAAAATTTGCCTCAAAGCCTGGTGCTGTTTCTGGGGCTTGGGACCTGCTCCCTATGTAAATATAAATGGCTCATTCTAAGGCAACAAAGACACGACAATTATTCTTTTTAG
Organism: Epinephelus moara; assembly: GCF_006386435.1. Classification (NCBI taxonomy): domain Eukaryota; kingdom Metazoa; phylum Chordata; class Actinopteri; order Perciformes; family Serranidae; genus Epinephelus; species Epinephelus moara. Next base: position 12,042,457 of record NC_065528.1, read on the forward strand.
GTGATTATACATAAAAGAGAACACATTTACTTTATAATATTCTGTTTCTGCAAATATATCCCTCTAAATCCTTCACACTGGACCTTTAAAGGTGGAGTCTGCAAATCTGGAGAAAGAGATGAACTCAACACCCAAACAAATGCACCCCTCCTGTCAGTGCTCCTTTAGAAGCTTCATCTTACAATCCCTCTCATTCCCACTGCCCTCCTTTTTATACATCCACGGACTTTGCCCTGTGCTGTGCAGTGCCAGTGCTCTGTGAGCTTGTCCAGACCACGTTGTTTGTTTCCTATTGACAAAGCCAGAACTGTGCACTGACACTAAATATTTTTTCAGTGCACACACAGAATGTGCAGCTTGTGACTAATACAAATCATGGTGTTCCAGGCTGTAACTGAAAGCTAGCATTTAAGTGTGTAAAAGTAATTTGGTGTGACGTTGTAAAATGCCAATCATTTCAACAGGGTCAACCTTAAATGCCCCCCATTGTTGGAAGACGAGCTTCTGGCATCAATTGCTAAAAAGTACAACAAGACCACAGCCCAGGTGGCCTTGAGGTTCAACATGCAGAGGGGAGTGGTGGTCATCCCGAAGAGCTTTAACCCTGCACGCATAAAGGAGAACTTTCAGGTTTGTTCGTACACCATCAGTTTGGACTGCTGTGTAAATCCTGCAAAAGGTAACCCTGAAAAACAGGAAGTATCACGTGAAACATGTTGCAATTGGTGTGTTTCTAACACTGCAGATATTCGACTTCTCTCTCTCTGAGGCCGAGATGAAGGCAATTGAAGGACTGAACAAGAATATCCGTTTCGTGGAGCTTCTCATGTGAGTGTACTTCATACTGTCTGAGTGATGTCTTGTTCCTGTCATAAATAAATAATCACTATCTCTCTTTATTGACTCAACAGGTGGTCTGATCACCCAGAGTATCCATTTCATGATGAATACTAGACGCCACAGGTGTCAGGACTTTTATCACAGCTGCCTTGTTCACTTTGGTTTTACAACATTACCTTGGAAGAATTTTGTAGCACTTTTATAATACATTTAATGAAGTATTTCTGATATATGCTTTACTTTATTGATTAATGCAATGTTAATAAAGCAGAGAGTTTTTTTTATAATATTGTGTTTTATTACAAGCCTTTGTGAATGATTTAAGTACAAATAAAAACACTTTTTTGATGCAATTTCAATGGCTTTTCGTCTGAGGTGGAAGTGGAAGATGGCTGTTTTATTGTATAAAACTGTTCTGTTGGTCAGAGACACAAGCAATAATAAAATCACCCATTATTGTTGTAACAAACGGATATTCGTGAAAAAAAAAAGATATTTAATTTGAGCAATAAACTCAATTTATATGACAGATTTGGCTGATTTTTTTCCCCTCGTTGCAGCAAACCCCTGTAGAATCAATGCTGTCTTCATGTGCCGTAGGAAATATTGGAATTATGTAATTGAGAGTAACCCGTCAAAATGGTCCAAAAGGCTGCCAAAATATATTTACAATGTACATCCTTGCTCAAACGTGGAGTATAGATTGCAGGCGCACCAAAAGGGCTATTACAAGTAATGCGACCACATGTTGGTGTTTAATTTCAAAATGCATCCTTGATCACAACCTAAATGTCAGTGTTTAGCCATCATCATTTTACTGATTTATGAATGACGAAATTCCCTTCTCCATCCAGTTCTTCTCATACCATGATTTGTTTGTATACAGTAATATATTCATTATTGCATACTGGTGTATTATGTGGAGTGGAAATGTGATTAAGAGTTTCTAATATAATAAGACCTGCTGGGGAAAAGCGTTTATGCAACCTGCGAACTCGGAAGTATTAAAACAATTCCGAGTGCACTTGAAGGCATCACAACAGCTATCGCAGCTTTGCTAGTTGTAGCTAGCACACTTGCTAATGCGGATACAATACCTTCAGACGACGTTAAATCATACGGAAAGGGACACCTGGTGAAACAAAGCAAAACTTTTGAAGCCCTTTTCTACGTGATTCCGGCTAACTCAATGAAACCATGGCGGACTGTCGTCCTCAGCCGACTTTCTCCGCTAACGTCAATGTTAGCTGCGCAATGAGCAGCGGCAGCTAAGCTGATTTTAGCCGAGTGAAATTAGCTGTATGCTAGTTTTCCGTTGCCTCAAATGCTTCAATGAATGGGGGTTGTGGCACGGAGTGAAGACATCAGTCAACAATGCACGCTCGCTACTACTAGCCTCCTTCCTGTTGTGGTCCAGCTTGACTGGTACTTAAGCTATCAGGTGCTCTAAGAAGTGAACGTGAGGGCGAGTTTATTTAGGGGAGTCTGACGAGCGAGCGTGATTACGTTAGCTAAAGAACATTAGCAGCTAGCCTCGGGAGCTAGCCAGCCGTGGATAACTTTGTTGGAAATGCATCATCACGAAGAAATCATGCACTACCCAGGTACAGAGACGTAGCAGTAGCAATGTTAGCTTGCGTAACATAACCTCACAGCCAACATTGTACCATTGAAGCCGGCGTGTTTTGTATTTACAAACTTCTTTTTTAAACTGACCCTGGCCCAAGACTTGCCTGCAGAGTTTATTTTTGTGAAGTTATCGTCTGAGAGAAGGAATGATGGCGTTTGGGACTAACCCAGCCCTCCGTCCCAGGTAGGGGAGTGGTGGTGAAGACTCCCGGCCTGGCCTGGCCCGCTGTTTACGGATGATGGCAAAACATTGATTACTCACAACTCGCTTGTTGTATGTCTGCACTTGGAAAGCAGATTATGATTCGCCATCGCGACTGGGATGCCCTGTCATTTAATCCATCCGTAATTTAGGAGATTTGAAGGATCACGATGGACACGGAGGAAGTTCCCCAAGACGAAAATTACTGGAAATAGTAACAATGGACTGTTGAGCTCAACTCGGTGCATTTTTTTTTTAAATCACATATTATTTTTAAAGACTGTTTCAGCGGCACCACACCAACATGTCTGCATTTGCTGAGTTCGTCCCCCCTCCTGAATGCCCGGTGTTTGAGCCGAGTTGGGAGGATTTCTCGGATCCTTTAGGATTTATCAACAAGATCCGACCCATTGCAGAGAAAACGGGCATCTGCAAGATCCGACCCCCTGAGGTAAACTCACATATCATTTCAAACATCGAGAAAAACATTGGATTCGTGTCTGCAATGATCTGCCTGTCGTATCCCTACGTAGGTAGTGCTGGTTTATTAGGGCCTACGTGAATTTTACGAGAGGCAACGACATTACTAGTTGCCATTACTCTAACAGAGGTCAAATAAGGCTTAATTTCTTTGCACTCAACTGCCCATATTTTGCCCTCCGTTGACACTGGGTTTCTTTTGCAGCTCAGAAAAGTTTTGGAAAGACATAATAAATTCAACAGTTCCGGTTACAATAAGTTAGAGTCCAGTGATTGTGAGGTTAGCTGCGAAGATGCGACATTGGGCCACATGTAGGCCTGTCCCTCCTGTCAGATTGTAAACCCATGTTTATGCTATTATATACAGTCATATAAGCAACCATTGGAGTGCATTTAAATTGTCTAGGACCTTGAATTGTTAGGGTGTATATGTGGCATGCATTGCATTAATACCCTCTCGAAATAGAATGACATACTTATAATAAGAGCTTTAAATTGGCAGTATTTATGCATAGTTGGTCCTGTCAAAAAGGCTCAACTGCACTTAAAAGACTGCATGAACAGTCATAAACTCTGCTCATGTTCTTTTTCTTGAAAAACACTGATTTCCTCCAAGTTGCAGTGCTGTTGCTGATGTGTTAATATTGTTCTGGGACAAAATACTGACTCTATTTTCTTGTCTATCAGGACTGGCAGCCTCCGTTCGCCTGCGACGTACGCAACTTCCGCTTCACTCCTCGAGTACAAAGACTAAATGAACTTGAGGTGAGTTTGCCAAGAGGATGGATCAGCCATCATAACAACAGTTCTGAGTGAAGGCGTGTCTCAGGCATGTAGGTGTTTTGGATATTATCATAATTACTCTAAAGTTTGATTGACCCATCTGGGAGTAACAAAGAAAACTGTCCAAAAACTGTTCGCTGTGTTAAAGGAATACTTGACCCACAAAATGAGCATTTGTAAATCACTCATGCTGTGTTATTACGAAATTGTGAAGAAAGCTGTGTTTAAATGAACATATTCATTTATTGGTTGATTTGGGACCAAGTTTAACAACAGCAAAAGTAGGTCTGTGTCAAAACGTCTGTTTACAATCTCTCACACAACTTGTGCAGTATAATCCAAGTTTCTTTCACCAGTGAACTGAAAGTGAAACGTGTCTATGCTCTCCTCAAACTAGACTTTATTACTGAGGGTTGTTTTTTTTGTTTTTGTTTTTTAGGAAAAATGCATGTTTTTGGGAAGCACTGAACATACGACTGGATAAATCAGACTTTGATTACACTGCATGAGTTGTGTGAGAGCTTGTAAACAGATGTTTTGATTAATTTTTTGCTGTTGTTAAATGTGGTCCCCAGTATCATGATATTTCAGGGTATTTTTGCAATAATGATATTCTTGACGATATGACAAATTAGGAAAAAAAATATTATTAATTTAATGCAACAAAATCAGTGATATAGTTTTACAGTTTGCCTTCAAACATGCAGTAAAAACGAAACAAAAATGATCTCTCATTTCTTTAGTTTGTGAACAACAACAGTAACTCGGAATGAGATTGAGATTCTGTATACAATATTAATAGTTTAACAACACAAATAACACGTTTAAACAGTTCCCAAATACAAAAATGTAGCCTGGGATCTGTATATACAGTATAAATCAACAGGTGATTTCCTTGTATTGTAGCAAAACCCTAAACGATTGAGTTGTTTTTTTTCCACCTGGACCTTTGTGCTCTGCCATTTCTCCTCTAACCATCACGCTGTAACCTGTGACAGGCTGTAATGATACCACAACTATCGTACAGAGTCACATATATGTAGTTTTTTGTCAAGCTGCCAGCGTCACATAGGTTTACATTACCAAAGGTTTATGACAAAATCAGCAACTCCAATGCGTGCATGGTGATAGAGGAGAGGGAGATGCTGTGCTGCTGCCAGAGGGGCCACTGAATGAGTTCCCTCTGAGCTGTAAGTTGCTTAAAGAGTCTGAGAAGTCTGGGCTGTACATAAAACATTCAGGACGCCAAAGTTTAAGCCACACTACTGAAGCTGCTACTCTTTGTGGAACCACTGTGGAGTAATTCCGCTTCCAGCCATGCTTGTTGTTGCTGTGGGTAGCAGTATGATGTCAATATGTCAGCAAGTCAAAATATTGCATGTATCATGATATGAAATTTTCACATCATATTAAGAATTATACCGGATTATCAGAAACAAGATGATATGACTGATAACTGATATACAGCTAGTCATTTTGTTGGTGAAATACTCCTTTAAGGTGTGCTGTTAATGAACTCATCATTGATAGATGTTCCTCGGGCAGCAGCAGACAATCCAGGCTGTCTCCACCTGCAGTGTCTTCTGTCTTGCACCTGCCGAGATTTGGATGTGCCTGTTTCAAGCCTTCTACTCATTTTTATATTTTTTTTGAAGTATCAAAAGCAAGAGCAGCAGGACAGCTCTAATATGGGAGTTCATACGGTTCACAGTATGGTCGTGTATTTGAGTGCAGCCATTCAAACATAATTTTGCCTGAGGTGTTTCTAATAGCAGAACATGGGGCTCCTGCATTTAGTGTCCTCTCTCCTTTCCCTCCTGCCTGTCCAGGCCCTCACTCGGGTTAGGCTCAACTTTCTGGATCAAATCGCAAAGTTCTGGGAGCTGCAGGGATCCAAGACCCGATTCCCTCATGTGGAGAGGAAGGTTTTGGACCTCTACCAGCTCAGCAAGGTAAAACTACATCTGTTTGGATTTTTTTTATGTGCTGTTGGTTTTGATGTTTATTTTGCTCTTGGCTGTTGAGTGTTGATTTTATTTTTCATGCTGGTGAAAATGCTCATACTGGACACATGTGTGTTTCAGATTGTGTCATCAGAGGGCGGCTTTGAGATGGTGTGTAAAGAGAAGAGGTGGTCCACGGTGGCCAGTCGGATGGGCTTCCCACCCGGAAAAGGCACCGGCTCACTGCTTCGCTCCCATTACGAGAGGATCCTTTATCCATATGAACTCTTCCAGTCTGGGGCCACGCTGACTGTGAGTGGCGCTCATTTAACATAGATAAGCAAATGGTGTGTGTCCACAGGATCCGTCATTACCACACCTCCCACTGCACTCTGTTAGCGCTGCGTTGCTTTTTAAGAGACAGGTTGTCCGTTCCTAATTTGTGTGAAGTTGGATCTAGGCTGCTTAATGCAAATCTGGCACAGCACGACTTGCCACGTCTGGAAACTCCTGCAAAACTTGAACTAACCGTTGTCAGTCTAGAATGAACATAGATTCAGCAAATGACTGGCTCATTTCTTGCTTCAGATGTTTTCAGAAACATGTTCAAAACTTTCTTTCTATGAAGAAAATAGTTGTTATTTGGTATAAGAGAAGTTTCTGAACGAGCCACCATGTTGGTTTGGTTAAAAATTTGGGAACAGACAGCTCACGTACCATGTGGTACGCCCATGAGGCGTCCATTGCTGGGAAGCGGAACGACTCCTTGCATCCAAAAACACCCCTGTGGACATGTACCATAACACAGTTTGTCCATGCTTTATACTGCTGCACAAGAGAATTCAGAAAACCCAGAATGACACCCATCAACATGTAGACACACTGTTGTTGTTAACCTGAATTTATGCATACTCTTGTATACTGTTCTTGGCATTCATCTATCAGGGCATCCAGCGGTTGTATGAGGAAGGAGATGATGGGGAAGAGGTGGATGAGGGAGTTGGTGAAGATGCAACGGAGGAAGAGGAGCAAGATGAGGAGGAGGAGAAGGAGAAAGATGGGGAGGGCGATGCAGTGCAGACGAAAGAGCGGCTTCTGCCTGAGAGACGCTCCAGGCGCCTCAAGTCTGAGGTAAACAAGGAAAAAAAATGTGTGGTGCAAAAATGTGTCATGAAAAATTTTAAAACATCACTGTTAGTTCAGAAATGCATCCTTTTTGTGCTCAGTATTGATTTTTAGTCATTTGCAGGAAGTGTTTTTTTTTTTTCCCAACACTCCATCCTTTGCTTTCCGCATCCCTCTCCAGTCCTTTTTCCCAGCTGCGGCAGGCTCACTCCCCAGAGGCTGTCTAACATTTGGCCTTTTAGCAGGAACGCTCTGTTTTACAAGCTGCTGTTGTTGTGTTTTTCTAGAGGGAAAACAAGGAGCCAAAAGGTCTAAAGATCTTTGGTACAAGTCCCAAGATGGTCGGCTTGGAGATTGTATCAGCTGGTAAGGATTATTTTTGGTTGACCCGTATTTTTTACATGGGGCAGACATTCTGAATCAGCAGTGTTACTGTGAGTATTTCTGTTCTCACACCGGCACTTTTTCTCTTTGGCTTAGATGACGCATTCAACAAGAAGCAGCGTCACCTCAAAGCCCAGGCCTTCGCCATCAAAATGAGACCACGCAAGGAGACCCTGGAGGTCAACTTTGTGAGTGTCAGTTCACTGTGTGTCCCTGATGGTTGATGGTTTGTCGTATCTTGAGTGTGACCATCCCTGTATATTCTGTGGTGTTGATCCCCCAGATCGACCTCTACCTCTGCCTGGTGTGTGGACGGGGCGATGAAGAGGACCGGCTCCTGCTATGTGACGGCTGCGACGACAGCTACCACACCTTCTGCCTGATCCCACCTCTACAGGATGTGCCCAAGGGGGACTGGCGCTGCCCGAAGTGTGTTGCTGAGGTAAGGCATAAATGGCCAATCAAAAGAACCTCAAATGTACAAATGCACATGCAAAAATGAACGGTACTGTCCTGCTTAGGGATTATATTCCTCAAACAACTAGTAAGTTATTAGTTTTCTCATCTGTCTATTACATATTTAACCCTCTTATGTGTAGTGCACATGATGTAAATTCCCAGTGCACTGAATGTGTCGTCCATCTTCCCTCACAGGAGTGCAGTAAGCCCCGGGAGGCATTTGGCTTCGAGCAGGCAGTGAGGGAGTACAGTCTGCAGAGCTTTGGAGAAATGGCTGACCACTTCAAGTCTGACTATTTCAACATGCCTGTTCATGTATGTAAAGTCCACGCAATGAGATAGAGTATTGTTACACATGTGTCCTTCCATCCACTGGCTGTCTCACTTTCAGCTTTAATGATTAGAAGTTAAATGTGCTGCGTTTTTCCGTGCTAAGAGGAGGCAGGGTGATTTTATTATTTCGGCCTTGTGCCCCCAGATGGTCCCCACAGAGCTGGTGGAGAAAGAGTTCTGGCGCCTGGTCAGCAGCATCGAGGAGGACGTCATCGTGGAGTACGGAGCCGACATCAGCTCCAAGGATGTGGGCAGCGGGTTTCCTGTCAGGGACGGTAAAAGGAGGCTGCTGGGAGATGAGGAGGTATGTTTCAAAGAACTTCTCACCCCCATCAAAGAGGTGTTTATTTTTTCACATCTTGTCTTTGAATATGACTATTAATTTTCAACACTTTGAGAATGTGTAACAGGTGCATGTCACATTGAGTTTGAATAAAACCCCAGTTGGTTATTTCTGATATTTTCTATCAGTGCTATATTAAAGTGTCAACTGATAGAGGGCTTGAAGGCTGATATAATGACAAAAGGTTGGAGCAGGGTAAAGCCAGTTATTATAATTAATTACTACTCCATCCCATACTTAAATACTCAAATAAATACATAAATGTATTTATCAGACTGACTGTAATAAATTATATACGATTATGACAGTTCACAGAACGTCCTGTTGGTGCCAACCTCTAATTTATAACTAGTAAAGTACTTTTGATGCAGATTCCCCTGTGACCCAGAGACATTACCTGGGTCATTTTACTTGTCAGACTTCTGTCTAACAAATCTCCCTAAAATATTTTTTCTCTTTTACATGATGGCACTACATTAAGTAAAATCACAACATTTTCCCTTAAATGAAAGAGAGTACTTTGTTCCCTCTCCTGTTAGGAGTATGCCAACTCAGGCTGGAACCTGAATAACATGCCGGTGCTGGAGCAGTCGGTGCTCGCCCACATCAATGTGGACATCTCGGGTATGAAAGTGCCCTGGCTCTATGTGGGCATGTGTTTCTCCTCCTTCTGCTGGCACATCGAGGACCACTGGAGTTATTCCATCAACTTCCTGCATTGGTGAGGCTTAATTACATTTCTAACATATGCATGCTGATGGTAACAAAAATTACTGTATTGAAAGTAAAATTAAAATACTGCTGACAATTAAAAAAGTAAAAATATTGAATCATTCATGCTTATAGAAAAAAACCTCATTCTGTTCAATTTGCGTGTCGACCTGGAAAAGAGCATCAGTATCTTTAATGTTAATGTATTCCTGTGTTCTCCAGGGGTGAGCCGAAGACTTGGTATGGAGTGCCAGCCTCTGCAGCAGAGCAGCTGGAGGCAGTAATGAAAAAGCTGGCTCCAGAGCTGTTTGACTCCCAACCTGACCTTCTCCATCAACTGGTCACCATCATGAACCCCAATATCCTCATGGAGCATGGCGTTCCTGTATGTAGTCTGAGCCATGATGTTATGTGGGGTTGATATCAGCTCTGATCAGATATTGGTCACATGTTGAGTGTTAGTCACATATAGCATGTGCATATCCCCCCCTCAGGTGTACAGGACCAATCAGTGTGCAGGCGAGTTTGTGGTGACCTTCCCCAGAGCCTATCACAGCGGCTTCAACCAGGGCTACAACTTTGCAGAGGCCGTTAACTTCTGCACCGCTGACTGGGTGAGGGGAGAGCAAATACTTCTTCCTTTATGAAAAAAAAAAAAAAAAAAATCTCTGTATAACGTGTGTGTTCATCTTTCACTCAATGCCCCTCTCTAGTTACCTATGGGGCGACAGTGTGTGGCCCATTACCGACGCCTCCACCGCTACTGCGTCTTCTCCCACGAGGAGCTGCTGTGCAAGATGGCCGCCGATCCAGAGAGTCTGGATGTGGAGCTCGCCGCCGCCGTATTCAAGGAAATGGGAGAAATGATAGACGAGGAGACAAAACTCAGACAGGCTGTCCAAGAAATGGTAAAAATCTTCTTTTTTTTTAATTGCATGTAGAAGGTGTGGGTGATTAAGGGTTAGCTGGCTTTGAACCCTTGCCATACCTGTAGTTTAATCAGGGTTCTCACAGGTCCTTGAAAGCCTTGAAAGTTTGTGAGTCTGAAGGGAAAAAATGTTGGCCTTGAAAGTTTTTGAAAATAGACATAACTAGATACGGGTAATTTAACGTGCTTGAATATATACGAACGCAAGTTAACAGTAATTAACCTTGATCCTTGTCTCAAATGCTGTTTTGGGTCTTTGAATTGGAGGAAATTGGGCCTGGAAAGTCCTTGAATTTGATGTTTGAGAACATGTGGGAATCCTGTTTTATATAATTATTAACATCCTCAAATGGCAAGCTTTGTATTTTCAGTATGCTTTGAGATGGCATCATCAGTTCTCTCTCCTCCTCATCCACAGGGGGTGCTGTCCTCAGAGCAGGAGGTGTTTGAACTTCTACCTGACGATGAGCGCCAGTGTTACAAGTGCAAGACAACCTGTTTCCTGTCTGCGCTGACCTGCTCCTGCAGCCCTGAGAGACTGGTCTGTCTCAACCATGCAGCAGATCTCTGCGACTGTCCTCTGGGCAACAAGTGTCTCCGGTGAGAGATCTGACCTTTTATGTATAGTACAGATATGTACAGCACGCCGACGAGAAATCTAATTTATTATGGCCTACATACACCATATTCTGAAGTGGATATCTGCATGGTGTGTTTCAGGTATCGCTATGACCTGGAGGAGTTTCCGTCCATGCTGTATGGGGTGAAGACGCGGGCTCAATCTTATGACACGTGGGCAAAGAGGGTCTCAGAGGCCTTGGCTGCCGACCAGAAAAACAAGAAAGGTTTTAAACTTAAAATACTACAAGATACACACGTTACACATCTCTTTGTGCCATTGCATGATTGTTTTGTATGTCTTTATAGATCTGATTGAGCTCAAGGTTTTGCTGGAGGACGCAGAGGACAGGAAGTATCCCGAGAAATCTTTGTTCCGTCGCCTGAGGGAGATGGTCAAAGAGGCCGAGACCTGCTCCTCTGTTGCTCAGCTGCTGCTCAGCCGCAAACAAAGGCACAGGTCAGTGGACATGAATACAGAAAGCCTTCATGTAATCCCACAGAAAAGAAAAGCAATATGCTTATGACTTTTTTTCCCCATTTTCAATTCAATTCTTTATTTGCTTAGGTTCAAAGATGAACTAAACCATCACTCTTTTGTCCATGTGTGTCTGCAGCAGCCGTCTGCGTTCTGAGAGCGGTCGTAACCGTACCAAACTGACAGTGGATGAGCTCAAAGCCTTCGTGGATCAGCTGTATAGGCTGCCTTGCATCATCAGTCAGGCCCGGCAAGTCAAAGTGAGTACTTTCTATACCTGTGCACTTACCCATGAAATACAGTTCACACCTTCGTCTTTTTCCTTTTCCCTCTTCCTCCTATAAAAGCTTCCACCATGAGTACTGTTGAAAGACTGTTAAAACTTCTTTTCTCTCAATGTGTCACCCCTCATGTCTCCAGGAGTTGCTGGAGAATGTGGAGGACTTCCATGAGCGAGCCCAGGTAGCGTTGTCGGACGAGATGCCCGATTCCTCCAAGCTGCAGGCGCTGCTGGACCTGGGCAGCGGCCTGGATGTGGAGCTGCCGGAGCTGCCCCGACTGAAGCAGGAGCTTCAGCAGGCTCGCTGGCTTGATGAGGTGAGCTCTTAGAACACCCACAACCTGTTTGTGTGGTTTGACGGGAGTTCTTGAAATAGTGTCCTCATATAACACGCGCTTTCCTAATCATATCCCAGGTGCGTGTCACCCTGGCCGAGCCTCACCGCGTCACCCTGGAGCTGATGAAGAGGTTGATAGACTCTGGGGTGGGCCTGGCTCCCCACCACGCCGTGGAGAAGGCCATGGCTGAGCTGCAGGAGATCCTCACTGTCTCTGAGAGGTGGGAGGATAAGGCCCGTGCCTGCCTGCAGGCCAGGTAAGATTGAACGCATACAAATCCAGATTTCATGAGCATGTCTGCACCTCAACTGGTGCTACGCTTGATAATCCCATGCCTGTCTGTCCTCCATAAAACCCCAGACCTCGACACAGCATGGTGACCTTGGAGAGCATTGTGCTGGAAGCGAGGAACATCCCAGCCTACCTTCCTAATATTTTGGCCCTCAGAGAGGCCCTACAGAAGGCCAAGGAGTGGACATCGAAGGTGGAAGCCATTCAGGTACCGTCTGTGTGTACATTACATGATTTGGATGCCCTTCTAACCCATATCGAAAGTAATATGTCTCCTCTTTGCGATCTTTAATTGCTTCTGTGTTTCCCCCTCAAACAGAGTGGCAGTAGCTATGCTTACTTGGAGCAGCTGGAGAGCCTGCTCGCCAGGGGACGCTCCATCCCTGTCCGGCTCGATCCACTTGCCCAGGTGGAGTCACAGGTGGCAGCAGCTCGAGCCTGGAGGGAGAGGACTGCTCGCACCTTTCTCAAAAAGAACTCCACGTACACGCTGCTCCAGGTGGGCCACCATGAAAAACGTTGATTTGAGTTGCCTACTGTAAGCAGAATATAAACTTTTCATATTAATATTTTGTTGCTATCCTGTACGCCTCTTCTTGCAGGTCCTCAGTCCCCGCGTAGACATTGGGGTCTACGGCAACAGCAAGAGCAAGAGGAAACGGGTCAAGGAGCTCATGGAGAAGGAGCGAGGAGGCTTTGACCCCGACACACTGAGCGACCTGGAGGAGAGCCTGGAAGAGGTGCGAGATCCTTCCATCGTCGTTGCAGCCTTCAAAGCCAAAGAGCAGAAAGAAGTAGAGGCCATCCACTCACTCCGCGCTGCCAATTTAGCCAAGATGGCTATGGCCGACCGCATCGAGGAGGTCAAGTTCTGCCTGTGTCGAAAGACGGCCAGCGGCTTCATGTTGCAGTGCGAGCTTTGTAAGGACTGGTTCCACGGAGCGTGCGTGCCTCTGCCTAAGACGGGGTCTCAGAAGAAGCTGGGTGTGGGTTGGCAGAGCAATAGCAAGGACTCCAAATTCCTGTGTCCGCTGTGTCAGCGGTCGAGGAGGCCGAGATTAGAGACCATCCTGTCGCTGCTGGTGTCACTGCAGAAGCTGCCGGTGCGCCTTCCAGAAGGAGAAGCTCTCCAGTGTTTGACAGAGAGGGCAATGAGCTGGCAGGTAATCAACATTACTGATTATAGAATCTCAGTTTACAACCATCACCTGCTGTATTGTGACTATGTAACTATCACCCCAGGACCGAGCGCGTCAAGCTCTGGCCACGGAGGAGCTGTCCTCGGCCCTGGCAAAGCTGTCTGTGCTGAGCCAGCGCATGGTGGAGCAGGCTGCTCGGGAGAAAACTGAGAAGATCATCAATGCAGAGCTGCAGAAAGCTGCTGCCAACCCTGACCTGCAGGTACTTTGGAATTTAACCTCAAATGATTTTACATTGTTCTAATACAGCACAGTGTCAGTGAAACTCAAGGAATCCTGTTTTAAGGTGGGGGCTATAGTTCTTTTGTTGTAGTTTTCTACACAGGCTTTGAATGTAAGTATGGAATACACCAGAAGAGGGCACTAATGTGCAAACATGAAATGGACCACAAGACTGCAGTGAGTCTAAAATGTGAGGAAATAGAGGGAAATACAGGCAACAGATGGCACTTTGATTTCTCATAGATGTAATAAAGCTACAGAACTTTTATTTTTACATATTTTAATTACCCCTTTGAATGTTTCAGGCAAAGCATTTGCTTTTTTTATTCAGCATCATGCTGTTTTAGATTTTAAGGAAAAGGAAATGCACGTGTGCTTTTTCAGTATAGTGCTGTTGTGAACCTGACAACCAATGCCAGGCACTGTGGGACTGAAACCCTTTTGTTTATTTCTAAGACTCTGAGCTTGATCATTTTAAAAGGACTATATACACAGATTATATAAACATATTAAAAACAGTGCCACTGAATACAATCTTTTATTTTATCTTATTCCATTTTGATAGAATATAATTCTGGGGAAAACGCTTTTCTGGATCAAAAAGCTTAGAACAGAATCATTCCTATACAAATGTAGTAATTCCCTTAAAATAATCAAGTAGTCTGCGTACAGTATTTATCTTGGGTTTACTCCCTTGGTACTTTGCCTCACAGTAATCTGTCTTCTTCAAGCTGGCTAACTGAGACTGGTGCTGCACACTGAAATCATGACAGGAAAAAGACAGTCACTTTTTCTCAATGAAAGACATAATTTCCTCCAAGTTTCTGACAAACTGCCAAAAACGAGCCCTCAAGATGCAGCAGAAACGTGGTTCTCACGCTTGAGTAGTTTATTAAGACAACAAGAAACAGTCAGGGCTGCTAGTGATGGAGACAGAAAACAAACGTGCAGCTGGAAAACCTCTGTGGTTGAAGCAGCTGTATGTTCCTGTCCGTCCTCAGGGCCACATCCAGACTTTCCAGCAGTCAGGTTTCAGCCGAGCTGCGTCGCCTCGCCAGTCTATGGACTACGATGACGAGGAGACGGACTCAGACGAGGACATCAGGGAGACTTACGGTTATGACATGAAGGTATGTGGGGCAAGTGTTATTATTTAAGACACCTATAAGCAAGCAGGGTTTTATTTATTTTTTTCTAATTCCCCTGTGTTGGTGTCTGCTTTGTTGCAGGACCCAGGCGAGGTGAAGCCCTACCTGTTCTGTGATGAGGAGATTCCTGTTAAGTCTGAGGAGGTGGTCAGTCACATGTGGCCGACTGCCACACCCTCCTTCTGCGCTGAACACGCCTACTCCTCAGCCTCCAAGTCCTGCGTGCAAAGTGAGCCACGTTTACTTACTATGATTACTCATGTTGATTTGAGTCTTACTAGTAGTGAGTCTACTGGTAAGACTCATTTTAATCACACTCCTCTGAGAGGTTCCAGTTTTGTTTGTGCCTCTGAAATAAGTGCTTTCATCATCTCATACTCAACATGTTTACATTTCAGACCTGGGCACGCCCAGAAAGCAGCCCAGAAAGACCCCTCTGGTACCTCGCAGCCTGGAGCCGCCAGTGCTGGAGCTGTCCCCGCAGGCGAAGGCCCAGCTGGAGGAGCTGATGATGCTGGGAGACCTGCTGGAGGTGTCCCTGGATGAGACCCAGCACATCTGGAGGATCCTGCAGGCCACGCACCCTCCCTCTGAGGAGAGATTCTTGCAGGTCATGGAGGTAGGGAGGTCGTCCATTATGCAACTTCATTACGCAGCTGGACCCCATGGCATAGACTTAACACTGGGTTTGAATAAATTGCTCTGATTGGTTTGTGAATAGATGAACAGATACAGGTCAAATTAGGGAAACCATGCTGGTAAGAAGTACACAATCACAAATAGAATTCTCTTTTCATCTTCCTTTTCTACAGCCTGATGACTCTCTCATGGAGAAGCCTCTGAAGCTCAAGCTGAAGGACTCAGAGAAGAAGAGGAAACGGAAGTTAGAAAGAGCCGAGCACCACCACATGCTGATGGCTGCTGCTGCCGCTGCCGGCGGGGCTTCAGCAATGGGCGAAATGCGACCGGCCAAGTCCAAAGAGCTGAAAAGGGTGGGTCTGGAACTGGGTCTAGGGGGCAAACCCAAGAAGAAGAAACTCAAGCTCAACCTTGAGAAGAACCGGGAGATGAAGCAACTGGCCAAACGGTTAGCCAAGGAGGAGAAGGAGAGGAAAAGAAAGGAGAAAGCAGCAGCCAAGGCGGAGGCTATCAGAGAGGGGCTGGAGAAGAGGAAGGAGAAGAAGATCCTTGACATTCCCTCGAAGTATGACTGGTCCGGGGCTGAGGACTCAAACGACGAGAACGCAGTGTGCGCTGCCAAGAACTGCCAGAGACCATGTAAAGACAAGGTGAGGACCCCAACATTGCTGTGTTTCAATACCTGTGAAAAAAGATTTTCCTGAGTTTTGTGGTTTGATAATGAAACATGTCTCTTCCCACAAATATGTTTCAGCACATGAGATTTGAGATTGTGTAGTAAAGAGGATGTGTTGCAGTAAAAGAGGCACACGGGGGGAATCGTAGATGAATGATAAACACAGCTACAGTTTAGCAATTAACAGAGGTCAGAGATGACCATATGACTGTGCACCTTGTCAAAACTCAAAGTTCTGTATGTTTCATATATAATTTTCAAAATTCACATTAAAAGCCATGTATTTACAAGGGTTATGAACAAATTACACGTGATGACTGATATTACCATATTGACATTTTAGCTACATCATTCAAAATCACATAGTAAAACTGTTATACTCCATGATGTCCCACTGAGGCGAGAACTGCTTCAATTGATTACTTACATTTTTGAGTAATTCTCCAATTACATTCTTGATTAAAGGTGCAGTCAGTGATTATAATCCAATATACTTTTTTGTCAAATTCAGCAAATATTTTCTCCAGTGTTTGTTTGCTGAATAAAAATCTGGTGTTCATACACAGATCTGGCTCTATAAATGGGAAACAAACAAACACAACCCTATGCTGGCTAATCTCCCTCTTTGATGTCCTCGTCCACGAGGAGCAGAGCTATGTCTTGATAGTTATGAAACAAAAATGAAATCTTGAGGAGCACTGACAAGGGTTGTACTTGTTTGGACGCTGAGTTCAGTCTTTCTCAAGAACCGCAGACTCTTATATTGTTTGGCCTATAGAATGTCAGAACAAGTGAAAAAAGCCTCATCATAGGTTTTCAAAGCCCAAAATGATGTCTTCAAATGCCTTACTCTGTCCAACCAACAGTCCAAAATCCAAATATATTTGCAGAATATATATTTGCTTGAAAATTAAAATAAAAAATAAAAGTTGCCAATTTGATTATTTTTGTCAAACAACTAATCAGTTTATCAGTTGTATTAGCACCAGTCAAAATTTCAAAATATTTCTAAGCGATGTGCATTGTTAAAATCCGTGTAAAATATGCAAATAAACACTTTTACAAATATTTCTCAGCCATGTCAGATATTACACTGACACAACTGAGCTAACTTCCTCTTGTAATCATTCACATTTAGACATGACAATTATGAAATGCAGATTCTCATTATGAGAAACTGGGGCTGGACTTTAGCATTGACTTTTCACACAGACCCTTGTATTGAAATTTTTATATCAAAAGACCAGTATAGGCTGAGATGTCTCACACCTGGGAGATTAATGTAATGATTAGATGTGTGTCCACACAAGTTATCTTTATGTTTAGAGGCCTAGTAGGCCTGATTTTTCCCTTTCTTTTTTAAAGTACAACTTACATAGAGGCCTTGGCAATATGGCCTATAAAAGATATCACAATATTTAAGGCTCTATCATAAACTGAACTACTGTCTGAACTACTACAAAACTACAAAATGAACTACTGTTACAGTGAAGTTAAATAAAGTAGCTAAGTGTTATATAATGAAGTTAAAATACTGTTATAAAAAAGGTAAATAAACGACTACAATAAATTTAGAGTAGCTACTATTTATTAAAGTTAAACGAATATTGTTGTAAAGAAGCAAAATAAGATACTGTTATACTTAAGTTAAATAAGGCTCTTTTACAATAAAGTTAACCCTCCGGTCCCCCTTATAAAAAATCACACCTGTCCCCTTCGGGACGTTTTTCGTCCTTGTTGAAAAACAACCATAAAAATATTAAATATTAATATTTTATTAATAGTAATATATTATTACTTTTTTTTTTAACCCTTTATATGCCATTTTCTTTACATGAAGTCACTGTTACTTTTATGAAAAAAAACATGAATTATGAATTACTTTCTATATAATAAATGTTGGATGGAATTTTTTTTTTCTAATTATCACAGTCTGGGGAATGATTAATAACAACACCAATTTTGATGCATTATTTTTTTTTTTGTGCAGTTTCAATTTTTCAATAAACACCGGCATCCATATCAACACTAACCTAGCATTTATTTTAATTTTTATTTATTTTATTTTTTTTGCAACAATGGCTCCCAAACCACAATAATGAAAACATAGAAGAAAAATACAGGCAATTTTACTGCTTATTATTTAGTGTGTGATTGCTCTGCTGGGGAAGCAGGAGAAAATGTATGATTCAGCTGGATTTTAGTAAAAACTTCCATTTTAATCCCCTAACTCTGGAATGCATGACTAATATAATCAAATTCATGTTTCTACGTTGCCATGAGGATGTGATGAACAAATACGGAATTTATGGTTTTACATTTAGCTATATTTTCACATAGGGATTTGACATTGTGTATTTTGAGTCCATGTACACACACGCACACAAACTAATATTGCAGTATTTTTATACAGACCACACTGTCACATCCTTATGAGCACAGCAAGACCATTTTTTGATCTACTCTGCATTTGCCCACCCTGTTAGGGGCCTATAGTGCTTCAAGTGCCAAACCAGGAATTGTATTGAAGAGACAGCAGGGCCCCAAAAATGGAAATTGGCCCCATCTGTTTTTTTTTTTGTTTTGTTTTTTTTTACCATTCTTGGGTCTCTCTAACCAACCTGACTGCCAGGGATAGAAAAAAAATCACGTTTTTTTTTACGTACATTGAAGGGGAATCAAAAAATGACGTTTTAATGGGTTTCAATGGGGACGGATTTCGTCCGAGAGGGCGAGGTGTCGTAAAAGGTTGCCATTTGTGTATTTTAGGCCTGATTTAGGAGCGGCTTTAAAATTTCAAAATATCACCAAAAATAAGGTTTCTGACCAAATGTCACGCTATATGCATGAACACAGCCAAAGTTATCAAAAAATAAAAACTGAAAAATGACTGAAAAGGACGTTTTCCGTCCGAGTGGGACCGGATGGTTAAACAAAGTACTGTTATGATAAAGTTAAAGTTTTGTTATTACAAAGTGAAATAAAGAGCTGTTAATAGTATTAATAAAATCAATCAAAGCAGAACCGCTGGTGCTTTTATTCTGAAAGATCCAGCTGATCTTGGGCAGGAAGTGCAGGTGTTTTTGCTGTGATCTTGAAGCTTCCAGATAGATGTTAGCAGCCGTTATAGCGTCGCCATTAAACGTGAGGATTTATTCTCTATCTCCTTTAACTTTAGCTTATATTGGAGTTATGCTATGTAGCGTGTGAAACAGGGTATGGTGAATGTGCTAGGAAAGGTAGTATCGTATCTGTATATCTGTATAGTTAAGCCTTGCCATAATAGCTTATCATAGGGCTTACGCCAGTCCTTTCTCTAGAGCACAAATTTCTTGTGTTTATTTGAACAAACAAAGCTGTGAGTGGGAACAAACTATAAGCTCTCCAGTTCATATATTATTTTATTTGCAAGTCATACTAGTGCTCCATGGTCACAAAATGCGACTAAATGGTTGCGGTCTTGAGCCCTGCACATACAAAAACAAGTGCTCAGCTGCTCACGCACTATTGGTCAAGAGAGTGGTCTGGATGGGCGACAAAGTGCGTGTGATGTAATCATATTTGTATGTCTTTTTGTGTCTGTGAGAGGAAGAGAACTTAAATACCAAAGCAAGTCTCATGCTGATGGCTTAAAAAAATGATGTGACAGTTTCAACTTGGGTGGAAAAAGCCAAGATACATCAAGTATAGTCGATATATCACCCAGCCCCTACTTTCATGTTCGGCATTTTTTGTCATAAAAATGTCCGTTAAGTTGTGAGCACTGCTCCCACCAGCAGTCCCGTCATAGAAGTTCCTCAGGCTTGATACAGCTTTTCATTCTGCATTGTGAAGTCCTCTCTATTGCAGACTGACCAAATGAAAACAGACATGATGCTGTCTTAAAGTGTAGCTGTTCTTGGACAGTGCCATGCTGTTTGTCCTCTGAGATGTTGACCTTGTCAGTTAGATACTCCTTGACCCTCTGTAACAACATCCCTGCTTCGCTTAGAAAGGCAGTCAATTCTGGTTGATATCACAGGAGGTTGGCAAACCATCGAAAACCTACAGACACCCAGGTGTCTCCCGGTGGATGACACAGGTCTTTTTTTGTTTTCCTGAGTTAATAACAAACACTTTTCAAAATGAACATCATGGAACTTTATTGAATATCAACAGCTGATAACAGCACTGGAACACCTTAAAGAGAGTTACACATAACGTATTAACAGGAGACACCGATGTGGTCATTTTCGGGAAATGACTTTGCAGACAAAGACTGTCCGCAAAGTTAACCAGTGGCCAGTCTCCTTCACCTGTGTGTCCCACAGGGCAGCCAGTCAGAGCAGAGGAACGGGGAGGCTCGCAGCTCTGTGGGTGGAGGAGAGGTGATGAAATGATGAAGGTGCTGCTCTGAGCTAGGCTGACTGCACCTGAAGTCTGGAGCTCTAGTACATTAGATCAATCACACAATGAGTGACTTGTAGCTTTCACATGAACTGTTAGAAATTACACAGGAAAAATGTTTTTCCTGAATTTTCTTTTGTCACTGCCAAGGTTTGTTTTTTTTGTTTTCAATAATTGTCACAATGCTTCCTGGGTGTTACCTCTCTTAATCTTTACTCACATGTCTGCCTGTGTGTGTGTGTGTGTGTGTGTGTGTGTGTCTCCAGGTGGACTGGGCAGTGCGACGGAGGCTGCGACGAGTGGTTCCACCAGGTGTGCGTGGGCGTTTCCTGCGAAATGGCCGAGAACGAGGACTACATCTGCATGGACTGCTCCCGGAAGGCCGCAGGGGTGAGCGGCGGAGGAGGTGGGATCACCGTGGAGGAGGTGGCAGAGGAGAGTGTGGTCGTGCTGTCGACTTCGATGTGCGGCGTGCAGAGTCTGCCGGCGGCATCCGTCGTGGCCTCGTGGTCTCACACGTCCTCGGCCTCTCATCTAAACCCAGCAGCGTCACATCAGCAGCAGCAGCAGCAGCAGCAGCAGCAGCAAGAGCCTCAGCAGGGCAGTTAGCGCTTAAAAACCAGCCGAGGACTGAGTTTGAGTACTCGCACAATGAACATGACACAAGAGCTAGTGTCCAGGCTAGTGTTTCAACCTCTCAACCTGTAAGACTGTACAGCATCTGAGGGACAGAACAGCCCTTTACGAACGAGCTTGGAGCGTCTCTGCAACTGCCTGGATTAAAGAGCACAAGACAGAGAAGAGTCCTGCTGTTACCGTGTGGTTTCAGCACAGTGCTCTTGGAGCGCTAAGATCTGTTGAAAGGTTGTTAGTAAACACACAAGACGTAGTGCTCCTACAACAGTCTTAGGTCTAGAAACATCCACCAGCTACTTCCTGGTCCTCCCGTGAACAATAACAAGTCATCGGTACACTAATATACAGTCACAACCCACTTACTCCAGCTGTCGTATTCAGTGCTAACAGGCAAGTAAACAAATGTGTCCCCAGTGGTGTTTTACTGGACCTCCTGATCCGCTCCCCTCTGCCCTCCGCCCTCCGCCTGGCCCGTCAGACAGTAACATCTCAATATGTAGGACTCCAGACTAGGAAACACAAATGGTTGTATTGTAGTGGAATTATTTATAATGTACATACTTTTAAGCAATTAAACAAATGGATTGTGGCTTTTTTTTGTTTTGTTTTCTCACCTTTAATAAACTATTCCTAGTCAAATGATTGACAATAATTGTGATGTTTTTTTTCTATTTGTTAATTTATGTTTTTTTTTTATTATTATTATTTATTTATTTATTTATTCATTATTTTCACAGAAGCCCTGAGAGGCAAGTGAGATTTTTTTCTGGTGATAATTTTTATTTTTTATTATTTATTTATTTATTTTAAACAAGGTATTTTTTATTGATAATTCAGTAAAGAAATATGGAGTATTACAAACAAACACAGAACCAGTAAGGGGGAAATAAGAGACAACTCCACCCACCCAAGCCAGACCAATCAAAGGAGGCAAGATTTTTTTTTTTTTTAAAGGGATCTTAAAAAAAAAGATATAAAATAAAAGAAAATTAAGAAAAGGAGAAATTATGACAATTTTTTTAATTATTATTATTTTTCCACATCTGTAAAAACAAGTAAGATATAACTTGGTTGGTAATGGTTTCCACAGATAAAAAAGAAAAATTCCCCCCCCCCAAAATTTTCAACCATTTCTACAGATTTTTTAGACTATTAGAAAAAAAATTCTAACTTGTCTCACAGGGCTTCCGTAGTTTTTAATTTCAACATTTTTACACAAGTGTATATAGGAATTAAAAAATAGCACAATTTTTTCTTTGTTAGGAAGAAAATGGAGAGAACAGAGCAACAAAAAATCTTGCAAACAAACCAAAAGTTATGGACATACCAACTACAAAATTTAAAACAAGCAGACAGTTAAAAAAAACATAGCTTTTGTTTTTACTCGGCTGAAACGTCAGGATGATTGGTGGGTCAAATTCTGAGGGCTCAGCAGTGACTTGAGGCATCGACAGGTCGATTTCAAGCTGTGCGTTAATCTTCACTGAGTTTCCTGTGTTACTCATTAAGCTCAATTAGAGGCGAGATCTGTTGGCATGTCATGGAGCTCTGGTATGAAGATTTGCATTTCGATTCCATGTTAAGAGTGTTGTTTTTCACCTAGTTACAGGCAGAGTAAAATGCATCGTGTAGAACAGATTTATTTACAGATTACCTTTTTCAAAATTTTTCTTTTGAAGCCGTTGACCTTTCAACATGGCACCTTAACTTTCTAAGTGGGGGGGTAGGGCAACGGTTTTAAAGGATTTACACATGAAAGTGTAAATGTACAGAAACACACTGTTTCTGCAGAAAGAGAGGAGAGGGGAATTGTGGGTGGGGGGCTGCTGGGAACGTCTAACTCAGCCAAGACAAATCCGGTGCAAACTGACCTCGGCTGCTTTCGCCTCCATCTGAGTCAATCACCTCTGTCACTGTACTGACATAATATGCGATGACAAGGGGCTGCAAGACCATCAACAGAATTAACTGCTGGTACATAATGGATTGCATAACGTCTGCTCTGTCATCTAAAGCCATTACATCTCCATGTCCAACTGTGTGTGGTGTTGACTGCTGCCTAAGAGTGGAATTCATGTCTGAAACTATAGTTTGGTATCTGCATGGTCACTATAAAAGCATCATGTCATAGCAGACTATAGCGCCGTTTTGTGTTTGTTTATGTGATTTTTTTTTTCTGTTTATGGCTTCAATTTATACAATTTATGTTATTTAGATGCACAACCTAAATGTGTTTATAATACAGTTTCTACAGCAGAGGTGGTCCACTGCAGCAGACACTGACACTCTGGTGTCATCCTATTGGATTCTTGTGTTGCACCTTATTTTAAGCATGGAGTCAAGGCAGGTGATGCACTTTGCTCTGACAGGGGCAAGTTGGAGGGAAAGAAAGAAAGAGGCTGGCCTAAGTTTAGCATTACAAACTCCCGCCCCTTTGCTCCTGTCCAGTCCTGTTAAAATCTCAAAACCTGAGCATTTGCAGATAAACCTCCAGAGAGAGTCTGCTGCAGCCTCGAGACACACGGGAGATCCAGTGACGCTGCAATGAAAGGTGAGTTATAAATGTACATTGATTATCTGGAAACTTTCACTGCAATTTAAATTGATTTGATGTAATTCTGTTAAGTTTAAAAAATGCATTGCTCTTAACTAAAACTGACTCATTTTATAATGTATAAAAATTTGTATTCTTTTTATATATGTTTTCAAGTCAATTTCTTGTTTGACAAGTGCATGCTCCTTTCCTTTAATATTGTACTTAACATTTATACAATTTTAACAAGGCAGCTGCAGGTCCTTAAAAAGTCTTACATTTTATAAATATAAGGCTTTAAATAGTCTTAAACTTGAATTTGTGAAGTCTCGATTGCCACAGACATTTTATGCAATTTATTTATCCATTGTCAAAATTAGTCAAACTGCCTTTTTACTTTGTACTTGTACTTAAGCAAGATGTAGATTAACCTAACTCACTTTAATTCCTACCTCTGACACATATACAGCTTACCTTAATGCGTGCCTGCAATGCTTCAATAAGAAAAAGATAGTTTGTCCAAAAATAAATCTTAACTTTGGTTTAAAATGATGAAATCAGAAAGGTCTTAAAAGCATTCAGTCCAAGTGTCAAATACCTTTAGACGCTCTGTTTACACATTCAGATCCTAAAGATACATTGCAAAGTCACATTGTTGCCCACTCAGCTGGAGCTGTTTGATGTCTGTGGTGCCTTCCCTCAGGGCATATTGACCTTTATTGGGGGCAGGGAAAGCAACTCCAGCTCAGGTAACCACCCACATCTATAACATGCTGTGATTGTCTTCTTCTTGTCTCTGTCCTGTTTTGTAGGAGACACTGCCAAAGTGGGTATGCCCAATGGCACCAGTGGAGCCAAGGCCCAGAAGCCCCCCTCGGAGGAGAAGATGGAGGAGCGGGGCCAGTGGAGCAACAAGATAGAGTTCATTCTGTCTGTTGCTGGCTCCATCATTGGCTTGGGCAACATGTGGCGCTTCCCTTACCTCTGCTACAAGAACGGAGGAGGTAAGTGGAGGAAGAGTGGGTGGACGGAGGACGGAGTTGATGCAAGTTCCTCTCCTCTGCCATTGTAGGCCCTGACTGAAGGTGGACCTAGAATGTAGAACACCAAGATTTGCATAGGGAGTAAACATAGTTTGGTGTATCAGGCTCGTGCTCAAATAATTTGATACTGCTCTAGGGCACTATTCCACTCAACCTACATGAAATTTGAAACAGAGGAAGCAGATGCAAACCCACAAATATGTCATCACACAACACCTAGGTCAAAACCCAACCTGAGCTCAGGTGAAAGAAGTTAAAAACATTACTCACAATTAACCAAATCAGACCCCAGAGCATATTTCCTTTCAGGCATGCTTGCGTAGGAGTATAATCGGACGCCTCTCTTTCTCCCTCCATGGGGGTCGCAGGGTCAGGGTTCAGGGCCAAGAGGGGTCAGGCAGCTGTTGTTGCTCCTCGCTCACAGCAGCTGTCCCTGCGGAGAGGCGGAAATCTGAGCTCGCCAAACATCCTCGGCCACCTGACGGGATGTTAACACTAAATGACGAAAGAGAGTGGCAGTGGCTCGGGCCCAAATCTAGAAGAAAAGAGCATTAAAGAAGGTCTTCTCTGGGTACTTCAAGCCTTGTAGTCAGTGGTGTAACGCAGGGTCTACGCAGGTATACAGGGTGTACCCACCTCTTTTTCTGGCCTTTAACAGTATACCCACCTATCAGCCAATAAGCCATTGGAATATATAGGAGAGTATACCCACTGCCTCCTCTGTAACCTACCCATCTACCTAGTGGTACACCCACCTCATCAACTACCACTTCACCATTGACTTGAGTTCTTGATATATGACTTCAGATGGATTCAGTTTGTGTTCAGGCATGTATTCTTTCATCTCATCAATAAAATTATTAATTCTAGCGCATGTAATACCACATCATCTACTCTTGACCTTGCATGGTTCTTACATATTGTGTGGTGGACGTTTAGCTTAGGTCTGGTATGAATACAAGTTATTTAAAGGCAATCTGGTGCCAACAGTAGCAGCTTTTTAAGTTGTTGACAAACAAGCATGTAAGAGATAATATGTAATTGGTAATAGGTAATCTAAGTATGTAAGAGAGGGGTCAAGGGAAGGAGGGAGAGTTGAATCATTATTATGTAATGTTACACTTTCTGGGGGATACTCAACACACAGGTGACTCAGCATGGACTTTTGGAGCATTTTGCCATAATTGAGCAGATTGACTATAACTATTGGAGCTGCCGCTTGTGTTTGGGTGTAGCAGAGCAAGAAGTTCCTGGGTTGTGTTTAGATTTTAGCTCTGATCCCATGTCCTCTAGACGCTCTCGTTTTTCCCCTAAGAGAACGAATGAATCTTTCTGCCTTTGTATTTGTCCTTCAAAAGACTGAAGACATGGTGTTTGCGTTCGTGCATGGATAGAAATAGGAAACAGGCATTTAAGACAAACGTTATTCAACATATGGTACCAGTGAACAAGACGACACCTAAACAAAGACAGTCAACCATTATCGTCGGGCCTCTAAAACACAGGACCACCAACAGGAAGTAGAAGTAACCCAACTGAATCCTTTGCTCTTTCTCAACTCAGGTGCGTTCCTCATCCCATACCTCATCTTCCTGTTCACCTGTGGAGTTCCCGTCTTCTTCCTGGAGACGGCCCTGGGCCAGTACACCAGCGAAGGGGGCATCACCTGCTGGAGAAAAATCAGTCCATTGTTTGAAGGTAGGTAGTAAGCTGGTGTGGGATCCTGGAAAGGTATAGGCCATTTGGAAAGTTGGAAGTTGGAAATTGGTAGGGGGACGAAAATACTTTGGAGATTTTTGCATTGGTGAAATATTTCTTGGACCTTCAATATCTTATGATAATCTATTTTTTATCGATTATTCTCCAGGTCTTGGCTATGGCACGCAGGTGATTGTGACACTGTTGAACTTCTACTACATCATTGTTCTGGCTTGGGGGATTTTCTACCTGTCCTTCTCCTTCTCCTGGGAGCTGCCGTGGTCGTCCTGCAACAACACCTGGAACACAGGTAACAAAAGCACTCCGAAATACATCAGAAGTACCTCCGATACGTGTACGAATTTCTACATTTTTTTGTTTTTTTCTTCCTCAGAAAACTGCGTAGAGTTCCAGAGGAGAAACACCTCAGTCAACCAAATGCTCGACCTAAACGCCACCTCTCCGGTCATTGAATTCTGGGAGTGAGTTTTCAGACTGTTAAACTTCCTTTTGGTGATATGTTACTGTTGTGGAAATGGCAAGGATGTATCGTCTCTGTGTTTCTGTCCTTGTCCCCGCAGGAGGAGAGCACTGAGGATTTCCCCAGGCCTTGACCACATGGGCTCACTGAACTGGGACCTGGCCCTGTGTCTGCTCATCGCCTGGGTCATGTGCTACTTCTGCATCTGGAAGGGGGTGAAATCCACAGGAAAGGTGGGTGACCCCGTGACCCTTTTTATTTATGTATTTTTGTTCTACCAAAGACAGTTCTGGGGCTCTTTAAGGATGACATCTGGTATTTGTTTTTTCTATTTTGGCATGTTTATTTTACTTGTTTGCCTATCTAACGTCGCTGTATGCATGTGTCTATATAGGTGGTCTACTTCACTGCGACCTTCCCCTATGTGATGCTGATTGTGCTGTTGATCCGAGGGCTCACCCTGCCTGGTGCGGGGATCGGCATCCAGTTCTACCTTTATCCAGACCTGGGACGACTGTCGGACCCTCAGGTACCACGATGTCACGCAAAAGCCATCCACATCCAATAACATTACGTAAAACCACAAATTCCCAATGAGGGCCTTTGGAAGATTTGGTGATCCCTGTGGGCGAGGGGGCGCACCAGGTGCAGGTATCCCATGGTTCTCTGCTGGGGAGCTTAGTTTCTGCTGGGTCCATCTGCTCTCCATGAAAGAGGCAGGCCCTGCAGGGACTAAATGCAGGGTCAGGACACCACTGGGACTGAAAATACAAACTCTACCAGGGCTGAGCCGCAGACAGACACTTAACTGGGCTCTTCCCCTCACTGGGAGGACAACAGAGCTTTATCTTTAGGGTCTGCTGGACTCAAACTAGCAAGAAGTCAAATATGAGGTCATGGGATGTTTAAAAAGTCAAGGCAAAGTTTTCTAATTTAATGTAGGACATCACAAAAGGTACATATAATAATCATGTGAGAGCTGTCTCATTGGCTAAATAAACACACCATTTTCTACACCGTTTTTCTTCCGATTCTTTTTGGAGTCGTATGGAGTAGGTCATCTGTTCTAGAAGATGTAAGTGTTTAACAGTATTAACAAAACGGCAACGGTGATAGCCTTTTTACTTGCTGCCAGCAAGATCTTTAGTGAACAGGTATCATCTTTACTTAGTTCATCAGGGATATGTCCAACATAAAGGGATGTGAACGTGGTTGTAATACTAAAACCCAAAGTTTAAGTCTTCCAGAAAAGTCTGAAAAGAGGGACAAGACCAAAAACTATGGGCATGGTCAACCATGATTTCTCCACATCCCCTCCAGCAGCATAGCTAGTGCCAGTTTGTTTAGATTTCCGCCAATTTTGTGTTTTCATCAGGAGGAAACAATGCACATGTTCGAAAGACTGAGAGGGATGTGCCCCCCCCCAGAATCTACACCCATGACTCTATGTATTTACGGAAGCTTGGTTCGTTAACCAGTGTTGACACTAACAAGACCATCAACGGACAGTTTATTGTGCAACTACATGAGTCAGTGATTATGAATGCTAACACTCAGCACGTGAATTCCTGTGCATTATATAAACATCACATGGCACGTCTGTGTGTATATACATCAACCTAAGTACTGTATGTGTATGAGTTAGCATTGCTTTAGTTTCAGTGGTTTATTATAGTTATTTATCTTTTGTGTAAGGTGTGGATGGATGCTGGCACCCAGATCTTCTTCTCATACGCCATCTGTTTGGGGTCGCTGACCGCTCTGGGGAGCTACAATAAATACAACAATAACTGTTACAGGTATGTTTCCAGTTTATATGCCTACTTGTTTACATGCTTTAATAAGCAGGAGTTAATTTCCATAGCAGAAAATGAACCAAAAAGTCTAATTTTGGAACTAAAATCCTAATTAGTCCATGAAATTTTGTAATCATTAACATCAGCCTCATCATCTGGTGTGATTTATGTGATCACCTGTGTGAATGTGAAGCTTGACAATGCTGAAATCAATCTCCCACAGTGCATTTGTTCTTCTATGAATAATCTGCTGTGTGTTGCAGAGACTGCCTGGCGTTGTGCTTCCTGAACAGCGGCACCAGTTTTGTGGCAGGCTTTGCAATCTTCTCCATCCTGGGTTTCATGTCCTTTGAACAGAATGTTCCCATCTCAGAAGTGGCAGAGTCTGGTGAGGCTTTCTCATGCTACGTTCAATGCTGAGAGGAAAAGAAACAGCAAAAGAATAGCAAAAACAATCTGTTTATATGTCTTCTGGTTTACTGTTTAACTCATGTCTGTAGGTCCTGGGCTGGCCTTCATAGCGTACCCCCGCGCTGTGAGCATGATGCCTTTCTCTCCCCTGTGGGCCGCCC
The DNA here is from genome assembly GCF_006386435.1 of Epinephelus moara. Taxonomy (NCBI): domain Eukaryota; kingdom Metazoa; phylum Chordata; class Actinopteri; order Perciformes; family Serranidae; genus Epinephelus; species Epinephelus moara. The sequence continues at coordinate 12,071,651 of NC_065528.1, forward strand.
TCTTCTTCATCATGATTGTTTTCCTGGGGCTTGACAGCCAGGTAGGTTCCTCTAGTTAATCAGTACATTTTGTTTTCCACAGTGACACTGAGTGCTGAACAAATACTGTGTGGTTTGACTTTGTCTTGAGAAAAAAACATTTTAGAACACTTTAAAACTTCATTTTAAAGACTTGTTGGATACATTTTATTTGCTCCTGTGTGGCTTGCATCGGTGGACTGTAACTAAGTACATTTACTCAAGTATTATATTTATGTACATATCTGAGGTACTTGTACTTTACTTGAGTATTTCAATGTCAAGCCACTTTCTACTTCCACTCCACTCCACTACACTTCAGGGGAATCATTGAACTTTTTACACATACATAACTTTACTTACTTTATACATTAAATTTTTTCACACAAAACATATTTAAAAATACAAGTGCAGCTGACACGATTATGTGTTTTTGTTTGTTGATTTTTTGTAGAAGCAGGCAATGTGCACAGTACTTAAGCCAAAGACAAATTTCCCTACAGCGACAATAAAGTATATAGTATTGCATCGTATCGTATCGTATCGTATCGTATCGTATCGTATCGTACCGTATCGTATCGATTAGTCAATTGATCAACCAGCAGCTATTTTGACTATTTATTAATTTCAGTCATTTTTCATGCAAAACATTTCATGGTTCCACAAATATAAAGATTTGCTGCATTTCTTTCAAATTATTTTAATTATTTTGATTGATTGAATAGGTTTTCTGCATTGAGTGTTTTTTTTTTCATTCTTTCCTCTTACCTATAGTGCTGTTTATCAATCTAGATTGTTTTGGTGTGAGTTGCTGAATGTTGGAGATACCAACCATATAGATCTCTGCCTTCTCTCCAATATAATGGAACTGGATGGCACTTGGCTTGTGGTGCTCAAAGTGCCAAAAAATATATTTGATAAACCCAACAGCAATGTCTCTTTTCAAAAACCACGACACAGTTACTCACAATAATCCGCAGATCTTGTTGTGAGCAGTTTCATGTAGGAACTATTTTCTTTCTACCAAATTACACCCACCAACTGTATCACCACACAGAAGGAAGCATGTAGTTCTGTAAAAAAGAAAATAGTTCCTACATGAAACTGCTCATAACAGGTTCTGTGGATTATCTTGAGTAACCGGGTCATGATTTCTGTAAAGAGACATTGCTGTTGAGTTTTTCAAATGTATTTTTTGGTGCTTTGAGCACCACAAGCTGAGTGCCATCTAGATCCATTATACTGAAGAGAAGGCAGACATCTCTATGGCAGATATCTCCAACACTCTGCAACTCACAACAAAAAAATCTAGATTGATAAATAGCACTACAGGTAAGAGGAAAAATATGTGTTTTTGATTATGGGATGACCTGTCCCTTTAAGTTAAGCATCTGAATACTTTCTCCACATCTGGTGTCTTGGAAGTGTCACTCAAAGTCCCACTAAGCAAGCGTTACATGAGTCAGTACGGCAGGTCTTTCATCATTGTATCTGACAAACAAAAAGAGTTCAATTCATCTTTCTGTTCTCCCCTCTCTCCCCCTTCTCCTCCTCCTCACACCTCTGCGCTCCCTCCCATCAGTTTGTGTGCGTCGAGAGCCTCGTGACGGCTATAGTCGATATGTACCCTGCTGTGTTCAGACGGAAAAACCGCAGGGAGCTCTTCCTGTTGGCTGTGGTCTTCTTCTCCTTCTTTATGGGCCTCATCATGCTGATGGAGGTAGGGGGTCACATGCTGGGACCACACATAGAGATGCATGCACACAGACATCTGCAAACATAAGACATTTGTTTTCATGATATGTTGAAGGGCAATAACAGCTTTTATAGCAAAAGAAAACGACCTATATTTAGATATTCATTTAACATGTCCTCTAAAAATTAGATTCACACGCACGCACACACACACACACACACACACACACACACACACACACACACACACACACACACATACACTCCAAATCAAGTTGATGCTGGGGGGGTTGCGCCTTATGGCCTTTTAGGGGTAATCCAGGACAGGATGCCTTGTTCTGCTGAAATAGCTCTTACAGAGTACAACCTACTGTAGTTGACATGGTTTCACCTCTGCACAGCTGGAAACATGAATGCTCTGCAGAGGTGTCAACAAGTCATCATTTTGTAAGTACGAGCAAGTTTTTGTGCAACATGTCTCAGGTAAGTCTTAAAAATGTCTGAAGTCTCCAGTTGTAGGCTTCAGCATTTCAAATCTATTTGGCAAACTTGTATATCTTTAAATATTTACACTAGAAGGGTAGATTCATCTTTATCATTTGTATTTTTGGTATTATGCATTAAATGAACTTGCTCCAAACTTCTATTCTAGTATTTAAAGGATAATGTTAATGTTAATATTTTTCAACTTGCACTATTTTCCAATGTTCTTATGCCTAAGTGACTGATGGAGAAAACAGGCTGCAGTGTAATTCCTGCAGGCATTTGTGCACCGTCAACAAAAAGTGCTTTTTTTTGCCACTGACAGGCTCAGATTATTATCTAAGTGCCTGACAATTTATGGGAAGCATCCACACAGAGATAGACGTTTTTGTAATAGTGTAAGATCCTTTCTATCTAACCAGAAACAGCCCTGAATCACCATTGCCGACCCAACAGACTCTGTTTTTGCCACTGACAGGGTCCGATTATTGTTCTAAGTGTCTGACTACTTACGGCAAGGATCCCTACAGAGATAGACCTTTTGTTTTTATTTAGCTAGAAACAGCCCCACACTTGACGTAGTCCAACTCACCAGACTCCATTTAAATAAACAGTAATTTTAGTGTGTATAAAGGCGGCATATTTTTACATCAAACTGGATGAATTAAAGGTTTATTTCACCCAAACCAGAGCTGGTGATTGTCGGATTAGTGGAAAGATGAACCTATATGGTTTTGTAAGTTTTATTTTGTTTCTGTCAACTCTAAATGGAGTGTGTTTTACACAAATAAAAATTACTGTTATTTAAATGGAGTCTGGTAGGTTTGGCGATAGCAATTTGGAGCTATTTCTGGTTAAACAAAAGGTCTTTCTTGGTAAGGATCCTTTCCATACTGTCTGTTGTCAGACAGGTTAAATAACAATCTGAGCCTGTCAGTGGCAAAAAACAAGCACTTCTAGCGGATGAACATTGTCGATGTCCCGAGGGGTTACATTGCAGCGTGCTGCACAATATGCAACCAGTTTCAAAAACTGCTGTCACTTAAACACAAAAACATGAGAAAATAGGGTCTGGGCTGAAAAATACTGCACTCCACCTTTAAATAATCTCCCATATTTGTCTTGAAACAAATTAATTGTACTATAAGAGGTATGTTTTAGTGATGTAATTTGGACTCAGTGCTTTATCTCTCTCTCTTCGTAGGGAGGCATGTATGTATTCCAGCTTTTTGATTACTACGCAGCCAGTGGCATGTGTCTCCTCTTCATGTCCATCTTTGAGACTGTCTGCATCGCATGGGTCTATGGTAAGCTGTCCTCCAACATGAAAGGCTGTCTTTCACGGGTGAAAATGGAAAAGTATTTTTCACGAGTGTTTTCTGGTGACACACTCTAGAGTATGTTTCCTAATTGTTAGGAGACATTCAGCGACACAGACAGAAATGTCTTTACTGTGTTTTTCCAGGTGCAGATCGCTTCTATGATAACATTGAGGACATGATTGGCTACCGCCCAGGACCTTACATCAAGTACTGTTGGTTGTTCCTCACCCCGGCCACGTGCATTGTGAGTATCAACAAACTAATTAAGTATCGAGGCTTTCCAAAAATGACAAAGGCTGACGGCAACTGAGGCCTCCTCTCCTCTCCTTTTTGTTTCCTGCAGGGTACATTCGCCTTCTCTCTCATCAAATATACCCCCCTGAAGTACAACAATGAATATGTGTACCCATGGTGGGGCTACGCCATTGGCTGGCTGCTCGCTCTCTCCTCCATGGTCTGCATTCCACTTTGGATGGTGTACAAGATCAGTACCACCCAAGGGACACTCAGAGAGGTAAGTCTTTATCCCTATAGAGCTGTTTAATGTCCTTAAGTGAGGGGAGAGCTGTTATCTGTTATCTTATCATATGATTAACTCAGTGTCTTGAATTCAAGGATCTGTGTTTGTCTGTTTGGTCTTTAATCAGCCTCCCTGTGTACTTGTCCCCAACCCCTCTGAACCCGGACTTGACTTGAACGTTTATTTTTCTGCAGCGCATCCAGTTGCTCATCACACCATCTGACACCTTACCCAAAACCAAGAGGGAGCAGGAGAGGTTACTGGCCATCTTTGCGCCCGAGGGAGAAGCCCCCATGACTAAAAATGGCTACTATCCCGTCTCAGAGACCGACTCCAACTTGTGAGGCCCCTGTGGTGATGCGTATAGGAAAGACATGTGGGTTTTGGTTCCATCCTTGACTTGCTGCACCCTTTGCCTCCATCTCAAATATCACTGCAGGGAAAGATACAATAAAGTGTCACATCATCCAGTACTTTAATGCATAGCAGATATGGAGGACTCAGGAGATAGTCGACCTCTGGTGCGTTGGGTTTGGCAGCGCCTGTACATTTCAGTAATGTGATAAAAGAAGGATAAAGACAAAAAGTCATTTATTGGATTACTTAGAAGTTTTAGAGGGGACAAGGGCATATTTTCAGGGACAAGAGTTATTTACTCAAACTAAAATCTATTAAGACATTGGCGTATGTTGTCCAGCTCTGCTTTTAACGATGATGTAAATAAATTGATTCAAGGCCAGTTGAAATTGAGTGAGCCATGGTGTTGAGAATGTTACAATTTCATATCAAGGTTAATGGCTTTTTCATCTCATTCGGTTCCACCAGAAGTCTAAAAATAAATATTTTAGTTTGCATAATAAGGATGAAGTTTGTGCAAATGTAACATTACAGCAACAAAATCAGTACTGGAACAGGTTAACCATTTGTTGCCACTACATGTACATTACTTTGTGACACGTCCTTGTGGATCTGACATCACTTCATGGCGACACAGCCATATTTGTATCATATATTGTATTATCATAACACATCAATAAACATTTCCCTTTTGTATTCCCAAAAACTGAAATAAAATGTTGTGTTTCCCATGGATAGACGGTGTAATGAAAGGATATAATGTCAGTGACAATTATAACACTGTAGGACTAACATGACATTTACAATGTAGTTTCATATGTTGTACTGTAACATAATATGACTGTAAAAAGAAATGTGAATCTTGTAAGTATGTTTTTAAATAAACATGCAAAATTTCATGTTGTCTTGTCCCTGTTTAATTTTTTATCATTTTTAAAATGCATATCTCGCAAGTCCCCCAACTATGCAAGAGTGCAATACTAAACATCTGGAGTACCCCTGTCACATGCTGATCATGACATTGTATGCTCCTTATCATGTTTGCTTGACACATTCATCAGCGATTGTGACTGAGCATTGACCTTGCAAGAGCTTAGTTCGCATAACGTGCCTACAGGCTATGAGCCCTGTGTTTCTCTTGCATACCTGGGGCCAAGCATCAACACAAACCAAGGCAGCAGTTATAAGTTGAGCTTTTAGCACATGCCTGTGGTCTTGTGTCTTGAGTGGGAGAGGGGTAGTCACTTCATTGGGGTCATTAGGTGGGCACCCTGCTTCAATGGTGTTTCATTGATAGGCCCATGACACCTCCAGAGGGCTCAACGGTGACACCTGTCGTCCCAGGTGTGCCCCCCTCTGCTTTTACCCCTCATATTGGACATCTTGCAGACCAGTTGGGGTCCTTCCTCTTTATCCCTCAGCAGCCTCTAATAGTGACTTGATGGCTTCACAGAAGGCCTGTCCTCGAATCCCCATACTTTTCAGAATCCTGGTTGATGAAATGGCTACAAACCCTCTACACCCAACCTCTACAGGGAGCACCTGGCTACACCAGCCACGTTGTTCTAGCTCTGTGTACATCAGCATTCATAAGCTTCCCCAACTGCAGCCTCCCATGGTGCTGTTAGTTCCACAATGCACAGGGAATTATGTGAGGTAGCAATCTCTGGTGGAAAGCTGAGTCTCTGATCCAGGTCAACCTGCATTTTCTAGTCCTAGGCAGTATCCAGGAGGGTTGTTTCCACTCTCGCAGACTGGTTTACGGGGGGGCTGTCCTGCTCTTATGAGGGGGGTGGTGTTTCGGAGTCCAGGCAAAGGGGTGGGGAGGGCATTGGTGGTAATTCTCCTTCGTTCCAGGATGATCGCCAGTTGAAGAAGGACCTGATTGTACCTCCATGTGGAGCAGCCTTGAGATAACCTCTGTCCAAAATTATCATTGGTAAATGTAATCATAACCATAAATAAACTTAACAAATTCATGTTATTATTGCAACCAGTTCTAGTATTATGGTGTTCAGCATTTGTGCTTGTGGTTTGTCCAATTGGTGTAGCTGTACCCAAGCAGAACATGGCTCACTAGTGTATTCAACTAACGTTAATGTCGTTAATAAATTATATTTATCAGATATAATTTAACATATCACTGGGATTCAGACTCCTGGCATACTGTCCCCTCCCAATGTTAACTCCATGTCTATGGCCTTGACATAAACAACTTTCCGGCTGCCCTCAGGAAATGCAGAAAACAGGCATTTTACTGGTTTACCAAAGGAAAGAATGATAAATTTCTCAATGTTTGACAAAAAAAGGAAATGAAATTAGACTGCTGAGATTTATTTCACTTCCTGAGTTATTGTGTTATACACTGAGCTCATACAGTGTGTTTAAGACATCAAATAATGCCCCTGTCTGGACAAAGAGCTGTGTAGTTAGTGAAAACTGTTTTTTTAGTTGACTACAGTTTCTTAGACATCAAATAGTCACAATGATGGAGCAGTTTTGGAGCATTTTTCTAGAATCATTTTGCCACTGGGTGTCACGCTTCTGCTGTGCAGCCGGTGCGCTGGTGATTGGCTGAGACGGCAGCGTCACCCTCTACGTGCCTCGGTGACGCCCCGCACTTTCCCACCATGCAGCGGGTGATGTCTGAGGAAAGATGGCGGAAGGAGGAGCGGCTGATCTGGATACCCAGAGAGGAGAGGTCGCGGCACTGTTGAAAACACAGCTAAGAAAGGGAGACACTTGGTAAGACTCGAGCTGAAACCTTTTCAAAGACGGCGCGTGGCCGTCGGCCGCCTCCGCCGAGGCTGACAACGCCACGGAGGATAAGAAAGCCGAGGTGACGGGCCGTGTTGACAGTTAGCTTCGAGCTAGCTAACGGGAGCCTGTCAGCTTCATGTGTGTCAGCTAGCGGTTCTCGAGCTAACGCTAGCTGTTACTGTCAATGAAGAACGATAGACCCAACATATCTTTCACCGTTAAATGTAGTACTGTGGCGGTTACATTCCTTGTTTCCAAATTACCGTCTCGCTATTTGTCTGCTGACAAAGTCCCAGTGAGGCTGCATTTCGGTTATCTGATCTAGTTAGCAGGCTAATAGCTAATTGGCTAACCCACCGGAGCTCTAAGTGGTTTGCCAGTCAGTGGGTTCATCCGTCGGCTTCGGCAGGGCGGAGTCGGAAAAGAAGCACCTGTCAAAATCACAGAGCCAGCTGGCCAGTCATGTAGCAACCTGAACTCAAGACAGTGCTAATGCTACAACTGTCAATCTGTGTCATGTTAGCCTGAGAGCACTGACAGCAAGGTAGCATTCACCTGCCGGAGTATTACTTGTATTACCAGCATGTAACGTGTAAAAAGGAAACAGAAAAACTTTGGTTCACACCTACACTGACCCTTCAGCAGTCTAGACTGATTTGCAGTGTCTCGTGTTGCTTTATCACATCCCAAATTACAATACTGCTTGCCCTCTCTGCAGGTACCTGGTGGACAGTCACTGGTTCAAACAGTGGAAGAAATATGTGGGATTTGACAGCTGGGACAAATACCAGATGGGGGACCAGAATGTCTACCCAGGACCAGTCGATAACTCTGGTCTTCTCAGAGGTGAGACACCTCCTTAGACACTAAACCACACATAGGAATATATTGTAAATAATGTGTGGCACACAACAAACCTCTGCTCAGTATAGCTTTATTATTCTGGAAGTCGTAACAAAGAGTTCAGAGGAAAAGGGAACAAAAACAACATTGTTGACAGTCTCCATAGAGTAGCCTTTTTTGCGGGTTCATAGAAAGCTCTCCAGCATACCTTTTTCCTTTGTGTGTTTTGTGTCGTGTGAGACAGTCCCCTCAATGTGTGTTCCCTCCCACTGTCTGCTCACTTGTTTCTCAACTTTTCTCTCACCCCCCTCTTACCTCTAGATGGGGACGTGCTGGCCATCAAGGAGCACCTCATCGATGAGCTTGACTACATCCTGGTCCCCACAGAGGGCTGGAATAAGTTTGTCAGTTGGTATGGATTGACGGAGAGTCAGGAGCCAATTGCACGCAAGGTACGGTGTCTGTCTTTAGTAGGAGATTATGAATGGATTTCGTGGTTGGTGAATGTTCTGCTCAATGCTTTGAGAATAGATTGGAGTTTAATGGTTGTGGTTAGTGGCTATGGTGTACAGTATGGCTTGTGTTGGGTTGAAACAGAGCTGTTACAGTCATTTGAAATTAGGATATTAAGAGTGCAGCACGATTTTAATAGCAGTGTGAGTCTGTCATATAGTTACTTAACAAAGAATGGTAAAAGACGCAGCCAAATCTTATTGGTTGACTTGAATGGCCAGTGTGAAGTGCAAAGGAGCTGGAAACAAATAAAGATAACACTGATATATTGGATATTTACCTTGCGTGAAAAGGAAGCAACAATGATAGTTTTTTCATTCATTTCCTTCAGCTTTTCATTCATTTCTGTCACAAACTGCGGTTATTTATTTTAGGGCTAATAAGTGTTTTTTTTACAAATATTTTGCTGGCGTGAAACAAACCACTGAGTGGTTACAGTTGATTAGTCAGTGGAATACTTCATGATGGCGGCTACAACGTATAAGAACCTACAGTATCAAATCCCCGCTTCAAATCTCGCTAGTCATGGCATCATGGCTGCTAGAAGAGGCTCCTCTCCCCCTTCACCTCTGTCATCCTCTCTCTCTGGTCCCCCCCCCCTTCTCATCGACCCTCCCATTTTGCCATGTATGTCGTGGGACGTATCGGGTGGCCGCGAGGTTTCTATTTTCAGGCAACGTTCTGGATGACTGAAAAGCTACATGGAGCGATCTGCGAGACACAACATGCAGGAGGTTCATTATTAGTTTTCCTCTTCTTTTACACTCTTGCTTTTTTTGTGGGGTTGTCATCCTGAGGTGCGGGAGGGGAACACGAGCGTTTAAAAAAGGATTTAGGAGGATTGTGGTCACGGGTTTGACGCTACGTTTCCTTCCGTTGTCCTCTTCTGGTGTGACATGCCAACACCGGCGGAGTGTTTCTGCGTGCCCTTGCTTTTTGAAGTGGAGGAATGCCGGCTGAGGTCACTCTGAGAGAAGCAGTGTCTGAGAGGAGTGTGAGAGGCATAACCAGTATGGGAGGAGGGGGGTGGGTGGGGTAAATGGTTTTGGCTCGGCTCTGATTTGAGACATTCTGCCAGAGTTTGGCGATGAGATGGGCTTTTGCTCCGAGTTTACAAACACATGGGTGTTGTGCTGAGGGGTAGGATGGGCCTACCTGGGGATCGGGGTAGGGACAGGGGAGGGGTGGGGGCAGAATCTGAGCCGTGTGTGTGTGTGTGTGTGTGTGTGTGTGTGTGTGTGTGTGACTGCTGCAGTTCTCAGGGACATTTGTGAAGTTGGTTCTGTGTGTGTATATATGTGTGTGTGTGTGTGCGTGTGCGTGTGCGTGTGTTGAAGGGGGCTCAGCGGTGAAATAAATAGGCTGGGACCCCTCAGCTGTTTCCACGAGGTGCTGCTAATTTAGGCGCTGTGACTCTGCTCCTATCAGATGAGCGGCAGCCAGGCCAGCAGACTGTACTTTGTTAACCATGAGAAACGGAAGCTGGTACAACCACAAATTTACCAGACACGTTTCATTGTTTAAGACCGCACATAAATAAGTAGAGAGAGGTAATGTTGGAGGTGTGGCTGGGATGTATTCTTATTCAGAGAAGCTGATGGCTGGTATTCCATATTTGGTTGATTTATGTTGCAAGCTGTAGAGTCAACTGTATTTTCACCTGATATAGTGACAGCAGAGATTTATCTTATGGTTCTAGGTACATAACGTTTTCAGGACCCACGCTTTTGCTTGCTGCAGTCAGCTAATATAGTCCAGATACGGCACACAATTGAGATTTAAAAAACAATATTTGGAGTTATCCTGAGGAGTGCTAGTATATTATGAGTCTTTCACATTAGACTTATGTCTTATGTTTGTACAATATCTGCAAACACTTTACACGTGTATAAATGTAGGATTTAATGTTGTGCTCAGAACATATGCGGTGTATTTGACTAATCCTGGTCTCATTCAGATTATGTGGACATTCATTTCACTGTTTTTTTCCCTTAAGGTGGTGGAACAGGGTATGTTTGTGAAGCACTGCAAGGTGGAGGTGTACCTGACGGAGCTGAAGCTCTGTGAAGACAGCAACATGGACAATGTGATCACCAGGCGCTTCAGTAAAGCTGACACAATAGGTAGGCCCGAGTCCCTCTGGAGTAACTGTCTACTCACACTACTGCTCATACTTAAGTCGACTTGGCGTCCAGTCAGATGTCATATTTTGAGGTTGGATTTCCACTGCTTTGCATTTATCCTTTAAAACATCAGTTAACAATAACTGCATTGATTTTTGTTCACAAAGTGCAGAGGAGGTGTAGACTCAGCCACACTCAGGCACAGAGTGTGTCTCTCTCTCTCACACACACAAAGTAATAAAATTTACAGTTAAATAATTGAGTAATGTTTCAACAAATGAGGTCTGTTGATGGAGAAAGATCTTACTTGTTGTCTTACTCTTCATCACTAGGGGGCTAACAATAAAAACACACCAAGCAGCCGCGACGTGCAAGCAGCGCCATTTGATTCTGTGGCGAAGCGCAGCCAAACTAAAAGTTGGCGATAGTTTATCTTAAAGCAGCATGGCAAATCTGTGAACAGAGTCCTGTGACTTCTGTGACATGTTGACCCATTTTACAAACATTTCTTCCCACCTGAAACACGTGAACACGCCTCCCGCCCACAGAAAAAATTTAATTGTTGTGGCAAGCCGCACTTTGCTGCTGCTTTGTGTGTTTTCAATGTAACAGTTCTGAAACCGAGACCGAAACCACGGTCTCATTGTCGCGGTTCTGTCTTCGGCATCCTCTCCCACATTGTGTTGCCAAGTTGACCAAGCTCTCATTAAGTTATGAGGGGCAACTCTCAGGATGGCTGATTGCAGATCCCCTGATGCAGGTCGACCCACAACCTGCAGGTTCCACGGGGCCAAGGGGTAGAGCAGGTTCGGTTAAGCATACTAGAAAATATTACAGGTTCATTTGGGTGAGTTCAAATTGCCAAAGCAGTGTTCCAGTTAAATTGTTAATATATAATTAATACGTGCAGTAGTGCACCTTTCACCTTCTCCTTTCCTGTCTCTGACTGTCACGCTCTCTCTTTCTCAGACACACACACACACAGCACCACCGCGACACTCAGTCCTTGTCTCTGTCCTTGTCTCAGTCCTCAGTCCTGACAATTGTGCTACTATAATGTATAGAGTCAATTGTTTTGTGAGTTTGGGGGGTTTATTAACACAAATTTTTGTGGGCTTGGTGTTGTGGATTGGCTCTCACAGTGGGTCAGGCGGGTGCGGGTATTAAAAAGCCCTGACCTGTCTGTGCATCACTAGTGGGAACGTTTTGGTTATTCGGTGTTCAGGAATGTGTTGACTGGTCCTCTTTATTTGATTAATTAATATGAAGTTAATCCCCCCAAAAGAAATGAATAGTGGATTTGGTGAATCTTTACACCCTCCCATTAATCACTAATAACCCTAATTTGGTGAATCTTTACACCCTCCCATTAATCACTAATAACCCTACGCACTAGGGCTGCCACTAACAATTATTTTCATTGTCGACTAATCTGTCGATTATTTCTTCGATTAGTCGACAAATCATTTCATCGAAAAATGTGTTAAAATGTTGAAAAATGTCGGTCTGTCTCGCCCAAACCCCAAAATGATCTAATGTCTTGTTTCGTACTCATGCCAAAGTTCACCGTCATGGGAGAGTGTGTAAAGCTGCCAATNATTATTTCTTCGATTAGTCGACAAATCATTTCATCGAAAAATGTGTTAAAATGTTGAAAAATGTCGGTCTGTCTCGCCCAAACCCCAAAATGATCGACTAATCGATCGACTAATCGACTAATCGACGACTAATCCTGGCAGCCCTACTACGCACTAATAAGACATGCTAAAAAGTGATAAATCCACAGTTCCTCCTTTGTGGTTGAACACTAGTTTCAGTGTCTCTTCTCTTTTCATTCTGCAAGTAAGAAAGTAAGTTTCTTTCTTGATAATATCCATGCTTTGTTGCAGACATGATAGAGAAGGAGATGAGGAAGCTGTTCAGCATCCCTGATGAGAAGGAGACCAGGCTGTGGAACAGGTACATGAGCAACACCTTTGAGCCTCTCAACAAACCCGACAGCACCATTCAAGACGCCGGCCTCTACCAAGGGCAGGTAGGGACTTCTCTCGTTTGATCTGAAAGTGTCACAATGTGGAACCAGTTTGAATACCTCTGCAGGCTTCTTTTTCAGGAGTCAGCGGAAAAAATGTATATGACAATAAAGCTGTCCAAATATGGCTTGCTATGTAGACAGTTATTATTCCTGAGCTCAGTGAAATATGCTCTAGTTTCAGTCACCCCTTTCAGATAGCATATTCTTATTTGTGCTCTCTGCCAGTCAGCCTTTTTAGGCCACAGCAGAGTGGAGCTTCAGAAAACCCTTGTTTTTTCCTGCTCTCTTTGAATCTGTAGCCAATAGGCTATGGTAACCTGCAGGGGGCAGTCTAAAAGCCCTTTTACACATGCAGCTTATCCCTGAAATGTCCAGGAACAATTCCTGCATGGGGGCATGTGTGAATGCGAGCAGGCATCAGTATTCAGGGAAATGTGCACCACCAATTTTCCACCTCAGGACATTTCATGGAAAATGCTGGCAAACAGAATATCATTTATATCATCGTCTGACTAAGTTGATGTCAACACAATGTGGTAAGATTGTCCTCTAATGAAGTGGTTACAGCTCCGAAACCCACAACATTTGTGTGACGGCTGCCACGCGAGGTGCCCAACCTCTCTTTGTAAGCCTCTTAAACCGTGCACGCATGTCCCGGCATCCACCTGCCAGCCGACTGGAGCCGACACGGTCTCTATACAAGCCCAGATTAATTCAGACACCTGGCCGCAATGAGCCAGCAGGCTTCAGATCGCTGGGGCCGTCCGTTCACCAGCAGCTGTTCCAGAGGATTGTCGAGCCTAGGACAAATCCTCGCTATTTGAAACAGTGGATAAGATCCATTCGGCTCCCTGTCTTCCCCCATGAGGAATAGCAGCAACAGGCTGTTGGCTCTACTAGTAGGGGAGAAGTCAGGGGAGATCCTCACAGTATATGGAAACAAATCTGTTGTTTGGTGTCAGCATATTGAACAGGTGTACTACTTTTGTTCTGAAGTGTCTTGATTTCATGTCATGATGACTTTTTTTTATCCTGGAAAAGTCAAAGTGTAATCGGATATTTTGGTCATATCCAAGCACCTTAATTGCAGTTAAACATAGAAAATGCAATTTTCTGCCACCAGGGACCTTTCAGTCAAAACAATAACAAAAGACTGAGCAGTGCCATCATTGCAGCCAGTTTCTCCCGGTTAGAATTCCTTCTGTGTTCATCATTCAGGAGGGTTTTACCAGGAGCCGAGTTATCTCTTCTTTTCTAACACAAGCGGACAGGGTGATTATACAGGTGAAAGCATTAAATAAAGCAGTTTCACATGTTTTTCCTATGCTTTTTGACTCGTCACAGAGGGACCACTAGCCCAGCACCTGCTAATGTGTGCTCACCTTTTTTCTCTGATAACTTAAGATCCAGACATTCCGGAGGTCTGCTCACTGAAACAAATGGACCTGGTGATTTAAACCAGTATAAACACTGAATAAAGCAATTTTAATGTTACAAATCAGTGTTTCTACTATGCTGTTAGCCGCTAATGTTTCTTCTGCTTGTTTCTCATATAACTTGCAGTCCAGACGTCCGATGACTAAAATCCTTCATCCGGTTAAAACACTGGAAAAACAACCAAGATCTAAGAAGTGAATGTTAAAAATGTGGCTTTAAGCTTTTGAAACGTGGAGTGACATCCCTTTTCTTGTGCTGCTTTCAGATGCCTTTCACAAGTATTAAAACCTTTGAACCCTGAACAAATCAGTGCAATTTCTTTCAAAAAACATGGGATAAAAGGCAGTAAGCAACTTGGTAAGAAATGTCCCACAAATTGCAAAAAATAATAGATTTAGAATTTTAAAAAAGCTAGGGAAAAGCTTTTCTAATTTTCTTTGTTTCATTTTTTTCTTTCATAGCTCATTGCCTTCTTCCCATGTTTCTGAAAGAATCCAAGCCACTTTGCTCAGGTTTCAGATATTTAAACTAAATGAAAAGTTAATTAATGACAGCTCCTGGCAGACAGTGCAAAGGGTATATGATGCCACAAATTAGAGTTGTACCGATAACGATACCAGTATCGGAATCGCCTCCGATACTGCCTAAAATGCGGTATTGGGTATCGGCAAGTACAGCCTATGACCAATCCGAGACCACGTGATGCCTCACGTCATTACGCATACGCACGCTACAGGCGAACGAAATGGAAACCACAAATAGGCGACGGCGACCACAGGACACAAACTGTGTCCTTGATTAAAATTACACATTTCTCTGGGTTTAAACATTGTTGGAAATGTTTGAGATATTGTAAGAACACAACTCAAGAAAAAATCACATCAGTCTGTTTGTTTTTAGGCATTTTAAAGTGGAAAAGTTACATTTTATACCTTTAAATGCAACAAATGATTACTTTCATCATCGATTAATCTGTAGGTTATTTTCTTGATTAATTTTTTTTTTTTTTTGGTCTCTAAAATGTCAGAAAATGGTGAGAAATGTCAGTAGGTGTTTCTAAAAGTCCAAGATACCTGTCCATTACCCTAAGATAATCAGTTTACTGTCATAGAGGAGGAAAAGAAAAAGAAAAGATTTACATTTTTACATCGATTATCAAACCAGTGGGCAATTAATCTAATAGTTAACAACTATATGATCAATTGTTGCAGCTCTGATATCCATCTCAAGATAAATACAGCCGGACACAGCTTTTTTTTTTTTTGCTCAGGATTCACATGACATTTTCAGCAGACCACAAAAGATGCAAACACTTAAATATTTGGTGTCTTTAAACTTGTGGAAACAGACGGAGCCCTATTTTCTCTCTACTGTCTCCCACAGGTTCTTGTAATAGAGCAGAAGAATGAAGATGGCTCATGGCCCCGAGGCTCCACGGCACCCAAGTGAGTGAACGGCACATCACCTGGCTTATATTTTCTTTGTTGACTGAAGGAAAATAGAATGCAGTTTCCAGGCTGTATCCATACACTATTGTTGATTTACCAAAAGATTACACACACATAGGTGGTATGTCATTGAATTCCTAAGGACGTTTTTTTCTTGAAGGGGGAAAAAAAAGTAATATGATGTGTCACAGCACTAGACGTCATTGTCTGGGCAACTGTCTGAAGCACCTTTCAATTGCCTCCTCTTTGGAAATCACACACATCTAATTGTGTAACCCTTTTTGTAAAGTTGTCCCTGCTATGTCACGACAGCACCTCATCATCTTCAAAAAAATTTCTCTCTCTGTGACTTTGCCTCTTTTGCTTGACCTTTTGTTGCTCACATATCCCTCCTGTTTGTTTTGGATTCATCTCCGTTTTATTTTATTGACACTCGCACACCTTTCTGGAACAGCCCCTTATTTTCCCCCTCTCCTCTAACTCATGATCTATTCTTTATCTTTTGAAGGTCATCTGGTGCTTCCAATCTCTCTGCTTTGCCAAAGATCTCGCCTTCATCTCTCACAAACAATCATAACAGCAGCTTCAACAGCAGGAAGTAAGGCTTAGTAGTGGGGTCGAATAGCTGAGGGGTGGGGTTGGATGCCAGCAGACAGAGATGGAGATTAACCTGCGCTGGAATTTCTGATTGAATTGGCTTCCTGCAGAAATTCCTGCAGAAATGAAGTGACTTTTCCCTCATTCAATTTGCAATTTTCCCTTATTCACTCACACTAAATGACCAGTTATCTGTATCCCAGTATGAAGTTGTGCACAGGTCTATCTCTGGCTGTGGGTTGGTGCCTATAGCGATCTTGTGATGATGCAGATTCAGCTGTAAAAGCTGATAGCAGGGAGGAACTTACGGGGGATTGATCTTTTTAAAACTTTCTCCAGCGACAGCAGTGCTCTCTAGAAACGGCCCGCCAGTGCCTCTGGGTGCCTTACTCAGCATTTAATTATGCTAGTTGATAGTTCGCATCTGATTTTCCTACCTCGCAGATTGAAAGCTCTGGCCTGGGCTGCATGATTATGGTTAATGTGATGATTATTTCACCCATTAATGAGTGGCACAAGGTCTTTATTTCACCCCTCCTGTCTTGTACAACACAAAAGATATAAGGTATATCCAGGTAACATGATCTACTTTAACAAACTAAATTGTTTTATATTCAAATTTAAGTCTGATTAGACCCCATCTTCTCTCAGGCCGCACTCAGACAGACATTAGCTGTGGGAGAAAACATGCAGTCCCCCCTAATTTGCTGACGCAGAGGCCACCAGCAAACGAAACCCAGGGTTGTCCGGAAATAAACTTGACCTGGTTGAACACAACTTCCTCCTACTGGGTGTTGTAGTGGCGAATCAAATATGTGCAAGTGCACATTCCCAGTAGATAACTGTGTGGCATGAATGGCCTATTTCTAGTTTATCTCAAGACCGCTGCGATGTGCAGTGATAACTTTCCAGAGTTGTGATACCCCTTTTGTGCACCTGTGTTTGTATTTGATAAGCATGCAAATTCATGGATTTGTAACCTCAAACCAGATCAAAACAGTCCTGGATCTTACTTGGTAAACAGGAAGGAAATCCAAAATTTAAATAAACATATCAACAAAGAAGGAAACCACCTACAGTGGTCAAATCATGTTGGCTCCTTTAATGATTTAGCCACTCTAATAAAGGCTTTTTAATATTTCTGTCCTCGTGCCTGGATTTCCTCCCTGTTCATCCTTGTTTCTCCCCATTTTCCAAGATCACCCGACCCACTTTTTTTTTTATCTACATATGATTATACAGAGCAACCAGTCATCTCTTTTTCCTAGTCCTGGATCCACTTTCATGTCTCACCAGTAACTGAAGCAGTGCGCCCACACCAACGCAGCCCCTTGTGCTGTTCTGACATGGTGCAGGAGTCGGTCTGAACGCGGCCTTGTTAGGGCTGCAGGATATGAAGAAGACATGCGATAACGTTGAATATTTGAGATACATAAAGAGTTATTAAAGTGTGCTCAGTTCTCGAGACTCAGACTTGCAGAGTACATGTGCTTTTGGCACATCATCTCTCCTGTGTTCAATATGTTGCCAGATGCCTGGTGTGCAGCTTCTCTTTGGTATTCGCACTTTCATCTGCACCCATCTCGTCACACTTTCCTGCTTTAACCATGCAAGATAATATGCCAGCACTAGTCTAATGAACCTCCTTCGCACCTGTCCAAATTCTGACAATCAGACGATGCCTAACAGCGAGGGGTCTGTCTGGCCAGTGAGTTAACAGCATGGCGCATATCAGACGAAGTAGCGCCTGTAGACAGTAATTTAATACATTGGTACCATTTTCAAAGTGCAATATCGCAGTCTTTTGTGTTTATTGAGCAAGCTGCCATTGCAAAGATGATAAAAAATGATATAGTGCAGCCCTGACTCTTATTGTGTACGTAATTACAACTTGAAAATGATTAAATATCTACAAGCCTGCGACGGACTTGGCACAGAACTTGTGCCACTGCTGGTTAACTTTAAAATCAATATATCTCTTCAAGTTTTTATTTCGGTCATTTTTCAAAGATGGCCTCCATAAGATTTTACTGCTCATATCTCCATCTTTACACTCGTTTCGGTTTTACTATGCGTGCTACACTTTCATCGGTTGTTAAAGCTCGCTTTAGAACTTTGGGCTTCCTGAGTCAGTTTGGTATGTGTGGAGCGCATTTCCAGCAGTGTGATGGGGAAAAAGATATTGTAAGTCATTATAATGGGAAACCTTTTGAGATGAAGTAGTTACTATCTCACAGTAATGAGTTTGTATCTCAAAATTGTTTGGAAACTCTCTCAAAAAATGACTTAGTAAGAAATTTGCTTAAAAATAAAACTTAGTATGTCAAAATGATGACAAATGATATCAAGTCTTTATTTTGAGAGCGTTTCCCATTATTTTAAGACAAATAAGTCATTATTTTATAATGACTCGCAGGATTTTCTTCTCACTACATTGGCATAAACAGGCTTCCGTAAGCATGTAACTGCATGCAATGGAAGCTGATGTACAATATCAGGAGAACAAATAAACTATGTTATTGAGAATCCCTCAAAATAAAATCACAGTATATACCTAATCATGCAGCTCAAGTGCCAGCCCACATCTTCTGAAGCTTTAGTGTTCATAACCATGTTAACACAAGAAGCAGACCATGTGGTTAGATCACAGGAACATCTCAGATATCAGTCAGTCCGTCTAGATTTCTTGCTATGCCAGAAATGAAGTGCAGCTCATTTTTTTCCTTTCACTTTCTGTTTCCCAAAAATGCCACTGAAGCCTAGATTAAGACTTGCTGCTAAAGCACTGGGACCCAGAGGCTCTGTCAGCCCTCTGCTAGAGAGCACTGCTCGACTGTGGGTGGAGCTTTCGCCTCTGCTGTCTTAGTAGACTTTACTGTCCCCTCCTTCCACCTTCTGTGTGTGATTTACTGCATGCTGGAGTGTGTCTGTGCGTGTGTGCGTGCGTGCGTGCGTGTTTGTGTGTGTGTGTCTGTGCGTTATAGATAAAGACGCTCTGCATTGTATTCTTTTCGATACTGTTGGAATGCAGAAAATAATAGCCACAAGCTCGGCCACCCTCGAAAATCAATATTGATAAAGAAGGAGGTGAACTGAGCTTGTCCTTCCTCCACTCACCAGCTGAAAAGAAAACCTCTCTAACTATTTTTCAGTACTCTACCTTGTACTTCCATTTTGGGAGCGTAGTTACACATCATTTCATAGCTCTGCTTTATATCGTTTGATAGCAGTGGCATCTTTTCCCTGCACAGTGCTGGTGGATTGTGGAAATGCACAGAGTGGGTGACTTGGGGAAATTGGATCTTCAGTCCCAGCAGCTCCCCTGTCCCTGATTCACTGTAGTGCCAGAGCTGTCGTTTCCTCTGAATTATGCATGGGGCCTCTTATTTTTTTTTTCATATGAAGTGTTCCCGCATTACATAACACTTGTCTTTTTGATTTTGCGGTTTTGGCCCCGGTCGGTTCAGCCTCAGCAGCGATGCTCTGTAACAGCAGTAAGTTTTGCCGTCTTGCGAGGCGGTGTCCCCTGATTTTGGCAGCCACTTCTCTCGCTCTCTCTCCTCCGGTCTCTGGGTCTCTGTACCTCTCCTCTCCCCCGAGCTCATTGCGATGCACACGTTCTGCAGTCTAAGTGACCTTCAGAATACATTTCATCTGCTCCTGTTCCCCTCATCGCCTCCCTGCACACACACACACGCGCGCTGGCCCCTGTGATGAAACCAGCCGTTTTTTTTCTCAGTTTATTTATTTAGACCCTCCCCTTTTAAAAGCTCTCTTACAGACAGCCGTGGCATTTTAAAGAGGCTGAAAGAGGGAGTGTCAAAGTGTGTGTTTGAAGGGTGCTAACAATGTCATGGGGTGTTATTTAACAGGGGGGGGGGGGGGGGGGTGAGAGCACAGTTTGTGTGTTAGTGTGCCGAGGCAAGAGAGAACGTGATATAATGTGTGCAGGAGTGTAAGAAAAGGGGATAAATGGTGTGTCGGCATGAGTGTTTGTGTTAATGTGTGTTTATGTGCGTTAGAGAGAGAGGGGGGGTAGAGAGATACTAAGAGAGACAGGCCTGTGAATACTGCAGCCTCAGCTGGATGCAGTGNCTCTCTCTCTCTCTCTCTCTCTCTCTCTCTCTCTCTCTCTCTCTCTCTCTGTGCACCTCTAGCTTCGGTAGCAGTAGTCTTGAGCATCCTTGCTGCTGCTGATGCTGCTATAAATATCTGCTGGTAGCCGTAGAGCGGCAGAGAGCAGCAGGCAGGCCAGAGGGAGGAGCAGAAGACCAGAGGACAGGACAGGACAGCACAGGACAGGGGGAAGGGATCTGAGGCAGAGAGGATAACAAGATGACAGGCGGTCGAGCTCGAAAGAGAAGAAGGGGGGAGAAGAGAGGAGGGGAGCTGCTTAGTTAGCTCCAAGAAAGAGGAAGAGTGTGTGTTTTTGTGTAGTAATACATACTGTGGCCTGTGCTGGACTTGGAAGTCAAATTCAGGCCTGAACTTGGTTCGGATGGTATCCAAATAAACAGCTGCTGGACCTGCACTGGCTTGAGCTGAGTTGACATCTGGACTGTGGAGACTGGAGCTGGACTTTCTGTCCCGGGCCTCTGAGAACAAGGCTTTGCATGCGCCGGACCTCAACCGAACCCCACCGAAACCCCATCCAGGCTGCCGGTGGTTCAGTTTCGCGCGGACATGCGGGCCGGCATGGGCCGGGGCGGGGCTGAGATGTCATGCTCCTGTGTTGCTGGTGGTGCCTGAGGCCCGAGGCGGTGGAGCTGGATAGCAGGAGGGTGGACCACCGCGTACTGAACTGCGAGGCCAGTGCCTCCACCGCCATCACAGCTGTTTCCCTTGACCAGTGGGAGCCAGAAACGACCAACACTGCCCTGCAGCCCTCTCCGAGGTCTGCTGATTGCTGCAGTTAGAGAGGCCTAGCTTTAAGCTCTCTCTGATTGTTAAGGAAGCCTGAGAGTGTCTTTTTGGGGTGGTTCATAGGTTTACATTGTAGTTTGGTCTTTGTTTGAAGAGGAAATAGTGTAAACTGAAGCTGCGGGTATTTTTAATGTATTGTTGTGTGTATTAACAGATATATCTTGATACAAACAGTGTACTCGTTAGAATTAACAAAGATGTAGCAGTATTACATTTATTGGCACAATAGGATGTTCGTGACCTTTTCTGTGCTTGTGGTAGTTTGGCAAACGCCGTCCAACCCTGTATAACCTGCCGGTTTGTACTTTTCTGTTTATTGCACAGTGTGAAGAATTCGAGCTATAGTCTACCGTCCTACCACCCCTACAGCAACAGCTATGACTACTCAGACCAGGGCAGGCAGAGCGAGCGCTCGGGCCTCTGTGGGCTCTCCAACCTGGGCAATACCTGCTTCATGAACTCTGCTGTGCAGGTAAGGGCATGCCTTCAGGGAACTCTACACAGTCTAGGAAACTATGGAAAGTTATTAATATGCTTTCCATGTCTACTTAAAAGTTTGTTCATGAAGTATAGAAGAATCAATATTAATTTATTTATGCCAAGGAGTATTGAAGCTGTACTGAAGGCTTGCATTGGCCCATACTTTGAGACTTTGCGTGGTCTATTTTCTTCAATGTATCACCAATCTGGATACGTTCTTATTATAACAGCTATTTGGAAGAAATGACAGCCAAGGCATGAAAGTTTGAAATGCAGATCTTGTGAAGAGCCTAAATCCATCCTTCTCTGACTATTGTCCTCTCTTGCTTTTGCGCCCCCTCAGTGTTTAAGCAATATCCCTCCACTGACGGAGTATTTCCTCAAAGACAAGTACACGGACGAGCTGAATGAAGACAACCCGCTGGGCATGAAGGGGGAGATTGCCAGAGCCTACGCCGAGCTTATCAAGCAGCTGTGGTCGGGCAAATACAGCTACGTCACCCCAAGGCCTTTCAAGGTGACTACCTGGGAAAACTTTAGCAGGAAAGATTGTAAAATCATCTAAGCACTTTTGTATGTTGGGTTTGCTACCAAAACAGTGCACTGTTTAAAGATTTTTTTGGAATGAGGATCTGTAAAAGAACTATCCTCGTGTCACACACAGTAAGGCAATTGGAGCACGAAGCAATATCTAGTCTTTGGAGCACAAACCGTACTATCATTACTTCTCTGAAAGATTGAAGCACACATGTAGGGAAGGAGCAGACCAAGAATGGCCTAAAACACCAGTATAACAGCCTGAGTGAAGGGTGCAGTTATCACCAGTTTGAATCCTCAAATGAAAAATTTAACAATTTGGAAATGGACACGATCAGTAGTTTGGTGCAGGTGTGCTTAGAACTGTGGGGACTAAATCAATAAGTGTCTGGGTGTTGAAGTCTTAAAGGGGACCTATTATGCTCATTTTCAGGTTCACACCTGTATTTTGGATTTCTACTACAACATGTTCACATGCTTTAATGGTCAAAAAACACTTTATTTCCCTCACAGTGTCTGTGCTGGATATGGTTGTGGACTTGGGGGACGGAGTTGTCCGGCCCCTGAGCTGAGAATGGAGATTGTAATAGTGTAATAGTGCTGAAATTATGTCTTTATAAATGGAGCAGCCAGCAGGACAGGATCATGGGTACCACGGGTGTGCCGTTTTGACAACATGTTATGTGTGTGACCCACTGGGGGTGATTTTAAAAAGTAGTTCATAGCAGTTAGCGGCTAACTCAAAGCTGAACAATGCCCAAAAATGTCTTCATATTGGGAAAAAAATAAGGTCCAGGAGCTCCTTATTCTCTGAGCTGAGAATGAGATCAGCTGCCATATAACGGAGGTGGTAAATGATTATTATTGACATGTTATGTCATTGTTATTGTTTATAACACGCTGCCCACGCTTGTCTTATATGTCACACTAGAGGCCGACACAGTTGTCTTACATGTCAAGCCTCTTTTGTTTCTGCAGTGCAGGGATGCAGTCTAAGATTACACACAGGAGCGGAATGATGCCGCTGTCTTTTGGTTCTGTGTAAAAATGCAAAGGCGGCATGAAGAAGGGACTTCGTCTTAGCCCTACAGCACGATCTCTGCGTAGACAGGGCTTTAAACACTCCATTTTAGTGCCTTTGTCCTTAAGGCCCCTTCTGCAAAATTCCAGTCTGCTCTGATTGGTCAGTGTTTCTGGGGCTTCCATATCTCTGAGGCTCTGCACCATTGGCACGCCTTCGGTGCGCCAAATAGGTGGAGTCGGCACATCATTTGATGGGTATCGTACCCGACAGATGCACTGGATCTGCCGCAAAATTTAAGCAAACAAGAGCGCCGTATACATAACCATGACCTCAGGGCTCATACAAACACAAACAAGTCAAGAAGATTAAACATTTCTGTTAATGGAGACAATTATTTGTCAACTAGTAAAGCAACCATTGCTTTGGTCTTGTAAGCGGACATTTTTGTTTGCACTGCAGCTGGTTGTGGCTGCTGGCCGACACATTATAGTCCATCTCAACAGCTTTCCGGGCCCTGCTGTTTCGTGTTAAGCGGTGCACTGGTGCACTGAAATGGAGCGGACCCTGTGTCTCTTCACTTTCATTGCAGCAGGGGAATGATTGCAACAGAATTTAGCTACACTTTTTACAGTGAAAAATCGCCAATAAAAGTTTCTAAACCAAAATCTTCACAACTGGACTTGTTCCAGCAGGAAGATGATCTGAAACTGGGGAGGAACCAAGATTACATATTTTCCTGATGTTAGCATATGTTGCAGTGTGTGTAATGTAAACACTTGCAGTATTGTGCTTGGAGCAGATGACCACATAAAATAATTTATTACAAACTGACATCATCTTCAAGCCAAGGGAGAAAAAAAAAAGGAAACGGAGTATTCAGAACAGTCTGAAGCCTGAGGTTTTTGCTCACAGGGATTACTTTTACATATGTTAATCTCTTTATGTAAAATTTTGCCAATTTAATATGAACATTTGACATTGTAACATTATATGTATGACAGGAAAAAAGTAAAAGCGCAGAGGTCCCCTAAAATTAATGGCCATTTAAAGCAATTTTTGTGACATAGGTCATTTCACCAATTTCTAATACTGGGCAGAAATTGTCCTAATTTTTAATTTTCTGTCCTGTTTTTGTCCCTTCCCCATGCTATTTTCTTTGTGTGTTTTTGTGCCCTCCAGACCCAGGTGGGCCGCTTCGCCCCACAGTTTTCGGGCTACCAACAGCAGGACTCTCAGGAGCTGCTAGCCTTTCTACTGGACGGCCTTCACGAAGACTTGAACCGCATCAGGAAGAAGCCGTACATTCAGCTAAAGGACGCAAACGGCAGGCCTGATAAGGTGAGAGATTTGTATTTAGATTTGTGTTTATTTTTACCATTTGTAGATTTTACAGACTTTTGTTATAGCTAGTTTATGTTTTGCTGTTTATCTCAGGTGGTGGCGGAGGAGGCGTGGGAAAACCACATCAAGAGAAATGACTCCATCATCGTGGACATCTTCCACGGCCTTTTCAAGTCCACCCTGGTGTGTCCTGTGTGCTCCAAGGTCTCCGTGACCTTTGATCCTTTCTGCTACTTGACCTTGCCCCTACCTATGAAGAAGGAGCGGACACTGGAGGTCTATCTGGTCAGACTGGATCCTCTAGCTAAACCCACGCAGGTAACACGCAGAGCCCGGGAAAGCACCCGAACGCACCATGCGAAGAACCCTGGCAGTATGATCTCATGCGATGTGTTTCCATTTCAGTACAAGCTGACAGTGCCAAAGGTTGGCTACATCTCTGACCTGTGTACCTCCCTCTCCAACCTGTCTGGAGTGCCTGCTGAGAAGGTATAAACATCACAGTCGGCTCTGCTCTAGGCAGTAATGATGCTGACATCTCCTCAGGCAGCGCAGACCAAAATAGTCTGTTACCTTCTAAACTCTCCCTGACCACCCAGCCTCAGCAGCTAGTGGGGGAAATGTTGTATCCTGTTTCTCTTCATCTGTCCAAACATCTGCTATATCAGTGTAATAAATACCAGTAGGAATCGGTTCATACATCAGATTAATCAGCCTGACGCTTCCAAGAGTCTTCTGACTATTATCTCTTATCCCCCAGATGATTGTAACTGACATCTACAACCACCGTTTCCACCGGATCTTCGCCACCAACGAGAACCTCAGCAGCATCATGGAGAGAGATGATATCTATGTGTGAGTGTGGAACTTGGCTGACAGGCAGACTCTGATATCTACAGTTTGAAACAGCATTATCTCAGTTCTGACTAAATCTAAGTTCCTGGCCACATTGTAAAACAGATTTTAGCCAAACGCAGGGTGTAATTTCCTATAAAGCAGCTTAATTTCTGATTACTGTAAAACTTCCTCGTAAAATCCATAGACTGTTTTGAATTTACTACTGACAGTACTCGAGACTTCAGATATTTAAAGCATAGAATCGTTGGCTGTACACCAATCTAAATCGCTTTATTTGCCAAGGACATAAATATGAATGAATAAGGACTTATTTTCTTGATCTTATCCAGTGTGACTTTGAAACTGACCACACTTCTCTCTGCAGATTCGAGTTGGCGGTGAACAGAGTGGAGGACACGGACCACGTAGTAATCCCTGTGCACCTGAGGGAGAAGTACAAACAGTCGGGCTACAACCACACCAGCACGCCGCTGTTCGGACAGCCCTTCCTCCTCGCCGTCCCCAGAACCCTCAGTGAAGACAAACTCTACAACATGCTGCTCCTGCGCCTCTGGTACCTTCATTTGTCTCTGTGTTTGATCGTACAGCCATTGTTGGAGATTGATTCTCGCCTGATGCTTGTCACCTTTGATGGCAGCTGATAAATCTGCCCTGTCTACGAGCTACTTTGGCAGGCAATCAAGAACCAATTAGAGCAACTGTAGAGGTCATTTGTTGTCATTGTTGAAAAAAGAGAATCAAAAGTTCCTGTAAGTGAAACTGGTTTTGTGTTTGCAGCCGGTTTGTGCGATCTTCGGTAGAGGAGGATGAAGAAGATTGTGAAGAGACACACCCATCCAAACAACACACTGTCAACGGTAACGCCACTAATGGACTGCTGGAGGAGGGGTCGCCGAGTGAGTGCACACACACATAAACACTCAGACAGGCTACAGTCAGATACCTGTAAAAGTTTTGACCTTTTCAAATGTCTTCCTGTGTTTCGGCCACATAACATTTAGGTGTGTAAGTCACTAGTTTCATCACAATACGATTTTACATCGATTCTTTGGACAACAAAGTTCGATGTGAGACGATATCATATGCGCATTTAACACAGTCAGTCACAGAAGAGGTTTCCACCACTTTCTTTGTTTCTTTTTTTGTTATTTGCATTTGCAAATTTTGCATTGTAAACAATAGTAACCGGTTAAGTGCAGTAAAGTTTACACACATAAAACATGAGTTAACAACAAGAATATTTAACTTAAGTTTAAAATTCGGCTCAGTGATAACTGTCAGAGTTCGATGTTATTTGCTTGTTGCCATTATTAGCTTAAGCTCCTTACATTACATAAATTAGCTTAGCAGCTAGTGAACTTTTCCTCTACTCATAACTTAACAAATTACATGTGTTATTTATACTTTTTCTTGCTCATGGCAAGTTTAAGTCACTGCATCTCCCTACAGAACAGCACGGTTGAATATCAGCCTGCATGTGTGTTTTTTGTAGCCTATCATTGTTGAATCAGAGCAGCTAATGTAGCCGTAGCGATAGCAACAAGTTAGCAGAGCGAACTGTCTGACCAGGTTTGTCATGTTTATCTTATCTTAAAACAGCGCCTGATTTCTGAAATCCAAAATATTTCCACTTGCTGATTTATTCCCGAGAGGAGAGTAAATATCCTCGTCGTCTTTTTCTTGGCTGCTTGCCATTTTATCTGCCTGGCACTATCACCGTTTGACAGTGACAGAGACCTGCCATGGGAATATCAAAATAAAGGTGTATCTTAAAGATGCCGAGATGGATGGGTGGTTTCACTTTGCAACAGTGATATTGGGTTGTTGATTGAGGGCAGCTGTGGCGGAGCAGGTGGAGCGGGTCATCCACAAATCCAAAGATTGGCAGTTTGATCCCTGGCTCCTCATGCTGAAATATCCTTGGGCAAGATACTGAACCCCAAACTGCATCTTGAAGTGTAGCCTCAGCCGCCAGTCTGTTAATGTGTGTGTTTATGAAATGTTGCATGTTGTAAAAAGCGCTGAGTGGTTGGAAGACTAGACAGATGCAATATAAATGCAAGTCCACTTAGTATTACCTTTTTAAATCGATCTGATCGATGGATCATTACACCACTAATACCATTTGCTATTTCGAGTCATTATGCTCTCTGTCCTCCCTCAGGTGAGATGGAGACTGACGAGCAGGACGACGAGTCCAGTCAAGATCAGGAGCTGCCCTCAGAGAATGACAACAGCCAGTCAGAGGACTCAGTGGGCGGGGACAACGAGCTGGAGAACGGCGTGGTCGGTCCACAGAACTCTACGAAAGGCCAGCAGACGGCTGGGCACAACAGAAAGAGACTTTTTACATTCCAGTTCAATAACATGGGAAAAACGGACTTCTCCCTCATCAAGGAGGACACCAGGCAGATCCGCTTTGACGAGGGACACCTCCGACTCAGTGGTAGGGACATGGTGAAGCAGGGGATAAACGAAGAACCCATTTTGGGAGGAAAATGAGTTAATTCTGTCCACTTTTTGTTTCACAGACCGCTCTTATCTCTCCTTGGACTGGGAACCAGAGATGAAGAAGAAGTACTTCGACGAGATGGTTATCGAGGTAAAGCCAATATCAGGAGACGCTCTCTGATATAGATATCCAACTTTTACACTTTCGATGCAGCCAGAGCAGCTGGTGCACTTTTTAGTATGCATACCATGTGGCCGAGAACAAATGAAGTCTGCCATCCTGTTACAAAATATGACAATGTGACCCAGACAGGAGCAGCAGGAAGTCCCGGTAACAAGCACAACTATTTTGTAATCAAAAGGTTACCGATTCAATGCCTGCAGCAGCCACCGCATCCTTTAAAAAAAGGTGTTAAACCTCCACCTTGCCCCTCACAGGATATATAAACAAGCGGTTTGTGGCTAAAATGAAAATGCTGCACTCATAGATTTTAATAACATCAGTTTAATAACTAAATATTTGCTCTTTATCTGTGCACCAAACCTGCCCTGTAAAATGGTTTTAATTTAAATGAATTAGCAAGAGACTGCCTGATGAACTTTATTAGTCCATATTTTAAGTGATGTAAAAGTATTGTGAGTGCACAGAACTCATATAAGGCCACTTCAAAGTAAAGTGTTCCCTGCTTTGTTCTATTTTGGGGCAGGGACGCAATTCACGTCCAGTGAGACATGACAATTTGATGAGACGTGTTTTGTAACAGCTGTATGTTTGTGTGTGTGTGTGTGTGTGACTGAGAGCAGGACTTTGAAAAGCATGAGAGCATGGAGTACAAGCCTCAGAAGAAAGCTTTCTTCAAGCTGAAGGACTGCATCGAGCTTTTTACCACCAAGGAAAAGCTGGGAGCGGAGGACCCATGGTGAGAAACGCTGCACGTGCAAAACAAGTTACAAGCAGGAGGCGAAGCAATCTATCAGCCGAATGCGGCAACGTGTGTGAGGTCATGTGCATTCGCTAACGTGAGATCCTGTTTCGTAGGTATTGTCCGAACTGCAAGCAGCACCAACAGGCCACGAAGAAGCTGGACCTGTGGTCTCTGCCACCTGTGCTGGTGGTCCATCTGAAACGCTTCTCCTACAGCCGTTACATGAGGGATAAACTGGACTCGCTTGTTGATTTCCCACTCAGGTACACACACACACACACACACACACACACACACACACACACACACACACACACACACAGAGAGAGAGTGGGCAATAAATCACTGCAGCAGAACACTGCATTTTCAGCACTTTATCCATTGTTGTTACTTCATCCACATCCAGTATATGCAGACCCACAGTATCTACATATGGATGAATACCCTGCTACACATTAAGGCTTTAATTACAAACACATGTCGTGGCTTACTTCATTTGAAGAAGGATTTCTTTCTGCCCGTGTTTAGTGTGTCATTACATGGCACATGGCAGCTCATAGTCCACTATATAATGTGTGTTTATATGATGTGTTTCCTGCAGAGACCTGGACATGTCTGAGTTCCTGATCAACCCCAACGCGGGGCCCTGTCGCTATGACCTCATTGCTGTGTCCAACCACTACGGCGGAATGGGTGGAGGCCACTGTAAGATTCACAACACACATCACTGGGCGATGTTCATCTTCCTCCATTTTATTACAGCTACGTGTCACTTGATGCAGCGACACTTTGCAGCATAATCAAGTATATATGTATATATTTATATTTTATAGTGATTGCAGCGGGCTAACACGATTGATGTAGACATCAGTCATGACTGCGATACTGTAGGTGAAGGGCTATCCACACCAAGAATGAAAGCAGTAACAATGAACATAAATGTCGTTTTAAAAATGGTTCCTCTAACTCAGCTGGATGGCAGAGTCCACACCACAGCTATAACGACAAAGACAGTGGCGAACGATGGCGTAAGGATCACTTTCAGAGCAATTTGATGAACGACAGAAACACTGACAGCCTGTCAAATCTGTTGCAATTTACAGGGCATCATGATAAACATGCCAGATGACATTGTGCCATCAATTTTTTTTGATTTCGGGGACATTTTTCTACAAAATAATGTTACAGGAATGCTAAAATATTGGTTACTAACTGCAGCATACCTACCGGTATGTTATGTAAGCTAATTGATGGCATTTAAGAAACACTTCTTAGATGGTCTATACCATGCCTTTTAAATTGGCAGCACATGGGTACATCTGACCCAGAAGCAACCTCCGATTGGCCCAGCATTCATACATGCGATGTGCCAGTATGTGAACTTCATGCAGTGTCCTGAAGTAGCTAACATTTGAACCATCTCACTTCTGTCTCATCTCTGTTGAGTTACCCATGAGCACTAGTTCTCATATGACGCAGTTCCGACCACGCTTTTCACAACATCTGAACTGCGGTTGAATAGTTAAAGAATTCGTCCCGTGTCTTTTCCTAAACACTTTCCTTGACCTCGATGGAAAATGCCTTGGAGTGAGGGGTGTGTGTAGTGTTATTGGATAATGTAATTGCTACTTGTTATGGTTCGGTGTATTTATAGCATTTATAACTCTTCTTTTAATTCTGTTTCTGGTGATGTGCCTGGGGCAGATATTTGACTGTCACTTTCTTTATTTCAAGAGTGAAACGATAAACATTGCTTTTTTTTTTCTTTTTTTTTTAAATGACATTCATTTGCATTTGTTTGAAAAATTGTCATTACCAAAAGCTAAACACAAAGCTTTCAGTGATGCTTAAAATGTCTTCCTGGTTTTATAATCCAGCCCCAGTGAATATAAAATTGAATAGCTCTGGTCAACTCTAATCTCTCAGATTAATAAACACTTATATAACTTAATATTAAGTTGCAAATTACTCATAAAAAAAACACGTAACTTTACCTGAGACATGTGGCGATCGCTAGGATACCATCCAAATGTTGACTCATACAAAAGTATGAATAGAATTTGTCTTTAAAAGACGACAGCTCTTAAATTGCTCTAGTCTTTGAAGAATTTTGTGCACCCATATCCGTCTGG
Source organism: Epinephelus moara (assembly GCF_006386435.1). Lineage (NCBI taxonomy): Eukaryota > Metazoa > Chordata > Actinopteri > Perciformes > Serranidae > Epinephelus > Epinephelus moara. The sequence continues at coordinate 12,102,474 of NC_065528.1, forward strand.
ATTTCTTTTTGTTTTTCTGCCCAACCCTAAAGCTGTAACAGGTCATCAGTATCAATTTTCCTAAGCTGCCGACACAGAGCGCAGTTTACAGAGCATTATCATTCATCATGGTGGATGCTCACATCGTTATTGTCATAGTTATTATCATTATAGTTATCGTTATTGGTGTGGACAGCCCCTAAGCTCTGAAACAAAATGCAGAGAAATGAATGAAGACACAGTGACCAAAATACACTGAATTGAAATAAAAACTAAGCACGACATAACACCGTGCACATATCACAGTGTTTTATAATACAAACAGCACGAGTACAGAGCGGTGCACATGTAAACCTGTGTAACACCATATCCCTGTCTCTTAATCTCGCCCTGCTCAGACACGGCATACGCCAAGAACAAAGACGACGGGAAGTGGTACAACTTCGACGACAGCAGCGTGTCTCCTGCCAACGAAGATCAAATAGTGGTGAGTGTCCTCGTTTGGAAAAGGGGGGCCAACAGTCCTACTGTATATTCATCAAAGACAGTTTTGCTGGACACAAACTAGAACGAGTCATTTCATCAAAGTAATGCACTTCTAATGTTGTCACTAATTGGGATTAATTATTACATTGCTGATTTCTCAAAGACACCCAACTGCGCTGATACTCCCAAAAGAAACTAGTAAGAATCTGAGGACTCCTTTTTTTTAATGTGGGGTTGTGGGTATTTTGTTGCTGTTATTGCTCTCGGACAGTTCTTGATATACAGTAATTGGCACATAAAAACAACTCAGTGATTCAAACAAGAGAGCCCACACTCAAACAATGCAGAGTCTCATTAAGATGTGTGACAGTGGGGAGAGCTGAGAAAATCTGAAAAGGCTTTAACACATCACTACACACTGACGATTCCACGAGACGTACAGCTACTAAGCAGATTAGTTTGTCAGGTTCACACAGCACAGTGCTCTCAATGACAAAAAAGGAGTCCATGAAACCATTGAGAAAAAAATATATAAAAGTTAGAATGCAGAATTAGGGTATAAATAACAACTGTTGAGTTGTGTGTTACTGAAATCATTGTATGTACTCTGGTCATCATCAATTTTAAAGGTAAGGCAAGTGATATTATATTTGTTATTGTGAAAAATAACAATTTCAATGAAAAAACAAAACTCACCATCTGTGCATTCCAATACCCATACTACAATACTGTTTAGTATGCCAGAAAAAGATGCACTATGTCCCAATACATAGCTTAGTCTGTCAGCTGCAGTGTGCCAAAAACGCCAGAATGTTCTGCTGCATCTGGTGGATTTTTGTCGTATGCAAACCAACATGCTTTCCTGGCAACTCTGACCCACAAGCCTCTGCGCAGTGGACAATATGTCACATCGACTCAGCCGCAAGCACCAGTTGAATACTAATAGTATAAATATAAATATTATTTTTTTAAGTCAACAAAATGATCATAGAGATTCCCGACAACAGCACTATTATATTTACTGTTGTTAATATAATGTGTGAGAATCTGCAATGTGTACGGTTATTATTTAAACTTTAAACAATATATAGTGCAAAGTGACAACAGAAGAGCTCTCCAGGTTGACCTTTATCTCTGGTGAACTCAGCGAATGGGCCGGCATTCTGTTTTTTCTTCAAGGTAGCAGATATATAAACAAGGGTCAAGGTTCAGGGTGCTAGAAGTAGTGTGTTCTGACTGTGTGCACACTGGATGCAACAGTACGTTGTTTGTAAGGGCAGCTGCAGTACCTACTAAAGGAAAAAGAAAAAGTGTGCAATTCTATATTCTTATACTTTATGACCTTCCCAGCGTGTTTGTGGCTCTCAGTTTGTTGTTATTTACCACATAAGACGGAAATCTTCATGAACAGTTCATGATTATATTCTTTCATTATTTTTTATGCCTCCATGCTGGTGATTGCTGTGGCCGAAGGTATTATGTTTTTTGGGGTTGTCCGTCTGTCCCATTCTCATGAATATGATATCTCAAGAACGCCTTGAGGGAATTGTTTTGAAATTTGGCACAACTGTCCAGTTTGACTTAAGGATAAACTGATAACATCTTGGTGGTCAAAAGTTAAGGTCACTGTGACCTAGTGTTCATCTCATTCTTGTGAACACAGTATGTCAAGAACACCTTGCGGGAACTTCTTCAAATGTGGCACAAACGTCCACTTGGACTCAACAATGAACTGATTAGAATTTTGTGGTCGAAGGTCAAGATCACTGTGACCTCACAAGACATGTTTTTGCCCAGACAACTAGAATTCATTCACAAATTACAACAAAATTGCACAGAAATATTTAACAGGATAAAATGATGAAGAGATGACATTTTATATTCAAAAGCTTCACAGTGACATCACAATGTTCTGTAAAAACAGTTTTCTGGTCATAACTCACATCATATGGGACGCAATTGGTCAGATACTGACTTGGTGACTCTAATCTTGGGTGTCCAAACTGTGCTGATTGGATAGATCTTCTGTGCTGCCGGGAGGGAAGATGTGTGTGAAGCACCCATGTTTTCACAGTCATGAATGTAAACTGTAACTGCAACTTGACCAGTGCACGAAGTATACAACTGCAAGGCGGTATTTGTAGTTTTTTCCTAAAACACATGGGTGGTGTAGTTTTTCGTACTTGAACAGGAGGAAAAATGCGTTTGTTGGAGACTTTTTTATGATGCAATAACACACATTTGGTGCTGGAGTAAATATTTACAGCAGCAGGACAGTGTTTGTGTGACTGACATAAAATAAATACAGTGTGTGTGTGTGTTGACGATGAAGGAAGAAGTTACCCAGTAAAACAGTGTGTGTCACTGATGTGTTTGAATAGTTTTTGGACAACAATGGAGCTGTAAGGCACATAACTGTTTATTATCAAGCTTTTTGTTAGTTTTGATCTTTTCATGAGAATTATTGACAGTATAAAGAATAAAGAATCACCAGCAGAATAATTTAACTTTTCATAGACGGACAGATTAAGCAGTTAGAATTTAGAAGGAGCTCCTACAGTAGGTTTGTCTGGGGGAAAAAAGCGTTCTCAAACACAAAGTCCTTGGGGTAGATTGTAATTAACGCAGCATCCTGTTGACTCATTATCAAAGGATTTCAAAATTGCATGGTCATGTTATTAGAAGTTCTAATGTTTGAAAGTGTTGACGCAGGTTAAAAAGGAAATTCTACATAAAAACAAAGCCACAGCAGTGAGTCGTTTCCTGTAGCCGAGTAACTTTGTTCATTGTCGTCTCTCTTTCAGTCTAAAGCCGGCTACGTGCTGTTCTACCAGCGCCAGGACACCGTGAAAGGCACCGGCTACTTCGCTCTGGACCGCGAGGAAGAGGAGGAGGACGAGGAGGAGGAGGAAGGAGAAGACGAGGAGAACGACTGCGATGAGAGACAGGAAAGAAAGCCCGCCTCCTCCGCTCAGGGCGCCTCGTCCGCCGCCGGTGCCGCCACCGCTACTCAGAGTGACGAGGAGGACCTGAACGAGAACCGGCGCAGGAAGAATGACAACGAGCAGGAAGAGGAGGACGAGGAGGAAGAAGAGGACGAGGAGGAAGAGGGGGAGGAGGAGCAGGCGCCCAATCGAGACGTCGCCATGAAAACCAACTGAGGCGAGCGGGGACAGAACTAAATGGAGAGAGAGAGACTAGGATCTTTCCATCCAAAGCCATATGGACACACAGCATGGCAGCAGGCGCCACCAGCCTCACCTAGCGGCTCGGACTCGGCCCCTCGACAGGCTGAGCCACTGCGGGGGTGACGGCTGTTAGGTCAGGGAGCTGCCGGGGTACGCAACTCTAAGAAATCAGGGCCCTCCTCTGTGGTTGGATCACTGTGTGTGTGTGTGTGTGTGTGTGTGTGTAAAGTGTGTGTGTCGCCACGTCCATTCGTTTGGGATTTGCTCAGAGTCACCGAACGACACTAGGGGATGGATTCAGACGCTCCACAGTGCTTCGCTGTAGCGCTCTCAACCGCCCTCTCGCTTTTCGTGTTACTTTGTTGTTTTTTATATATATTTTGAGAGCAACGCATTGTTGGCATATCATTTTATTATCATTTAGACCTTGTAAATATTTTAAACACTGAATTATATCGAGTTTTCATGATGCGCTGAGACATTTTGAACTTGCACAATCACCAATCATCCACCTTTTTTTATGTATTATTGCCAGGCATACTGCAACTGTTTAATATTGACGTCTCTCAGAGGGTTTTCTCACATTAAAAGCTTCGGAAGCTGCCTTTAGTAAGCCAGTGGTGAGACGCCTGTACAGTCTAACGTAGAGAAGCGATGCTCATAGTCGTGTCGAACAGCCAAACTGTCCTAGCTTTGTGCTGCTGCTGCTGCTGCTACTGCTGCATTTTTAGGTAATTAGTGTATTGGCATGAACCTTAAAGGTCCTGCTTTAGCTGTCTGACTCTGGGCTCCTCTCTTTATATTTCTCAGACCTAAAACAAAGCAGGACTGAGAGGTTATCCAGCTAACTTTGCAGGGTAAGTTTGCACATTTTCTCTGCAAAAATCAGTAAACGGTGTTTCACTCTGTCTTAACATAATGTGCAAGGATTGCAGCAAATGTGTGTGTAAAAGTTAGCTGGCAGACTCCGATCCTACGCCACAAATCTCCCTCTTTAAGTTATTCACAGGCGGTGTTTAAAGCTTTACCACGGCTCTGCTCTCTCTCTCTCTCTCGTCATATTCGAGGCGCTGTGAGATTAGGAACATCGGTGATTTTCGCTGACATCAGATGGATCATCTCGTGTTCGGATCACCTTGGCCTTAACTCTTAATCTCAGACCGGTCGCCTTTTCTTTGCACATCACTATCGCCACCGTCTCCTCTCACACTGCTCCCCTTCATCCACCACAAATGTTCGTATCTGTCTGCTTGTTACATCCCGGCCACGTCATCTCAAACCGTTTCTTTTAACCCCACAAGAGGGCCAGAATGTATGCTGAATGGAATGAACACTGACCAGATGTATGTGGTTGATGCCTTTTCGATTTTCTTTTCTTCCCCTCCGTGGCTCCCTTTCTCGGTTTGGTTGAATGTGATGGTGACGGGTTCTTCGCCTTCGATAATAGCTGTATGAATTCATGGGTACTGCTGAATGCGTCCCTTTCCAGAGGGGGAAATAATGCTTCTTTGTGGTCCTGAGCTTTGAGGATGGGGAGGGGAGTTGAAAACTGCGGGGTGAGTCTGCCTAAAAGGCTGTTCAGCTTCTGGGATCATGATACAGTGAAAATATTTTGTGGCAGATTGTTGCAGGATATTCCTCCATCGACGTAACTCATGATAAAAACTATTCTCCATGGTGGAGTGTTATGTTTTCTTTTTCTACCTGTTCTTCCATTGTAAACAGCATTAGCGTACCTGTTGTTGCCTCAGAATATTAGACGTGTACCATGCCTTTATGAGCATCTCTGTGCTTCGACTTGTGTGGGCGCCACTGCCCCGCCGCTGCCTCGCTTTTTGGGCGACTCACCCCCCATCCCGACTGAGTGAGATGTGATTGCTACTATAGGCTTATACAATACTGTACATAAGAGTTCACTCTGTGAGTGCACATTTGATAAAGTTTATTTATTTATATGTAAGCATTTAATAATAAACAGACAATATATTTAAAAACCTCGGCAAGACGTGAAGCGTCGGGGGCGAACGTGGCTCCAGTCCACACGTACACTAGTTTGCAAAAGTCTTGCCTGTGCTCTTGTCAGGGAGGGAATATTTTTAAGAAAGGATGGTTCTGTTGTTTTGGGACTTTTTTTTGTAAAAATAATCCAGACATCCTTGCATGACGACATAACGGGGGTTTCCAGGTTTGGCTGCACTTGAGTTCACTTGGGTTTACATTTGAAATGTGCATGTGTATTTATACACAATCTTCAATAAAGTTGTGTAAAGCTTCCTGCGGGTCCTGCTCTGGTTTTCTTCACTGTGCTCTGCAGTGCATCTGTCTGCGGTGTGGAGACTCCCATCATTATCCCTCATGTTTTAGATTGTGCATTCCTCATAAATTATCAAAGGGGCATGTGTTTGTTCTCTACTTAACTTGGTGAACAGAAAAACTGCCCCTAATCCGTATCAGAGTTAAAGGAAGATACCAAAAAATGTGTCATTTTTAGAGTAATAATTATTTTCAACAGCAACGACACTGTGAAAGTTGAACCTGGTGTCCACTTATGCATTTTCTTTCATCATCATCTAAAGCACGTGCAGATCTTGCTCCCAGCAGTAAGAATTCTCGCAGTATCTTACATTAAACATGTCTGCATCATGTCTGCGTTGTTGATTTGTTTCTCTTCTGTAGGAATTAAAATATAAGCCATCCATTTTATTTTCCACTGTGTGCTCCAGCATGTGCAGCAGCTGCAAGCTGATCTGAGAGAGGAGAGGAACACGGTGTTCTCTCCGGGTTCCGACGGGTTCTCTGCCCGCTCACAGCTGGGAGGTTCCCCAGAGCAGAGGCTCATCCTCCTGACCAATGAGAGGGAGGAGGAGAAGGACCGCCTGTGTGCACAACAGTGGATCACTCACTAGGAGAAAACGGAAACCGACTCACTGCCAGTCAGTGAAAGTGCATTAACCACATTCTCATTCACATCATTCTGAGAATTTTTCAGTTGCACTTTTCAAACTTTGTCTTGCAACTGTTGCACAACAATTTTCCCTCAGGATGAAATACGTTTTTTTCTGTCTCTTATGTATGCTATATGTTTTTAAAAAGGTATAAAAATATTGAACTGATGCCATTCATCAGAAACACTGTAATTACACGTACTTAGGTTTTTCTTGCAAATGAGATCATGATCTCAATTAAACATCCTGATTAATTAAAGAATAAAGAAAAACGTTAGCGTGCGAAAAATAAGATTTCAGTGAAAAGATCAAATATATGTTAAACTGGTCAGAATTAGCCCTCCAATAATTGTATTTTGCAGTTATTAGCATTATTTTTCAGATTTTAATTACACCATTTGTCATCCTTTCCTCCGTTCCAGAAAAAAAAACAGCACCATTGTGGGGAAAAAAAAAGGAAAAATAAAATGTTTTCTCTTGACAGCAGCAAGCTAATGATTATTGTTGAGATTAAAGGGGAGCTACGCCCATTTTCAAAATTTGTACATGTTATTCCTACGGTCTCAGACAGTCAAAAAAAAAAAAAAGTAAACATGAAAAATTCTCTCCCAAATCAAAAAATAAAGTACGAAAATTCAAATTTGTGATGTCATCAAGGATAAAGTCTGGAGCTGCTGTGTACACAATAGCTGTGTCTCAATTCAGGGGCTGCAGCCTTTGCAGTCGACGTCGGCCACGTCCTTTGAAGACCACATCAGCTTAACTGAATGGTCTCTGAAATGGGATGGTTTGGTCTGCGGAGGATTACCTGGTTGCATCGCCAATTGTACTTGCCTCAACCTGTTGGCGGTCCTGTTACCTAGCAACTAGCTGCGCTTGACAAAAGAAGGTGTTAGCTAGTAAGTTAGTTAGCCCTTAATCATGGACCAAGAGATTGGTATTATGTATATATTTTTTATTTAATTCTTGAGATGATTCACCGCCAGAGACACTGCCATTTTAAGATTGTTTAACCGTTAGCTAGTTAACAACTGTTGGGGCCACGAAGGATATATCCATCACATCCTCCAAATTCTGGGAAAGAAGACCACATTTCTCGGCTGCATTTGAAGGAGCCTTTGAAACTGGACAGCCCTGGTCGCGCTGATGTGACGCAATCGGATTTCAAATGCAACCTTCGAAGGCTGCGGCCCCTGAATTGAGTTGTACTGTTGAGTTGTAATAGTTGCACTGGGGCCTGTGAGGTGGGGGGCCCATAGAGAGAGTGGGCCCTCCAACAATGTGTTGGGTGGAGAATGGGCCCTTATGAGTAATTGCCACCTTGAAAAAATGCCTGTCTTCAAAGAACTCTCATTCACTTAAAATCCATTTGCTATATATGCCCTTGAAAAAGACAAAGCCATCTTCAACATGTTTATATATTTGTAACAAAATAACAAGTTTATTTAACTATAGATCAACAATCAAAAATGTTAAATTAAATTAATAATTTCTTATTTCTTTGGTAATTTTTGCCATACACAGATATGCAATGATGATTGCTGGGTAATGTGTATGTTGCTGTTATCCAATGTCAAGTCTCGGATCATATGACGAGATGATACGTGACGCGCCTAGATGACATCACAAGTTTTACACTTACTTCTCTGGTGTCTGGCTTTGAGAGAGAGTGGCTCCTGTTCACAAATATTGATTGCAGTTCCCACAGCTCTGGAAATAACCTATAGGAATTCTTAATTTAGGCGGTGTTTCCCTTTAAGGGAACACGTAGGCAGGGTCTAATGCATCACTTGCATTGATCACGAGACTGTCCATCATATGGAGATTTAGTCTGATGCTACTTCTGCAAAATGTCTAACAGCTGGAGTCCCACTTCATCACAACCTCCCTGTGGAGACACGAAGCTGCTCTTTTGGATGCAGCCAGCCGATGGCGCACTCCGACACTTTCCCTCCTCTCTGCTGGTGTTCAGAAAACCCATCAGAGTGAGACCTCCGCCTTTTTCTCTGATCTCCGGCCGTGCCTACACCAGTCCTGACGTTCCCCGCGAATTTTATCCACGCCGCTCCGCCAAATCCACTCATTTTCCACACCTACCTGGCATGCGGCATTTGCGGGGCGAGAAAAGAGGGGCAAAAGAAAAGCGTGAATCGGCTCCGGTTGTGGATTTGGACACGTTTTGGTGCTTTGAAACCGAGCGGGTTTGACACCGGGACAACTTTGTTTGACGACGCAGAAGCAGAAAGAGACAACAATAGATTATAAAACAGTCTGCTGCAGTTGAGCTGCAAGGTGAAGGACTGTGTGTGTGGAGACGCTGTGGGATCCTGGAATTTTCTCACATCCAACCAAACCCCGGTAATATTTCTGTAGAATAAAGCTGCGAGTTTATTCTGACTTTTTGGTTGTCTAGTTCTAATAATGTGTGCTTCATTACGCAAACAAAAGACTATAATAATCATGATTTAACTCAAATATTGTTTTAAAAATATTACATCTGTTCACTGTCAGTTAAAATTTGTAGATACTATGGTGTGTTTATGGCCATTTTTCACGCGTAATTTCATGTTTTGACGCCTGCAGACTACAGCATTGCTGATAGCTGAATTACACCGATCATATTTGTTTTCCTCCTTCGATTTACTTACATTAATGCGGATTAAATTTCAATGTTATCACTAAAAAACAATATTAACACCACACTCCCCTTTTGTGATCCGACAAAGCGATGAATGTCGCCAGTGCCGCTCAGGAAATCCACGGACAGCCCCGCCGTCCTCACCTGCCGTATGTCATTTTCACCGAGGTCATCTGAGGAGAGCAGCGGGTGCAGGAAATAAGGGAAAGGTACAGGAGGTGTGTGTGTGTGTGTGTGTGTGTGTGTGTGTTTTTCCCCTTTCTATTTTTGGGTGGGGTTTTTGTGTCGCTTCATTGCGGCCACGTTTTGCGCGCACGCCATTTTTCTCGTGCGCTTTTACGCACAGCGACACCGACTGAACGGGGATTCCTGGCTGAAAGTGGAGCGAAGAGGACAAAAGACAAAGGCGAGGAGCATCGGGGGCCAGGCGCTGGGTGAGGTAGTAGTTTGTGCTGTTGGTCGGGTTGTCATATTACCCCTTGTGGAGATGACTGCGCAATCTACTGCCTTGCCGGCGCTGGTGACTTGCGACGGAGGAAGTCAGACGGGATCAACGTGAATGCCTGAGCTGACTGTGTTGTTTGTAAACAGAATGAATTGAATGGAGATTAATATGCTGTGAATATCATTACGTCTCCTGTGAAACTCCTGTAAATTATCACAAGGTGTGAACTGGGACAGATATGTAAAAATGAAACCTATGCAAAGCTAAAAAATATCTGTTTTGAAATAAAATGATTTTAATGGTATGTATCGCGTGCGTTTGTGTTTCTTCTCTCCAACCATGGTGTTAATTTACTTTCCAACCGAAGTCTGGATGTGTATGCAGAAAGAGGAACTGAAATGAGTCTTTAGTTTAATAATCCTTTTATGGAATAGTGAGAATTAACATGTAAATGCTATTTAGTGTACGGGAATCCACCTTTGGGCCTGTGTAACAGCTGGTGGGACTAAGGTCACATTTAGGGATTGTACGAAATTTATTACAGGGAAGAGTGTGTATTTTTGTATGTTTATTTTTTTCTCTGAACAGAGATAAATCGAATTCATTTGGGAGTGTAAAGGAGGTTCTTTAGTGATTAAAATGTACTTCTCCACAGAGTTAAAATTTTACTTTATGCAAAATGTTTAAAATAAAACAAAACCAACAACAACAAAAACAGGAAAATCTGTAAATCAGCAAATGTGTATGGTTCCAAATGAAATAACAGTGTGGATATACCATAAAAAGGATGCATTATTCCATTTTGTGTGTCATAATTTTGGCTAATGCCGCTGCTATTATGCGACTATGAGGACAAGTTTAGGGACTGTACTAAAGTTATTAGAGGAGAGCAGTGTGGATATGTTTTTATCCTGAAGGGAGGGTATTGATTTGGGAGAGTAAAGGAGGTTCTTTAGTGATTGAAATTTAGCCCTCTAGAGAGCTCACACCATCAGTTTGTTGTGCGTCTTCATAGAAAGATGCAAAATATGTAAAAAAAAAAAAAACCCAAAACAAAACAAAACTATTAGTGTGCAATAAAAGCTCTTTAAAATAAAATAATTGTGCAAATATTCTGTTAAAATGACGCGTGTCATAATTTTGGCAAGTACTAATCCCACTGCCATTGTGCTCTTTGTTGAGTATAAGAAAATTATTTCATCAACATACACCATCTAAAAGTCTTTGTACACTTATAGTTAATAATGGCAAGCTAATTTGTGCCAATCAAGTGTTATATTACTATGATTTAATGTAAGGTGTGACCATTTTTCAAATGATTAAAAATAAATAAATAAATTAAACTGGTGAGAGCCTTTTTTCTCCCCACCCCTGCCTTTTTTGTATGGTCCCTAGGAGGCACATAGTTTTGGATAAAGGCACCATCAAATGTCGTCAACCTTTAGGTGGCCTTAGTAGTAAATAAACCAGTTAGTACAAGTACCACATTAAGTAACAGGGGAATTCATCTGTTTCTCTTTGCATTTCCTCTGTGATTAATGCCGATACAACGCAGGAAATCAATTTGGGGGATAATGGCTTTTACCCGGGTTAACCTCATCATCATTAAGACTTGCGTCTGTATTATTGTGCACGTTCAGTGAGTCCACATTATACTGTATGAATTGACCTTGTTCTGTCAGTGTGTGTCCTGTGAAATGTTTTGAGTTTCAGTGAGCACTCTGTAGTTCCACTAATGAATCCCTCTGCTGTCCGCTCACAAAGTCCAACTAGTCTTTTGGAGGCCCGTTGACCTTGTTTGTTAGTTTTTGCTTTCCCACAATGAGAACCCAGGGAACGGAAACAGCAACAACATTGATTAGCTCTTGTGCACTTGTCTTTTGTGCCTTGCTCCTTCAGATTTGGTCTGGTAAACTCACTTGGACTCCAAGCGGAAAGGGGTGCTTGCATATTGAGTTTACTTTACTCTTTTTTTTAATGACACAGATTCTCACATTTATCTTTAACGTTTATTATCCTTTTTTTTCATTTCTGGAAAAGAAACACTGAAGGTAAACATTACTTCCCCCTCCAAAGTCAGAGTTGCACAAGGAAACATTAAAAATATTTCTTTTTTGACTTCATAAGTTATCTTTTTGTTATACAAAATGTACATTTCACATTCACAAACGGAGAGGTTGAGGGTAGCACAATGGTCACTTAAAAATGGTTCCCCACTGGGCTTCAAACTTCCTCTTTGCTACAGAAAAAAACCTCCCAGCTCTTATTTTCCCATACGAACCTTAGAGTCTAAAGGTAGAAAAAACAACAGCAGTGACTACTTTCACAATACAGCAACTTCAAAAAAAGGAAACCTACAGTCGGTCTGAAGGGACTCCGTAAACTTTCGTCCAAGTACTTCCACTCCCATGCATTTACAAATGTAGTGGAACTAATAAACCACCCTGCGGGACTCCTCGCCTTGAGAAAATCACTCTTAACAGCTTGTCCACTTAAACTACACATGATAATTGAACCTGAGTTGATGTGCAGCAGTTGGGTGGCACAGTAGGATGACAAAAATAAATCATATGGTCATTGTTTGACATTCATCTAAGAGAAAAAGGCTTAATGACAGGTATAAGGATGAACATTCAACACAGTCTGATGCCCCATTCAGACTTGTCTTAGCATGTTTGCAGTTCAAAACATTCAGTTTCTGTGTTGGATCTGGTTGTTTGAAACCGCTCTGTTGAACTGGGGCGCATGCTAAGACAAAGCTTAGGTGGTGGCAGGAAAGGTTTTACTCAACAAAGTAAAACAAAATTAAAACAGACATTCAATAAATTAAACAGAGAATAGGTTTAAAAGAACTCTGTAACTGTCAAAGAGCTTATTTGACTGAATTACAGATGAAACCGCAAATAATCATGACGTATTACAACACAGAATGTATAGTTTAAATATTTCTTTCATGGAATGTACAGGAGGAAAAATGCACCATATGAACTTCAGGCAAATGTTAATTACTGCTGCTTGGAGGAATGTCAATAACTGTCAACTGCAAAAAAGTCAAAGCTACGATGATAAATAGACCATGCTACACAATGGCACATATCGTGTGACATAAATCAAGAGTTTGACATTTTTGGGAAACGATTCCTTTAACAATGGCTTCCTCATCCTGGCACTGCACAACTCCCACATGAACTTCTTTGGATTCAGTCAATCGCCTGCATGCCTTGTTTTATGAAAGGAGGAGGCATATTCTCACTTTACAGTCAAGCCTTAAGTAAATTAATGCTACTTCAAAATTATACGTATCCACTATTGAGGAAATAAAATCATGAACCCTTAACCATCTGTCATGGACAGAATCCTTAAAATGTGTAGTTTGTTTTAATTTAATGCAGTCATTTTTTTTTCAGATTGGAATCAAACTTTAAAAAATGATGACCCTTTTTTTTTCATTGATCCTCTGAAGTCTAAGTTTTTCCTTCCCCCAGACTATATCTCATCTCCTGCATCTCAACCCAGTGTGGCTGTCTGAGGCAATGTAGCCTGTATGAATGCAGAATAATAATGTAGGGAAGGGGTGAACAAAAAAAGTACACATGCACATCAGTTTCTAAGGCCGTGACACTGTTTTCAGACCAGCCAAACTCTTCATGGTCGCTTTCTTTTAGTGAAGTTAAGTCAACAAAATAAAAAAAAGTGCAAAAAAAACCAAAAACTGTCTGATTTAATTTCCTTCATAAAGACTCATATCCTTCCTTGCTTATGCTAAATGTAACCTATGGGTTGCTAAAAGCTCTAAAGGAACACCAACCTTATAAATATATGCATGGTCTATGCACATTTACAAACAAATAACATCACCACTAACGCCTTGATACATTACAGAAATACAAATTCAGTCCATATAAAAACAAAGAGCAGTGTAAACCATTGCACCGTTGCTCATAATCCCAGGCCTACAATATGTCACTGCATGCACTGACACACAGTAAATCACTACATCCAAACTCAGTACATTGTTACTCCCAAAACTGTCCCCCTGAAGACAAACATGATCTGTAACAAGCATCTAAAGCTTATGAGACATGCAAAACATGTTGAAGCGAAAGAATACTTTGAGTCTTTTTCTCTGTTAAAGTTCAGATTGACTTTGATTGTATTTCATGGGTTCTTTTTAAATTACAACTATGACTTTGATTCAGTCCTCCCTGCTGCAGGGAATATATGCCTCTTCATTATTTCATGTATCATGGCTGCATCATTAATGAAGAGTGCCAGCCTAAAGTGCAGGCAAACTGATGTAAAAGCCATCTAATCTTCTTTAAAAAACAAAACAAAACTGGCATTTAGCTAAGTGTGAAAGGGATATCTTGACAACTTAAATTTGCACAAATTCCAAGTGTCTGTGTCACAATTTAGCTCATATAAAATATTAACTGTAAGGAACTGATTGAAATTTTGGGAGGCAAGTTTATTCAATTTCTTTCCGAAAGTTAGATGAGAATATTGATATCACTCACATTTGTACATTAAACACAAAGCTCCAGCCAGGAGACTGTTAGCTTAGCTTAACGCCTTGTTTCCATGTAGCTCCAGCTACATTAGCTAGGCTAATTGGTCTAAATTGAGCATGAATGATTGTCTCTGTGTAGTCTGGCAACCTGTCCAGGATGTACCCCGCCTCTCGCCCAATGTCAGCTGCAATAGGCTACAGCCATGACTGGGATAAGCGCTTACGGATAATAAGTTTGACAACATGTTTAGCTAGCTAACATTGGTAGCATGCGTAGCGTGAATTATACGTGTTTTAACAAAATATTTCACAAAACTTGCTACACACCCAACAGGCCAACGTCCTCTCTTAGTTGTCACCATACATTTTTGGTCCTGTCTTTGTCTCTGTTCATAAGATTGGACAGTGAAAGCATGCAAAGAGATGCATTTGCTTGCGTTAAACATTAGGGGCGTACTCAGTACATACTACACGTACAAACACAAATATGGAAACGACACGAAAAGACAGGAGGCAGTGGCTAACAGCTAGCTTGGCTCTGTCCAAAGACACCTTACAGAACTTATGAAGCTAACAAGCAAACATGTAATATCTCCTTTTGTATAATAAATACAAAAAACAAAGTGTACTGTATTTCTAGCTTCTGCAGTTTGTTAATTTTGAGGTTTTCAGAACACTTTTACCTTTAGAGAGAACCATGCTATCTATTTCCCCCTGCTTCAAGTCATTAGCTAACGGTCTCCAAATGAACAGACAGTAATGTTAATGATAGTATTTATCTTCTCATCTAACTCTCAGCACAAAAAGCTAAAGGAGCTAGCTTGTCTCTGACCGAAGACACCTTACAGAACCTATGGCGCAAACAAGCAAACATGTAATATTAATTTTCTTGAATAAAATAAAAAAAGTGTAAGTTAGTGTATTTTCAGCCCCTGTTATATGTTAATTTTAAGGTTTTGAGAAGTCTTTAACCTTTGGGAAGAGGCATGAGGTATTTCCCCCTGCTTCAAGTTGTTAGCTATCTAAGCTAATGGTCCCCAAATGCACAGATGGTAATGATAGTATTGATCTTCTAATCTAGCTCTCAGCAAAAATAGCAAACAGAGCTAGCTTGGCTCTGTCCAATGACACCTTACAGAACCTATGACGCTAACAAGCAAACATTTAATATTTCTTTTCTTGAATAAAACAAAAAACAAAATGTAGTGTATTTCCAGCCCCTGTTATATGTTAATTTTAAGGTTTTGAGAGCACTTTTACCTTTAGAGAGAGCCATGCTAGCTATTTCCCCCTGCTTTAAGTCGTTAGCTAAGCTAAGCTAACGGTCTCCAAACGCACAGATAGTATCGATCTTCTCATCTAGCTCTCAGCAAAAATAGCAAACAGAGCTAGCTTGGCTCTGTCCAATGACGCCTTACAGAACCTATGAAGCTAACAAGCAAACATTTAATATTTCTTTTCTTGAATAAAACAAAAAACAAAGTGTAGTGTATTTCCAGCCCCTGTTATATGTTAATTTTAAGGTTTTCAGAACTCTTTAACCTTTGGGAAGAGGCATGAGGTATTTCCCCCCGCTTCAAGTTGTTAGCTATCTAAGCTAACGGTCCCCAAACGCACAGATAGTAATGATAGTATTGGTCTTCTCATCTAACTCTCAGCTAAAAAAGCAAGTTTATTTCCCTAAGTGATAAAGAATGAATGTTTCACAAACCTGTCAGTTCGTGAAACATCTAGCCAAGTTAAAACCCCATAACCACGACTGCTAATAGGCCTTTCTCAAGGCAGACATTTTGACTTGTCATTATCGAAAAAGCACAGGTGTTAACGTTACTGATGCTGCAATCCATTTTACTGGGAACTTAAAGTGCAATGGAACAGTCATGTAACGTTAAGTCCAAAACTCGGGCAAGATCAATCAAGCCTGAGTTTGCCAACATAAATACACCTGACATCACCTCAACATGGTTTGTGTTGTGAAACGTTATGTAACAACATTGTAGCTGCCGTAGTCAGTTGATATGTGCTTGATAGAGGTTTTTGCTAGCAGGCATAGCTCCGTCTCTGTCCACACAAAACAAATGCACACGTCATTCTGTATTGGCTGTAGTGGTTCACACTATTATACTCAGCACCCACGTTTACACAATTTTGAGCTGTGTAAACATTATCTGAATGAGTTTTATGCACCGTTTCCCTTTGCTAATAGCACTGTGGTAATTGATGTAGGTCCTCTGTAGATGCTTGTGCAGCTCAGAGACTTGCCATACAGACATCAGTTTACTGTGGGTGTCCATGTTTTCCCATGGGGATGCACTGGGACGCATTAAGATCGGAAGTCGGAAATAATGACTCAAAATTATAGAGAATTATCAACACCAGACTTGCAATGGATTGCAGCATAATATCACTGATAGCTCTCTTCTATTCAAGTTTTCCAGTGAGCCAGCATGCACGATATCAGGAACCTGAAATCAAAGCAGCTAGATGGAATTCAGCCATCATTAAATTCATTAACTACACCTGTGCTTTTCCTACTTTGACAAGTCCAAATGTCTCCTACAGTAAAACTGACTACCGATTTGTCCTGCTACTGTGTTGTGTTCAACTTCAGGTCCTTGTCTCCTTTCTTTTGCATCCACATTCTCAGAAACATGATAAGTGATTGCACGTGAAACAGTCAAACACCGGCCAACTTTCTATGCGACAAAAGATTTCAGGCCTCCTGGGCTCTTACCACCTGCAAGCCTCCGAACATGACAACAAGATGCTCAAAATGGGAACAGCAACACGGGTTCAAAATCTCATGGCTTCAATCAGTCTCAATCTGGAAGCAGTTCTTCAGCAAGTGAATCCTTCGAAGCCACACTGTGGCAAAACAGAAAGTGCAGCTGACCCTTCAGCTCGGTCCATGGTCACGAGAAGGAGGAGGGTTTTCTTCTTTTATAAACAAGTTGACTGTACAGTATAGGAGAAGAGGAGAGGACTAAAAGAGAAGGAAGGGGGGTGATGTAGCACTGCAAGAGAGGTAAGAACAGAAAGAAAAGAGGTCTTTTCTTCGCTTTGGACGAGCGTCTTTTTCAGCTTTCATATCTCTGCAGAAGTTGGGGGCAGTCAAGGTTTTTCCTCCATCACTTTAAACAGGCCAAATTATTTCTTGACAATTTTTTTCATGACACATATTCAATCAAATTAGCATGTGTCGAAATTTTTATGTTTTTCTGACTTTTGAGGCTTTCAAAAATGGATTAAAAAGCAGAGCTGACGATCATGTCCCCCTCACCCGAACTCCTATAGAGATATGAAACACCGACAAATCTAAATATCCAAACGTTAGGATATCCTTGGTCTAAGAAAGAAAAATAAATGTGCAAACGGCACTGAGGAAAACTGAATGGGGATTCGCAATTTAAATCAGTCCTGTTGGTTTAAGAGCCTACGAGCCCTTCAGGTAATTGAACCGCAGCATCTTTTGTCCTCAGGCTCCTCAGGGCTGACGGTTGCCATACATCAGCGGTATGATGAAGGCTGAGATGTCATCTCCGGAGCCCAGACG
The DNA here is from genome assembly GCF_006386435.1 of Epinephelus moara. NCBI lineage: Eukaryota > Metazoa > Chordata > Actinopteri > Perciformes > Serranidae > Epinephelus > Epinephelus moara. Next base: position 12,120,218 of record NC_065528.1, read on the forward strand.
CTCATTGGTGATCCTCCAGCCTCTGTCCCTCAGCACGCCACGCGCTCGCATCACCAGGTCTTGTGCTGCCATTGTGTACCTGGACAACAGAGGAAACAGCACTGAAGAAATCCACAGTGTATATGACCCATCCACTGAACTGTAATATAGAGTTGCTTTTATGGTGTATGAAACATAAAGCCACTTATCAGGTTTTGGGAGTGAATTACTTATTTTGTCATTGTACTGTCCCACTGTATTATTCTTCATTTAATACCTTCTTTAGACTTACCAAGATGGAAAGATACTGGGCCTCCTCTGCACTGGTGAGAATTTCTTTTTTTGGCTTTATTAACAGATTTATCATTATATTACAAAGTGTGAAAGTCATGAGTGAAAGTGAAACGTGACAGAGAGTGTAATTTATGCTTGAGGAGAAACAATGCCTGTTATTAAGGTGTAATAATGTGGACAAAAATACTTGCCATTTACTGGAGAACTAGAAGAACCAGTCTTCAGGTTTACATAGTTACATAATTAAAGCAACAAACTTGTAATTCAAGAGAAAGAAAGACATTAAAATTTAAGGACAGTAAACAACCAGCAGACCTGTGTAGGTCATCAGGGTCACAGTTGGCTAGGAATGTGGTGACGGCTTCGGCTACTTCCTGGTTGGAGAGGACGTCCCAGAGGCCATCGGTTGCCATTACCAGAACATCATCGGCCCCATGCTCATACTGCGTCAGGTTATATACCTTAACCTGCATGCCAAAACACAATACACAAAGGGTCTCATTCAAAACACTTAAAACCTGAAGTGGCTACTAAATTACTTTGGTACATTTTACAGGGTTCCCACATATTTTCAAGGACAAAATTTGCCCTACTTGCCTAGCGTTTTGTTCAAATATAATTTTAGCTAGCTAGCATACATGGAGGGAGAGATGGAACAAAAGTAAATTTGCAGTTATGTTACATTAACTTTTCCTGGCAAGATTACTGTAATGATTTCCTCACAACAAAATTCCATGACTTCTCCAAAAATTTCAATTATTTTCATTCATTGCATAAATTTCCAGGCTTGGAAAATGCAATTGTGAAATTCCATGACCTTTCCAGGGTTCTCACGACTGTGAGAACCCTGATTTTTGGACTTTGGAGGCTTTCATATCAGGGACCCAGGCCTGGATCCCAGTACCCTTGAGTACAAACTCCGGTTCGTTTGATTAGTGTGAACACTGTGTCCCGTACCTTCTCAGGTGGACCCTGGCACAGTCGACAAACTGTGCTGGGGTCTGCTTGAGAAGGTGGACTTGAGTACAGTTCATGTATGCTATGGGTACAGTCCACATCAGGTGTGAAAACAAACTGTTACAAAGTGTGTGTGGACTACTATTTAATGGGGGTAGCAGTCAGCAAGGAGAGTTCCAAAGGGAGTTCTCAACGTTGCTGGTCTCCCATGAAATCTGCGTATGTGGCATCACATTCCGATATGACCCTCTGAACTGACCACTGTGTGTATGTTGGTGAATCAGAATCATTCTAAATTGACAGGTGTGTGCCCCTTATTTGCATAAGCTTACTGCCAAACCCCCATTTCTCTATATAAGGAAATTTGTTTGCAAGAAGTATATCTTAGAGATTGCGGTAAAGTTGTTTCCCTCCATATTTAATCATTCTCATAAAGCACGTTATGTTGGTTTCTGAAGATACACCACCCTTTCAAGGTGCAAGGAGCAATATCTTCCAGCAAGGCTAGATAACTTAACACCTGCTTGGAGATAAATCAGAATCTTTTATATACCTTACATGCCTGTTACTCGGCTACCAAATAACACTGGCTACATACCAACAGGCTCAATTTTATGGCAATAGAAATTGGTAGGAGCAGCCAATCACTACAGGCCAAGTCGATAAAAACAATGAAAATCAAAACAGTTACATTTCAATGTGGACATTCTCATATGCTTGTAAGCTAGGATTGGGACACTCACTTTCTATGGTTGAATATTCTAATTATATTAACAATTGATAAGGATAAAAAGCCGTCAAATAAGCATGTGTTAGTAAATTAATGTATTTAGTTAAAAGGAGTGTGTTTACATTTGTTTAGACAGGCAGTTCTTAATTTGTTTGCAGAGTATGAACAAATTCAGGTGAGAAAATATTATTGAATCTAGGATTTGAGCGTAAAATGTTCTCACGCACGGTTTAAGCACATATTTGTGTGTACTCGCTGTTTGAAAATGAGGCCCACGGTAGGCATAATGAGAAGATAGACTCCACTGTATGGGCATTGTATGGACAAAATAAATAAACGTCACATAAATGATGACACAAGTGTACTATGGGACAGAACAACAATTGTCCTGAGTACGGCATGAATCAATGGTACATAGTGTAAGAAGGCCCTTTATTTTCTTTCCCTGCAACACCTAGACTTTTAGCATTAAATATTGGTGGTTGTCAGTTCAGAAACCAGAACAATAACATCAATACTTCTACCAGAAGTTACACCAAGGATGAAAGATTTCTTTAACAGGCTGGCAAGATTAATTGCACTCAGCAGCTCAAGTTTCTCAACCATATTGAAATCCATACTGACCTAGCCCTCGCAATCTCACCCCTTAATGAATTCAATGCAGTTTTCATTCACCGAGAGCATCTCGAGAAAGTACTTGAGAGACTCTTGTGCGGGGTGAGAGAGTTGTGTTTGTGAGAGAAAGAAAGAGACGCAGACAGACACAGAGTGCTGAGAGGAGTTCAGTCTTCCATGTGAACCTGGTGTGAACCCGGTTATTAATGAATTAAAGATCAAGCAGAGAGCTCTGGGAGGGGAAATGCAAAACTCTGTAAGACAAACTACATCAGGAGATGAAAGAGCTTTGAAACCAGCGCCAGACAGTCAGACAGGTGAGCCCGAGTTCTTCTGCAGCAGAGGACCGTGTTCAGACAGACATGCAACTGTGACTGTGGTGCAGACATGACAGGGGGAGATGCAGGGTAAGTCATGTGACTGACTTGTGCTTTCATGAGACAAAACAAGGTAAGGAATGGGGCTGGTGGTGACGAGAAAAAGAACATTTGCAACATCTAATTAGGATCTTTAAGACACTGGTTCGTTGAGAATGTAACTGCGCCCAGTCTGAGGGTTAATGGATTTAACAAGATAGCTGCTGACATGTTGGCCCACACATTCCTTGTGTTTAGAAAGTCTAGCATGACAGAATGAAGCGCAGGCCAACCACAGACATAAGCTGATATTTACTGTGTTTCCTCATGTGCTCTTAACTGGCACGAGCTACAGAGAGAGGACAAGTTCATTATGTTCTGCCAAAGTTACACAGACTGGAATCATATATTTTCGTGCTTTCAACCTGCTGCCAACACTGTTTACGAGATGGCGGTCTTCTTCGCTCCCTTTGTTGGCACATTTCTGTTTCTTGGTGTGTTACAACCACCCGTAGATCACTGGCATAGTGTGAAAACACTAGTGGGACTGTATAAAGTCACCCGCTTGGACACTGTGTACTTACAGACAGACATAAAAATGGGGAGCTACCCATTTATACTAGCGGACAAAAACTGCTTTATTGAGCTCAGAAATAATGTTTTTACGTGTATTTTGAATAGTTTTTTTATCATTAAGAAGAAAAAAAGGTCTAGGGGAAATATCAAATGTCAGGGCGGCTCAGTGTCAGTGGTTGATTGATTGACAGCAGCGAGCAGGCTGTCAGAGTGTGACACACTGTTAGGGTGTGTTTCATTTACACTGGGAAGTTGGAATTTCCATGTTCCCAGCTGGAAATTTCAACTGGAACACGCCGTCAATGAAGCACCGATTCTTTGCCCAAGCCCAGCTCGGCTGACCCGACTCGCTGGGATTGGGCCGGGCTGTAATTTCTCAATATTCGCTCAGGGTTGAATTGGCTGGGGCTCTTGCCAATTTACCAGTGTTCCTTTTTGTTTTTAATGACACTGGCAGTTGGCATAAAAGGCACTATGGCAGGAGTTCTAATGGACTGAAGCAACAGGGACAGAGAGAAAAAGAAGGAGGGACTGCAACTGAGAAGGGAAAGTGGCGGAACAATGTATCAATATAGTGGAGAACTGGGGGGGAGAGTGATGGAGCGTGTGCTGGGGAGTGACCGAAAATGAATATATAGAATACAATATATATTTTTTTACATTAAAAAAATCAGGTTTTAATCGGGCTTGGGCCCAAAACTGCTGCCATAGCTCGGGCTCAGGACCCCTCTTGAACCCACAGTTTCGGTGCGGGTTCATGTAGAGTCATGCCTGATATTTTGGGCCCAATCAGAGCTCTACCCCTGAATTTGGATTTCCAACTCCGGAAGCTGGAGGAACCTCACCAACCCCAACCTCAAAATCCAATATGGCTACTCCATGCATTAACAGTAGTGAGAGCTGTAGTAATATACTGTTTATTAGCACTTCTATTTTATTTATGTATCACCAAAATAATTCAATTCAATTTTATTGAAGCCCAATATCACAATTCGCAATTTGCCTCAGAGGACTTTACAGCACATGACATCCCACTGTCCTTAGACCCTCACAGGGGTTAAGGAAAGACCCCCAAAAACACTTCAACGGGGGGGAAAAAAAGGTATAAACCTCAGGAAGAGCAACTGAAGAGGGATCCCTCTTCCAGGACGGACAGACGTGCAATAGACGTACAATAGATGACAACAGTCATACACACTGTAGTAAAGATTCCTATTTTCCTTTATTTTGACACTTCTTTTCCTTACTTACCTCACTTCCTTTCCTCAGCACTGATCTGTTCCTTTCAGTCACCCTGAACATCCTTTCACTCATTCTCATTCTACGGTGTTTGTATGTGCAAAATACAGTGTAATGTGTTGTTATCATCTGGTATTGCTGACAACATCTTGGTTTTCTGACTTGTACTGGAACGCAGTCAACTCGGGTTCGATGTCCAAAGAGTTAAATTTAACGCAGCATTACACCACAGGGAACCAGGGAACGAGAGGCAAAATAATCACACTTGCACTGTGGCTACATGTCACGGGCAGACAGTGTAATGTTAGTGGTATATAAGAGTAGGAACCACGACAGCATCTAACCCAACCAAAGTGACATTAGCAGGTACGTTTACATGCGTGTATGTCTTATGTATTGACATAAGCTTTCCATTTATGTAGACATGCAATGCAAAATTAGGGGAAGCCATCATGAAACCAAAAAATATACATTTCTCTCTTTTAGTTTCTGAACGCAGAGCAGATATTTAAGATGTAGCACAGAAAAAAGCAAATTTAACTTCAGTTGGACCTTCCTTTCAAGTCATCTTATTATATAATGACGGAAACTCTATCTGTCTGTGGGTGTGTCTGTTCCACGTTTTTCTCCTCACTGACTTGGTCAATCCATGTAAAATTTGGCACAGTGGTAGAGGGTCATGGGAGGATGTGAATGAAGCAATATTATATCAATTGGCCAAAGGGGGGCGCTATAGCAACCGATTGAAATTGCAAATTTTGAATGGGCATATCTCATGCCCCGTATGTCGTAGAGACATGAAACTTTGCACAGAGATGCCTCTCCTCATGAGGAACCCATAACTTCCGGTTATGTAGATTATCCGCCATTTAGAATTTTTCGAAAAACACTTAAAATCGATCTCTTCCTAGGAAGTTCACGATCTGCATGAAACTCGGTGAACATAATCTCGGGACCAATATCTAAAGTTCCCTCTTGGCAAAAGTTGGAAAACTTACTAAAACTGAGCTTCTATAAGGCAATGACTTTAACTATCTGCCTTTCAACGTGCTACCTCAACTACTAAGCCCACTAACTATCCCACTATTGGCAATGGTACTACTGTACTTTCAATAAAGCAATCGTACTATCAAATTCACAAAAACTCTGTCTGAATACATTGCTCTTCTTAACGGGTTCAGTTGACTATTTAATCTGCAATTTCCTATGACCTGTATCCCAAACACACACCATGTGGAACTGTACGTGGGCAACTGTGCACTCAGTGGGTATGGACTAGTTAATGGCAGAATTAAGCTATCTGCAGCATTGACTCTTACCTCAGGGCAACATGACAGGAACGGCTTGATGTAGATGTTGGAGTCGTGAACTTTGAGGTCATGGTCACCGAGCCCACGGGTCACACCGATGGTGGCCAACACTCGTGCCTGCAAAACACAAACTGCTTTAGTTTCACTTTCTTACCTGTTTTTATTTATTTATTTTTTCACAAAGCGTCTCTGTCAGAAACTCTGATGTTTGTCAGTTAGCCGTTAATGAACATATGGATGTTCCCATATTGACTGACAGTAATCACGATGGCAGTGTTTCACCCTGTCACCTCCTCCCTGTCGGAATTTACAACATATGTGGGCGGCAGAGCTGGTAATTGCTCACAGTACAGTCTGTTGCAGTGTAGCTGTGCATTTTGGTGCATTAAATGTAAATATATTTGGTGCTGCATTTAACAAACAAATATGACAATATGTGAAACTGTTCAGACGCCTGTAAAATCTTATAAGTGAGCTGAAAAAAGTTTTCTGTTTCTTCTATTAATTATCAAATTCTCTTTCAGTTTTCTTCTCTTTCATCCCTGCGTGAAAACTAGTTTTGTCCGTTCTTTGAATCCAAAAGCGATTCATCAGACAACACTGGCACTGTGTGGTCGCCAGATGCTGCCTTCCTTTCTGATGGAGACTCTCGTTATGTCTGTCTTTGCATCAAACCCAAAATATGAAACAAAACTGACACGACTGAAAATTTGAAGCGTTTTGTGCAATTTATTTGGTGGAGTGTTTTCATTTTCGGTTTTTCTTCTTCTCATCTCATCCCCTGCCGTCTCAGTGGGGATTAACTTCACTTCTCAGAGAGACGACTGTCATCTCCCGACTGCTGTGTGTCTGTCTGAATGTCCGCATGCGTGTGTGTGTGTGTTAGATGTAGCTGCTGGAGTGAAACAGATGGACCGTCTCCTCTCTCTTCTAGTGAGGGTGTACATTTACACACACACACACACACATGCGCACGCAGTGTGGTAGCCGCACATCAGAGACCAAGTGTTCACCCACTCTCTGGGTGGCTGGCAGGCATGCAGTGTGTGTGTGTGTGTGTGTGTGTGTGTCAGATTGACAACGTTAGAGCGATTTTCTTTGCAATTCTGAATTCCTGAGTAGATGCGCAGAACTTGGAGTTGACACACACACACGCACACACACACACACACACACACACACACACACACACACTCTTACCTTTTTCCCTTCCCCATATATGAGTGGAAACTTGAGATCTTCATCCTCAATGGTCTTGTATGCCCTGTGTTTGAGGGATGAAAAGAAAAAGAGAGCAAGACAGTGAATGAATCTTTTTCTGTTACACAAACACTAACTCACACAAATAACACACACACACACACACACACACGCACACACACTTCTAATAGGAGTTAGAATAGAGAGTGTATTATAAAGATGGACGACATGACAGCTCCCCCAAAAGTGAAGCCTGGTATAGGTCATAAACCCCGCCCCCTCCATTTCAGTGGGTGGGGCATGGCCCAAACTTCTCAAACTCAGAGTAGATGTCAAATAGATTTTTCCCATAGATGGTTTCTGCCATTTTAGGTACTTGTTATCATGCTAGTGTATGTTCAAGTGTTCATTTTTCTAATAAGCTTGGTTTTAATTAGTTATTGGACACTATAAAAAAAGGGGCTCTGACATCATGATTGACAGCTGTGTATGCCAATCGGTGTGTTTGCGATCAATAGTGCTGCTCATCATTGGTCAGATGAATGTATGGGCGGGACCTCGATACTGCAGAGATCGCTACTGTAGAGACTCTGGCTTCAAATGACCAGCTCAAGATGGCAGCAGCCGTATTCGGGATAATATGGCTTCATTTTTTTAAAACTAATTTTTAATTTCAACTTCAGCTCACATAGTACGCAGCACTTTGATCACTGTACAAAGTTTTCAGCTGCCGTAACATCTATCCAGGTTTAAGACATGTACGGTGAAGTGTTTGAGTGTGGTAAGATGTACCTGAGATTCACACTTGCAAAGAAAAAGATATTAAAAAAGATACCAATAATAATGATAAATAAATAAATGTGTATGGCTTCATTTCTGTACAGTGACAGGAAGTGGAGACCATAGATCCTCACTGTTAAGGCCATTAAGGACTTAATGGCTGAAAGGCGTAGGCATGTTCCTAATTGCTACTATGTATAAATAGCCATAAAATAGTAATAATTATGTAATCTCAAAGAGGCAGATTTACTTTCCGTTGCCTTTTAGTTGATGGTTTACATTTACAATGTGTGTGTGCCACTGTTGTGTGAACACAGTCAACTGCTTCCTCATTAAGTCAGGGTTGATGGATTTGAGTTTACAAATGGGGACTTCGACTTCAATAGGTGTTCCACTGTACTTTTTCTTTTAGGAGGTCGGATATTTTTGAGTTCCGAGTTGTCTGGAACTGAGTTATTATAGTTTTATATTTTTTTTTATTTTATTATATTTTTCTAATATATATATAATTTATTTTTAAGTTTTTATTTTTTATTTAGTTTAAGATTTTTGTTTCAGTTCAGTTTAGCTCCAGTAACCCAGACTGGGTTAACTTGTTTCAGTTAAGTTTTTACGAGTTTCAGTATTTGTTTAGTTTTTTAAAAACTATACTATGGGAGATTTTTGTCAGGATTTTAAGAACATAATATCATTTAAATTGATTTTATTTTTCTAAAGTCAATTTTTTTATTCTTATTTCAGTTAACTCAAATGTTTTTTCACATGCAGTTTTAGGTTTTAGTTTAGTTAATTATAATAATCCTGGTCTTAAACACAGCAACAGTCCCTAGTATGGGACAAGCTCCAAAAAATACACTTCCCATAATGCAACTTCATAGCATCTTTGTTTGACTTTCCCCTTCTGGTCAATGCCCACATCCATCCATGATGAATGAACTGGTCTTGATGTGGAAATACGGTGTAATGTCCCTTTAATGATATCAGCCTGTGAGTTTTTTAGGTCTCGTGTTTGTCAGCTTTGCAACAAACATTCACTTCCTTTTTTCCCACCATTTGTTCCTGCTCTTGCTCAACTCTTGTTAATAAACACCCCGTAGGTGGGAAACAAAGCCACCGCCATCCTTCTTGTAGGTTCTGACTCTGTGTCTCATTGCACCGTCTCTCCTGAGTGCTATAACAAGTGTTTTTCGCTGCTGAAAAATTTAGCGAGAGAAAGCGAGGGGGAGGGGATCTTAGCACACACGAGCAAACAACACAAAAACGAGTTCAGAAGTGCACAAATGGAAGCAGGAGATCTGAAAACGCACTTAGGAACGGAGCTTTGATGTCGGACTGAAAGACTCGCCGGCTGACGCGAACGTACTTAAACTAGCTAGATTAGACTTGGCGTCGCCAGTCAGTGAAGAATATCAACAACTTCAAACGGCGTCACGTCTGACCATGGATTGCTCCGTCTGTCAGTCCGCGTCTCTCTCTCTGCCCATTTGTCTATCTCGCAGGCGAGATTTCCCAACCCGAGTGCAACAACTCTGTCTGGCCTTTGTGCCTTTGTGTTGGATCCCTGCTCGTCAACACTGACTCACACACTGCACTAATTTATCCTCCCACTGTTGTCAAGGACTGCCAAACCAGAATGCTCATTTTCAGGATGGTCATACTTTGCATTTCAGAGCCACACACATTTAGTGTTTAATCATAGATGCCACCCATTCACTGTTGAGGTTTTACTGCTTTTAGACCATGTGTTGGACAAAACAAGCAATTTAAAGACATCACCTCGGGCTGTGAGAAACTTTGATGAGCGGTTTAGCCCCTTTGAAGAGCTCCAGTGAACACTGCCTTGCTCAAGGGCACCTCAGATGTAGCTGCTTGCGGTAACAAGCCACAGTTGCCGAAAGCGGAGTCATTATATATCTCCTGGCTTCCTCAGATCCCTCAAAATTATTCTCCAGCTGCCTCGTTTTGTGACCCAGGCCGATTGAAACATTTCAAATGATATCCAGCCCAGATACAGTAAATAAAAAAAGACTCCAAACTGCTTCCACGCTTGGATGTGAAGAGAAACATAGCAGTAGCCCACACAGTGGCACATCCTGGCTGGCACATTTCTGCTCCTGAGGGGTGGTGTTATGGTGAAATATACATCACAATGCACACAGTGCTGTATGTGGCTGTATGCATCAGTGAGTGAGTGTGAGTGAGACCGAGAGTAGCAGTAAAAGCACATCTCATTACTGGCTTCCACTGAAGCTAGAGTCGAACAGCATGGTGCCTCACTAGCCCGCAGAACACTGCACATACAGGGCCATCTCTGCTGTATCATTATATCATATCAAGTCAGGCTGCTCCCTCATTAGCTCTCTGCTGGTCTCTTCAACTCTCGCTGTATAGGAGAGTAAAAGCAGTGGTAAAGGGAGTGAGAGAGACGTGGAGACTCAGACTCCAGCACAGCAGCAACTCAGGTATTCTCTTTCAGATTATTGTGCCGTTTAAAAGGTGGATGCAGCTGGAGAGGGCTGTCCGCCATCCCACAACATTTTCATCTCACATCATAATTTGACAGGTGTGATTCGCGATAAGGCGGGTCATTTATCTTAAGCACACATTCGCAGGATGGCCGAGACCTGGCGTCCTGAAGTGCTTTGTCTGCTCAGTGAAAATAGTGTGCAAAAGAGATGATAAAGAAAAGACGGAGGACGACTCACCATCCATTCATGGTGAAATCTCTGTAGAGCATCCTCTTGCCCACCTCCTTCCTCTGAACTCTCCGGGGAAATTCCAGGTGCGTGAACTCATTTCCTAACAGGTGAGGCTGCATAAAACCCTGGAGGGCACAAGGGTGGTCTTCAAGTCAGTCAAGCAGCTAAATATGTGGCAGATTAAATGAAAGTCATCTTTCATCACATTGGGTTTTTGTCACTTCAGTCTCCAGCCTGACTCATATTTTGAGACTGATAATATGAAAATGGAGAGCTGACAGTTTCTGATAGAATACTGGCCGAGGCTGATGTGATTGACGTGTGCAGAAGAGTGTAGCAGGCTCCCATTGATGATATAGGGATAGTGCCTAGCTTAGGGAGCTTAGGGAGATGCATTGACAGAACTATAATATTATATAATAAATATGTTTTCTTTAGTGTATAATCACCTGAAAATAAGAATCACTGGGTTTTCATTACCTTATAATAAGCCGTTTATATCTAAACAGGGAGCAGTCTATGGTAATCGGCATGTTGCAATGCCATGTTTCTACAGTAGCCCAGAACGTACAAACCAAACACTGGCTCAAGATAGGGCAATTCACATTTTCGCGTCAGTCTCAGTAGTTAGCAGCCCCTCCACGATGAAAGCATTGGAAAAACATGGATTCTTTTAAACACAAAAGTGCTTTATTCAGTATTTTTACAGTTTAAAATCACCCAGTCCTTTCGTTTTGGAGAGGAAGTGACCTCTACAGATAGTTCGGCTCTCGGTAAGAACCTCTTGAACAAAGAAAAGGATTTCTAACTGGTAGAAGTTTCAGCTGGTTGCAATCTGCAATTCTCACCACTAGATGTCACTAAATCCAGCTGACAGCTGAGTGTCCTCACATTGGTTGATTTTCCCTGTGGCACGGCTCTATGGGAAAGTGATGGACTTCAGAAGCCTTGCTGATCGTGTTGCTTGTTGTGTGAACACACTGTGAGAAACTGTGGCCACCAAAAAGTACAGTTTCTTTGTTCAACTAAATAAACTGACATGACTTTGAGTGACTAAATTACTACATGTATTTGTCAAGATTTAGATCACACTTTAGTATGTGCTATCTTTTCAAAATAAGACACATAAACACTGTTTGTTGTTAGATATAAAAACAGAAATGGTACAGTGTTTTCTTACCAGGAACTGCAGTCGCTGTCGCTCTGATTCTGGTGTGAACTCTGTCGACATGGGGATGATCTCATTGTTTCTGATAATGATGGCCCTGAAGACACACAAAAAGTAATGTACATACAACCTTTCATTTCAATGGACTTTTCTGCCCCATCATGTTGTAACAAATGTGTTAGAGAATGTGACAAGGAGGGGTCTATGCAAGACTTACCTAAAAAACAATGTTTAGACTCATACAGCACTAATCCCTCTCAATCATCACATATGACCCACTAGAAGTGTGTGGTGGTGTATTTATCTGCAAATACTTTGCCCTCTGCCTGTATTTTGTTCTTAGTTTGCTGTGAGCGATATGTTAGGGATGTTGTGTGTGTTTAGCCCTACAGCACTCAGGTGAGGTTGGGACTTAATAAAAAGGTAGCGATCAGGTCATAACAGCATGCATCCAAGACAAAGCTACAGAAAGGTTGCAGACATGGTGCGAAGGAAATTCAAACATTGGTTCAAACAGTGTGGTTTGTTCCAAAAGAAGAGTGAATATGTGGTTGACTTTCACTTTTCATTTTTGTTGGCGAGTACTGAAGAAGCGGATGAAGAGTGGCGCAGAGTTGGCCTGTTATTTTGTTGGGTAGCTGGGTGCCGGCAGTTAGCTTAGTTAGCTTGCTTAAGTATTGGCTTTTCCATTGTAACAAATGTAACTTTCCTACAATAGCAGCTTGCAGTGTACGTATAAGCAGGTGAAGGACGAGCGAAGTTTGAATGTTGTGTTTACGAAAAGTAACCAACCACTCCTGCATAGAGACAGAGTGTGATGTGTCACACTCTGAAAACCACGCCCACTGGAGGTGAATTTGCGAATCCTAGGATAGCGAAGAAATGGCCAACCTTACTCTGCCTTATTCTGCCTCTGATCAGCCTACCCTCACATTCTCACCCTAGCCCTAACCAATCCTACTCCCCTTGCCTAAGGCTAACCAATCCAACCAATGAAGGCAACAAGTACTAGCCAATCATCGGGAGTGTAGGGTGGGTCATTACTTCGCTAACCTAGGATGTGCAAATTTGCCCACCAGAACGGAAAAACTATCACTGCCACAATGTACAACCAACACCAAGAAAAATGGCTGTAACTTGCTAAAAACATTAGATTACAGCATGTCAAATAATTATTTTAACACTCTATGTCTACCTGAGAAGAAATATTATATTCACAAACTCAATATAATCAGTCTATCTTGGTGTCCTCATCTCTTTACCTTGCTTATCTTGGAGTAACGATCCCACTCTAGGCCAGTAGTGACATACTTTAATATTGACAACTGTTTTATCGAATCACCCGTTAAGATCATCACTTTACCTACCAAAGATTAAAACCAGGCATTACATAGCTTAGTTAGCTTCAACCTCTACAGTCTGTCTGGCAAAATTAGCAACTGGAATTTATTTATGAGCGTTAGGATCCCACAGTTTTCCTATTCTTCTTGCTGATGCCTCATGTCCTATTGCCTGTATCCACTTTACTCTTATTAAGAGCTCAGTTTTTCAGCTTAAAAAAGGTAGTCCTGGGCTATAGCCTGTTGGTAGTGCATCCTATTACACAGAAGCTTTTAGATATTTTTTGACTGTTTGATAGCAAACGGAAATGAAAAGTGGTGGGACCTAATTGCACTCTGTCTCTATAGAGTGCGCCAGGAATGATCCCTAGAACTCGGAAGTGAGTTAACATTTTACCATTCACAGTTTCCTTGTCTCAAAGTCAATGGGTTTTTGATTAGATGCCTGAAATAAGGTCTAACTGTGCATTCACACCAAAAGCGTCATGAGCGCCAGCGGTCGCTCAGGTCGCTGGCATCGCGCTGCCTGGCAGCAGCTCCAGCAGGCGCTTGTACGGCCGGTAAAACGGCTGTTCACTTTACAAGGATGAACAAATATATCATTTATGTCTTCAATTTGTATTATCCATGACTTTCATTGCACAATTAAAATAAGGCTAATAAACACAGTCAATATAGAGTCCTTTATAATTACGATTTTACCCTGCTGTTGGCATGTAGGACCACTGAGAAATGTAATTGGTGGTAAATAAGCGGGAGCTCATTAATCGCACTTTCGGAAGCCTCCTTTGTACTGCATCGGCGTATTTGCTGAGGAAACACAGGGCCTGGAGCCGTCGGGCCGTCTGGGTCCACAGACTCCTGCAAACCCGGCAACTCCACAGTAAATTTCACCGGCTCGTACAGCTCTGGGAGAGCCCAGACCTCTACCCGAATCCCGGTCTACAATTGGCTGCTGCTTCGGCAGCGGCGCTGCTCATTTGCATGAAGTTCAGCTTCTCTCAACTTCTACTTGACGCTCTGATAGCTTGCATCGCGCCGCTCGCTGCAGCTGACGCCCCTGACGCCCTTCGTAGCAAGCGTACATTGAAAATGAATGGCTGCTGGCCGCTTATGACGCTCATGACGCTTTTGGTGTGAATGCACAGTAAGGTTAACACAAGCTGAGGAGACTTTCACGTTAAGTTCTAGCCTAACGTTAGCGTTTTACTTCTGGCGATTGCATTTAGGCTTAAATAATCATGAAAGTGGTGTTAATTTGTGAAAATTATCCTGCTGAACATACGTGTACGGATCAAAAACGTTTGTTCGTGACAGAGCTTAATTTCGGCAATAACCCAAAATCCAATGGAAAAATCCCAAAGGCTGTTTGGCAAGGGAACCAGGCCCTCATTCTTCTATAGCATAATCCCAGTGTGTAGGATTTAGGGGCTTCTATTGGCAATCATGGAATATCATATTCATAACTATGTTTTATTAGTGTTTAATCCCCTCAAAATAAAAATTGTTGTGTTTTTGTTACCTCAGAATGACCTGTTTATCTCTACATCCTCTTTCTTGAGTTTGCCATTTGTGTTTTCGCATCAGCCACAATAGTTCTCCAACATGCTTGGCACACAGGAGAAGATTTTTTGTTGGTTGCACTCTGCAACCTCACTGCTAGATGCTGCTAAATCCTACATACTGGACCTTTAAAACAAACATAATTTATCCAAACTCATACAAACAGGGTGTGAAAATTACCAATGTTAGCCATGACAGCAATGCATGGATGTGCTGTGGAGGTGCTGAGGGTGCAAAAGCAATAGAAAGCTGCAGGAAGTGAGACACAGAGCACACGTGGACCAGCTTTTATAGCATGGCAGCCCCAGGTGATCAGGTGACTACCCTCCCATATCAGCCAATGTCCTGCTGAGGTTGGCCAGGACAGCGTCCAAAACAGCAAGACGGCCATCGTAATGTACTGACATCATATGTCTTTGGGTCTCTAGATTCTACTGCGGTGTGATAATCACTGCCTGCTTTATAGAGTCTGTCATATAGTGGAGAGAAAGTAAGCATACACACCTGCTGTCACCTGCGTTCCCAACATATAGCTTCCCTAGCAGGTAAACCACGGTGAGAGCTGTGCACCCTCCTGTGATGTTGTAGACTTGCTTCTCCCTCTCAATCTGGGCATCCTGGCAAAGGGAGAGACAGTTGTCAATCTTTAATGAAACCTTACTTAAGAAGCACAAAAGAAAAAATAAAAACCCTCCCACGTCCACCCACAGTGCGACAGTAAAAGTCAAAAACCCACACTGCAGGCAGCCCACGTATGCAGAGGGAAACTTTAAATACGCAGTCTCTGCCTTCCTTCTATTCAATAACATTCATAAATGTGACTGCACGGCCGTCAGAGAGAGATGGCGAGAAACAATCAGAAAGCAAGAGGCAGGAAAATCTGATCAACTTTTTAGAGAGTCAGACGATGTGTGGGCATCGCCGCAGACTATCGATTGGCTTAACCTGACCGCTGACCGCGTGTCAGTAAACAACAATTTGTCGTGCATGAATAATGTAGACAGCGAAATGTGAGAGGGGTTGTACTGTACATTGCCTAAGCATGTCAAGGTTCAAGAGGCTTTAGACTAATGCACACACTCAGAGCGCTGTTTTTCCCCCGCAATTTCACAATGCTTATTATGCATTTGTTACCTTTTGACCTTCTACAATAGGAATATAATCACGTGGGTTTCTCTGCATTCCCATCTTGCAGAGACCCTGCAGACACAACTCTCTGATGAGCAGTTTCTTTTCCTGCACGTGGACTTCCTTCTATAAAGGCCACAGCTTTAACTGATGCGGCGATAATCTCCTACAAAGACGTCAAATCAAGAATAAGGAGGCTTCGTTTTCTCCACAAGCGGGAAAGGGTGGCAGGGGGTTGATCTGAGGAGCTTTCACAGTGATCTGTTTAATCTGGGTACCGCAGGGTCCAGCTGGAGCGGCGTGGGCTGTTTTCCATTGCCATCTAGTGGTTATACTGTGTAGACTTTGGCTTCTACAGATATTTCTTCACAAGGCAATTTAAAAGAAACAATGAAACACAATTTAATGGTGCAAAATAATGCGTTCTCTTGTGGAAATGGACTGCAGATTTCTGTATAAATTAAAGTTCAGGATACATTTGGTGACATAAAAAAGCAGACTGCCCTGTAGCTAATTCTTTAACAATAAAGAACTTCGGCTAAATACCTTGATTAAAAAGCAAACTGCTTGAGACATATTAGTCAGATGCTGCCTTTGATCCACAGCGGCAGACATCCACAGTCGTATGTGCGCGGTTGAATGGCATTTAGCCCGCAGCCATCATTTCATCAGCCGCTCTCTGAGGCAGCCAGATGTCGAAATAAACTGTAAACAGAGCCACTAAAGGTTGTGGTGGAAAATAATCTTTGTGAGCATCTCGGTAAAGTGTGTGTGTGTTGCTTAATATGTGTGTGTTCCTGCCCTCAGGTCAGTGTATATAGCAATCGCATATTATATCAGCAAAAACAATTTCAGAAATTGATACCAGCTTTTGTTTATCTCGACTTATTTGCATGTGTTAGCCCCTTCAGTAACTACATTTCCATATCTGCTTAGTATTCATGCAAATATTTACTGCGCACACACTGGCAGTGTGCTTGCTGCTAATGCAAAAATTATACAATTTGACAGGTTGTGCACTCCAGTGTTAATATTTTCCTTCAAATCAGAAAACATGGTGAGATGATTCCAGGTGTTTCCCAGGCAAACAGCTACATAATTCATTCAAATTAAATACATTTGAGGATTTATAATCTAGTGTAATTATTGTGTGATGACTTCATTCAAGATATCTTAAAAAAGTGTAATACTCTAACACATATCAGTTGAAATATGACAAAATATATCCTCCTAACTAGCCTCCAATAAACTGCAAAGGGCATCTAAAGGGATTTTAACCATACTTAATTATCTACTGACCATCAGGTACAGAGAAACACATTTCTGCCTATAATTTATATCATAAATCAACTATCAGTGATCTAAGTATTTTGTTATCAATATAAAACCTAACCACAACTTACTCCTTAATCCTAATCTTTGCCAACTTTTGATGTGCCTAGTATTTTAAAGGTCTAGTGTGGGATTTAAGGGGTGTCTACTGGCAGAGCTGGCATAAAGTATGTATTCATATTTATGAAAGTTTACTTTGGTTTATAATCAGCTGAAAATAAAAATTGTTGTGTTTGCGTTACCTAAGAATGAGCTGTTTATATCTACATACAGAGCGGGTCCTCTTCCACGGAGTCCGCCATGTTGTTTCTACAGTAGCCCAGAACAGACAAAAAAACAGGCCATTTGTGTTTTTGTGTCGTCACATTGGCCACCATAGTTCTCCTACACCACGGCTAGGCAACCTGTGGCTGCGGAGCCACATTAGCCCTTCTTTAGGGGTTCCCTGTGGCCTTGAGAAAAAAAAAAAATCAAATGGAAAAAAATGTTTCTTTTTTTTTAAAACATTTTAAAGAAATTATGCACCAAAAAACAAAAAAACAAAAAACAAAAGTTAAAACATTTCTTCAACTAAAATGTGCTTCAAACATCTATGGCTTGATGCCTTTTCCTCCAAATTTTGCCAAGCCTCAGGAGCAGTGGCTAGGCTTACATCTTCCTGGCTAGGCTAGCTATGGAGTCCAAATCCTAAAAAGTAAAGTTTTGAATGAGAATAGAGAATGTTACAGTGTGTGAACAACCTTATTTGCTTTTGCCACCAACTCTGCAAAGTTAAAGTTCCAAATAGTCATAAATTGCACACTGCAGAACAGCCACCCTGTGGTAAAACAAATTAATGAATGCTCATTTAGACCTATTAGTAATATTGGTTGACTAATTTAGACTAAATAGGCTGTGCTACCTTCATTATAGAGGTTAAAATATGTTTTGTGGCTTTTGCTGATCCCTGCATGCTTCCTTAGTACACAAAATAAGTTTTAGTTTTGCAACCTCTCTGCTTGAAGCCACGAAATCCTACACATTAGACCTTTAACCCATTTTTTGCTTTGAAAAAATTACAGAAAACATGAAGTGATCATCAAAGTTGATTTCAGCTCTAAATTTGTGTGACTGCACTTAACTTTCAGGTGGAAAACAATTAAATCACATTTGTTGAATAATTATGAGTAGTGAATTGAACAAAAACGGTTAATAGATAACAGATTGTGTGTTGAAACAACAAATCTTATGATGACTCAATGGAAGTACAATAATGTATTAACTATTTAAAGGATAACTTTGGTGTTTTTCAAGCTGGACTTAATTTTCCCGTGTTTTTGTGTCAAAGTGAGTAACGGAGACAATGATATTTAAGATTTTTTTTTACTATTATTTGTGAGCACTGCAGCTAACAGTGATGAATCCAGCTCCAAAGTATCCACTTGCTTGTTTTTGCCACTGGCTCAGATTGTCACTCTAAGTGTCTCACAAAATTATAGAAAGGATCCCTGTGTCATGGTCCTGGGTTTTTATTTGAAGTCTGCTACCTTGAGCTTTTTATATTGTTTTCTTGGTTTGGGGTTTTCCCTGTTTCATGCTATTCATTCATTTCTATTTCATAGGTTCGCTCCTCATATGTCATGTCTGGTTTCTCTTCCTGCATTTGTGTGTTATCCTACCACAGTAATTGTCTGCCCTGCCCTGATTTGTTTCACCTGCTCCTCATCAACCCTGCTGTCACCTGTTCCTCATTACCTGCCTGCTCTCCTTGTGTATTCAGTCTTTGTGTTCGCCTTGTCCTTTGTCAATCTGTCTGCATTGGTCACTGGTGTTCCTTGATCCAATACCTGTTTGTTCTCAATTCAGTTAATTGTGTTTTTTCTCTGTACCTTGTTTGACCTCAGCCCTCTCCCTCAGTGTTGTTGTCGTCTGCCCTTTTTTTCTTTTGGTTTCAGCTTTATTACATTAAAGCTGGCTTCTTGTTTCAAACCTGCCTGGTGTCCTCTTTTAACTGTGAAACATGATGCCGTGCAGAGATAGACCTTTTTCTTGAAGCAGAAACAGCCCCGGAATTCGCTTTCACCAAACTCACCAGACTCCATTTAAATAAACGTTAATTTTAGTGTGTATACTGCCAGCATATTTTTACATTTAAATCACAAAATTAAGGGTTTATTTCAAGCAAACCAGAGCTGGTGATTGTTGGAACAGTGGAGGACGAACCAAGACAGCTTTTCAATTTTAAATTTTGTTTCAGTCAACTTTAAATGAAGTGTGTTTTACGATGATAAAATTACTGGTTATTTAAATGGAGTCTGGTGGCTTTGGCTAAACAAAAATGATCTTACTCTTTAACGAAAAGGTCTGACTCTGTGGGGATCCTTTTTATAATACTGCCAGACAATTAAAATAATAAGTGAGCCAGTCAGTGGTAAATACAAGCACTTTTAGTGGACCTAAATTGATGGTACAAACATGCCCATAATGGTTATAGTGCAGCCTGTTTCACCGCTGCCAGCTGCAACTCTCGCTCAGTACTGGACCAGTTTCAAAAGCTGTTCTCTCCATTAGTCACTAAGACACAAAAACATGTCCCTGTAAGCCACTTCTGTAAGTCAAAATGCCCAGTATGAGGACTCTTGTTCATATAATAGGAATGCAGCTATAGTTAGTTATTACACCTGTGCTTTTCCTGCTATAACGTAAAAATGTTCAAGTAGCCTAAATATCTGAAAATTGTATTTTCAAAGTGCTGAACTTGGAGCAGAGGTGAAAGTGGTATAGGTGCTAAAGATGTTGATAATAAAACGATAACAAGGAGGCAAGTCTGTAACTGAGAGGTCGGACAACTGATCCCAGCAAGAAGATAATGTACATTTCCCAACATAAGACTCCCAGCCAAAATCCTAAAGTGTACGCTAATGATGCATGACAGAGCTGCTTCCTGTGAGTGCTTTCAGGACCCATCAGGATGAGCAATCTGCTTTATCATGACCTTGCACCTGCCTCTCACCATCTCTTTGAAGGCGTTCTCTATGGCTCCTATCACCAAGCTCTCGTGCTGGATCTTCTTCTCGGTAAAGAAGCGAGGTGGAGGTGGGGTGTTGCACGGGGAGCCTGGCGCACCTGCGGCCCCCCGCAGGGAAGCGGCTCGGGTCAGGGCTCGGTGAGGGCCTGGGGTGTTTCCCTGGAGGTAGGGGTTGTTTTCGGGCTCCTCGCCCAGAACAGTCGGGGGCAAGGAGGATAAGTTGCGTAAGATCTCGATGACGGCCTGGAGCTGGCAGGCGATGTGGTGCTGCAGTAGGCGGGAGGCGACGACTGCTGCACCTGAACCGGCGTGGCCATCGAACAAGGCCCAGTAGTGGAACACCAGTCCTTCACTGTCCTGCAGACACATACAGAAATCATATATCATTATCTCCGCCACATGTAAGCCTGGGGGGGTCATGTGTTTGGTTGTGCATGTGTATCTGCCTGTCGGCAACTAATCTCGCTAACTACTGGACCAATCAGCCTACTATTCTGTTTGCACATTTATGACTGTATGCTCAAGGTTCACTTGTGGTTGTGGTGATTCATGGTTGTAACTGTCTGTTGCAGGCCACATTTTGTCCTTCGTCATGGCTCTGAACAGACATCCATAGAAAAGTTTGGACTCATTTTGAATCACAGCATCTGTATGTATGTACATACATGTACATATGTTATAATCCACTTAAGTTAGACACAGTATGAGATGAATAAACAACCATTTTTGTTATCCTGATTGCCATCTTGACTGTAAGGGAGCTGGGAGGGACAATTTCACCTGGTGCAGCTTGCTACGGACCAGGTGGTCCATCCTCTGCATGGTGTTTTACCACAGCGGGAGCATTTCAGAAGCAGAGCATTCTGCCTGCCTGGTTTTATGGACTGGCTGATTTGTTGGTCTTTATTTCCTTGATTTTTTTTTCTCTAACTATTTTTTTTAGTTAAAAAAATGCACATCTTTATACCCACTAATGAGTAGCTGACCAACTGTCTGTCGTTGCCAAATCAGAGCGTTAAAAGACAGGACCTACATGAACATCGGCCCTCAGAAGTCAAATTCACCAGTGGGGTTTCAGTAAAACAGTGGCT
Source organism: Epinephelus moara (assembly GCF_006386435.1). Classification (NCBI taxonomy): domain Eukaryota; kingdom Metazoa; phylum Chordata; class Actinopteri; order Perciformes; family Serranidae; genus Epinephelus; species Epinephelus moara. The sequence continues at coordinate 12,141,582 of NC_065528.1, forward strand.
TTTAATACACATAAATGCTCTACATAATGAGTCTGGAGTATGCAACGGAAATGATTACAGACTCCTTTAATAGCATTTAAGTCCAGACTCCTTTTTACATACACACAAGTAAAAGCTGCGGTTGTCCAGAAACATCCGTCTAAACTTAAACCACACTCAGATGTAACTTATTTTTTAAAGTCTATAAATTGCAAAAGTAATTTCCCTCATGACGTAATATAAACTGATGCTATAATGGATATTTTGGTTCTTCTGACTTTGTTAAAAATGCAGTGGCGCCCAATTTTAATGCACTAACAAAGGGCAGGAACCATTGTACCAAACTTAAGGATAATGAGTCTTCAGTGGAAAATCTGTACAATCCCGGCAGGACCAGCACAAGAGCCAAAGTGATGCAAAAAGTACAAAAAATTGCAACATTTCACCCCCACTGTTACTGTAAGTAAAACAACCCCGCAGCCCTTGGCAGCAATCTACAGTATTTCAATGGAAGCAGCGTGTTGATGGGAAACAGCTAAGTGGAAGGTCACTACAGGGAATCCTATTGACCAAACTCGCCCTGAGGCTCCAGGTATGACGTTAGACACACTTCGTGGTGCACTCCAAACAAACTTAAGTGATCCGACGTAGTTTGAATGAGGAATATTTAAAAAAGCGCCCTGTAAAATAAGCTGATGAACTGACAATAAGGTGCAGCAAAAACTGTATGTTATAGCTCTCCCTGGGGCCAACGTGTGCTCTCGCAACCTGCCTTCATATAGGAGAGGTATAGAGGAAACATGGGAAAAAAAAGGATGTAGTTGGATTCAGAAATGAAATATAATAAACCCATTTACTGGACCCACAGCATGAAGAAGTTAATAAACTGAATACCTAATGGGGCAATAAGATGCAGTTCTCACCCTTCTGAAACGAGGACTTTGACTCCTACTATCACGTCCTTTGATAAATAAGTGACTAAAAATCTAACTCAGAAGAATAAATATCAAGGTAAAAATGATCCTACAACCTTTTCCAATTTAAATGAATGAGAAACTGTTAATTATGTATATTTTTGCACTGAAAGTAAGCAACATAAATATGAGTTTACATATTTGAATACTGCAAATTGTCCTAGTAATCTGACATAAGTATGCCAAAATCCTCCACCAGCTCATCATACAGTACCATGCGTAAGCTCAAATGATGTCCTTTTTGGAAAAATCTTTTGACAGTTTAAAAAAAACAAAGACAACGCGAAATGTGTAATGCTGCCGGATGGGTTTGTAGTATGTGTGAGTCATCTCTAGGAGGAGAGACCCAGGAGAAAATACCATGACTCATCCTGTGTAAAGGTGTTTGGGAGGTCAAACCTCTTTATCTCTATTTCTCTCTGGAGGGAGGAACACACCCCTGTCATATCTCTGCCATCACACATTCAAGTTTTGCATTTTTTTGCTGCTGTGCCCCACTATGACTGTACCACGACTTGAGTATATTTGCAATTCGGATTCCAGACATTTTGAGTTCAATCATCTCCTAACAGGGGCGGCACGGTGGTGTGGTGGTTAGCACTCTCGCCTCACAGCAAGAGGGTTGCCGGTTCGATCCCGGGCGTGGGAGCCCTTCTGTGCGGAGTTTGCATGTTCTCCCCGTGTCAGCGTGGGTTCTCTCCGGGCACTCCGGCTTCCTCCCACAGTCCAAAGACATGCAGATTGGGGACTAGGTTAATTGATAACTCTAAATTGTCCATAGGTGTGAATGTGAGCGTGAATGGTTGTTTGTCTCTATATGTCAGCCCTGCGATAGTCTGGCGACCTGTCCAGGGTGTACCCTGCCTCTCGCCCGATGTCAGCTGGGATAGGCTCCAGCCCCCCCGCGACCCTCAAGAGGATGAAGCGGTTAGAAGATGAATGAATGAATGAATCATCTCCTAACAGACCTCCGTACAAGCTTTCCCAGAGCACAGGGTGTAACCCTGGAAATATACGACTTTGGACACAAACTTTTTTTTTTTTTTTTTTTTTGTACAAACTCCCTCGTAATGTGAATGATGATTTGTCTCAACTGCTTCCTCTAAGAGAAAAGTTCTCACAGTTTTTGCGACTGCTGGCCAATATGCGGAGGTGGCACTGGATGAAGGTTTCCAGGAAAAAAAGTACATGAATCAAATTTACAATCCATTTCATCATTTTTATGGTTAAAATGGCAGTCAACTTTATTTATATATCTTGCACAACTTCCACCCCTGAGGTTTAATAAAACTTGCTTTGACCCGAGATGATTTTTCCTGAAATATTAAGTATTTCTCAATCTTTTCAACTGTGATCCCATGTTTTTGGGTCTAAGTGATTAACAGAGACGACGATCTTTAAAAGTTGGTCCAGTATTGAGAGAGACCGCTGCAGACACATCAACCAAACAGGTTGCAACGCATTCTTGGAACCCATCGGTTGGATTCTCTGGGGGCAGACCCCCAATTTTTTGGCATTCCGTTTTGATTTGGGCGGAGGAGGCGAATTTCCGTTTCCGACTTCCGTTTATATATAAGTAAATATGCTGAACCATTGCGATGGATTCAGAGTTTGCAGTGATGCCAATTATGTTCCGCCACGTTAGTTCACCGCACGGACCGTTTAACCTGGCAACAACTGCAGCCGGCTCAAACGTGATTGGTCAATATCAGGCAGACTACAAACAGCCTACAACCGGAAACCAGGGCTCTTCTGCTCTTCTTCCGGAGGCAAGATCTCCGGGGTTTGTCTACAGACTCTACATTCACTGAATGTAGAGTCTGTATATAGAGACTAGTTGCAATGTAATCTCTATGGGCAATTGTGCACTGTCTATTTACGTTTCTTGAAAGTGTTTGTTTTTGCCATTGACAGGCTCAATTTGTTATTATATGTCTGACAACATTACAGAAATCAAAAAAAAAATAACAGGAGAAACATTGATGGGAATTGGAGAGTGCCAGGAAGAGTGGGTTGTGTTCGAGTACAAAGAACTTAGTGTTCTCTAAAAGTTTTTCAATGTCATGGCTGAATATTTAGCTGGGAAAGTCCACAAGATTTTAGCATGAGACTTCTTTAGTGAGACTAGTCACAGTAACAAACACACCAGACCAGCGAAAAGCAGGGAAAACTTTTTATTTCTCTGTAGGGTCCTTTCCATAATGTTGTTAGACACTTAGAATAACAAACTGAGCCTGTCAATGGCAAAAACAACCACTTTTAATGGCCTTAACTCGACGGTGCACAATAAATAAAAGGATTACGGCCGGGCTCCACTGGCTGCAAACGTAAGCGTCATGTCAGCGTAGCGTTGCGGCGTATTCATTTGGACTCCACTGACTGCGTACGGAAGCGACACGTAGAGAAGCCAGCGGGGTTGTTTACCGTTTGCTGAGCCGAGAGGCTGCATGTAGGCTGCATGAAATATTAAAGCATTTTCCACCTAAGTTATTACATATATTTGAGTTATCTACAAGTTTACTGTACTGTTTGTCATCTACTCGCTTTCAAATGTCCGCCACGGACATTTACACAATGTCACGGATAAACATGGGTAAATGCATGAAAAAAAAATCATCACATATCACCTCTGATAATGGTTTATCCATTTAAAAACACATTGTGCTCGTTTAGCACACTATTTCATGTAGTTTTTATCTGCTGGAGGGTCGCGTAGGGCAGCGTAGCGCGACAAAAATAGAAGAGCCACGTAAAATAGAGAGTTGTCGCGTGACAGACGGGGGTTGTCGCGCCGCTCCCGTTGCCGGTGGAGCCGCTGTAATTGATTAACAGGGGGGCGAGCTGCTACAGGACTCGCGCTACAGATGTGTCACGCCGCTGACGTGCCTGGTGGAGCCCGGCTGTTACACTGCAGCCTGTTTTGCCGCTGTGGCTGCAGCGGTCTCTCTCAGTATTGGACCATTGGACAGTTAAAAAAATACCCAAGTTTCCCTGTAAATGTAATGTTTTTTCCATGATGGGTGGTCCACAATGAATGTTACCTTTTTGATTACACTGTCAGATATGGCTGAGTTAACAAACTTTCCGCTAGTTTACTTACTTTAGTCACATGCAAAACTGTTAATAAATCCATTATGTATGAATGCTGCATACCCTTGTGCATATACTTACACATTAAATGGAGTGTGTAATTGTGTATGGGGCTTTCTTACCTCGCCGAGCTTGCTGTGCTCCATACGGAGCCCCAGGCCCTCTCCGTTGGGCAGGGAGTTGCGTCTCTTTGCCGTGGGGGTCTTGCTGGGCGTGGAGGGAGGGCAGTAGCTCATTGGCCTCCTTCTCGCTACGACCACCTCGCAGCAGGCCTGGTCCTCGTTCAGCGCACTCTTACCAGCATTAATCACCCTGAAACAGAAGATGACACACACAGGTTGACTCATATTTTCAACTGTTAACTTATCTGCGGCCATTCAAAGGTCCTGTTACATAAAAATCCCATTTGGCAACATACTTTCAGCACTCTTTCTTTTTCAGATAAAATTTTGCTATGAGCAACAGATGCATCACTTGCTGTAATTTCCCAGTCTGACAGCTGTGGTCTGGAACAAGCCGGTGAATGAAAGCTGACATCAGATGCTTTTTTGTTTTTGTTGGATGAAACGGTACTGCAGTCTTTCATGGTTATTATGGCTCACTGCAGGATCACAACAATTAGTCAGAGCCACAGCCTGAGGTTTCTCTCTGCACGCCCAGCGAAGCAGCTGGCTTTGTATGTGTCATGTTCCTGATGAAGATCAAACAGGAGAGCTTGTTTGTGGTCTTGCTCTGCCGGGAGTGTCCTGATGCATCAGGACAGTCGCTTCTGGGAGAATTAGACGTCTTTGTTTGTGTGTGACTATACATACACGCCCAGAGCTATGTGCATGTTGCCTCATTCATCTTTATTTGTCCCTTATTTAACCAGGCAGACCACAGAGAGAGACGGTACCAAGGAGAGATGCAACTTGGTAATGATTAAGGACAGCCACACAATAACTGTGTGGTTTGCACAAAAGTAATATGTCTTATTTCCTCCTTTTTTCACACGTCAACATTTGACAACAATTTTTTTAAATTACTACTCTGCTTCTCTTTTGTGTTGTTGTCACAAACAGCAAAAGAAGCTAGATGAAATACATAATGTATATGAGCAGGGCCGTGGCCAGGGTTTTAAATATACTAAAGTCATGAGTCTTAGGCCCCCCCAACACATACCCCACCCCTCGTAAAATACCCCAAATTTTGACCAGAGACCAACAGTAAAATATGAAAACATTTTAATTATTTGGATTTTTCATACATTATTTATTTGGTTGAACACATATTTCACTGCTGGAAAGATAGTCTTTTCATAAAACTGGGCTGCCTGTGCAGTAGAGACACAAATACTTTTGAAATTGGTGTTAAACGACCAGAGAAAACAGATAAAAAAAAGGCTTTGGCATTTGCTTTTGATCAAGAGGTAGAAAACCTATGACAACCAGGATGCACAGTGCCACAAAATGCGTCATCCGGTGAATCTGAGCTGAGAGTTGAACAGGGAGATCTGGGCGCTCGTAAGACAAAGGGAATTTCACTACAGTTTATTTACACATACTACCCACATCTTTATGACACAGAGCTGGTTGAAATGACAAAGTATCCCTTTAAATGTTCTCTAAGTTACATTCATTCCAAACATAGATTGCTAACAGCAGTGATACTCAATTTACAGCCCGTTGGCCAAATCTAGCCTGTGATAGGGTACCAGGTGGCCCCCAAACTCTGTTTCAGACTGGGAATTATCTAAAGGGTGCTTTCAGACCTAGAGTTGTCTTGCTTTGGTCTGAATCAGGGACTAGTTTTGTTATAAAGTTGCATAATTGCCTAGAGTTGGTTTATGTTCTCACGGCAGCATTTACAAGCGGACCAGATAAAATGTCTTGCACGATAAAGCTGCTCTTGATTGGTCAGAATTTCCACGCGGGAAAAATCCAGGAAGTAAACAAAATGTAGTAGACTTGCAAGACCACCTCTTCAAGAAGGTCTTGGTCTGGTTGTTGTGGTGCGCACCCAACTATGATTGCTGTATTCACACCTGCCCAAAAGAACCGCACTTGGGGGGCAAACGCACTTGAGTTTCATTGAACCGAACCAAACAGGGCCATTAGATACCAGAGTGCATTAAAAAGCATCAAAATGGAGCTTGTTTATCAAAAAAAAGGAGAGGACCCCCAGACAACCCAATAGAGCTCTAGGCTAAGCCCCAAATGTCCTCTAATCCTTGAAATGCCCCTCTGTTGGGGCTGCTGCGACTGGCCCTTGGCCTCCTGTCATTTTGTAAAAGTGGCCCCTGGGCAATGCAAGATGAGTATCCCTACTGTGGGCTCCAACTGTGAAAGTCACAGCATTATTTAAGATGTTTACACAGCAGTGACATTTTAAAGGTTATAATCCAGTTTCTACTTGCTACAACAACTGAGAAAAAAATTCAATATTAAAATTTTGGCATAGAAATAAACGCTTGGGCCTATTTTGCAGCACTAATCTCATACTGGCCACCTCAAAGGTTGCTCAACCTGCTGAACAACAGTTAATGATAAAATGTGATTGGGGCCACCAATGAATGGTGGAAAAACAAAGATTGTGAAGGCAGCTCCGATGAGACTGGCGAGTCTGACAGACGTCTCTGGAGGGTGTTGTGAATGTGTGTGTGAGAGTTGAGAAATTGGCATGCCTATTTATAGACACAGACTCTGGATGCTTTCTGCTAGGCAGCATCAATGTCTGGTTCCTTGCCTCAAATGCTTGTTAACCTTAGATACAAAGAGAATGATAAGGACAGGCATAGATATTTAGCAAAAGTGACAGTTTATGCATGTATTAGTATGAATATATGTTAATATTTATATAAGCATAATTTATATGGATTTTTGCTTTTAAATTTTCGATGTAACAGTTTTTATGTTGTTCTGCATACTTAGTTTGCTAATACCCACAGAGTGAGTGAGAGAAAAAGAAAGCTATTGTCTTCAAAGCCGTGTGTAGCTGTCCATTATCAGTGCGGATTATGCAGTGGTTAAATGGGAGGATACCCAATCAATAAAGGCCTTTGTATTTCTAATCTGGTTTTAGAGTAAATGTGTTGGCTATTTTGCTTCAGTGTGCTGCAGTGGAAACCCAATGACCAGGGAGTTTCTTTTAAAGTGTGTGCAGCATTATTGTCTCATCAGATGCAGAGTTTTGCATCATGTTGAGTGTTTTTAAAACCATTCAAATAATTAAACTGTTCCATTGAAACACAGCTAATTAGCCTCTGCTGAGGTTGTAGGAACAGTGGAATTACTACTCTCTACATCTAATTTCTCCTCCGAATATGGCAGCAACAGGCAAGAATTCGCACCCGGCACTGCCACGTTTGATGAAGTATTTGTTACAACTGTGCTAACAACTTCCATAAAGCCCAACGTGTTATAAATGGAACTGGTTGCCATGCTTGGTCTTGTGGTATTGAGGGTGCGCCGGAGCTAAAACTGGCACTGCTTTGGTTATATTGTGTCATTCACCATGCATGTGGTATAAAAGCCATCATGTCCAGAGGGCTGTTCTTCACTATGATTGCGCAGCTCTGCTTTCAAACCTAATATATTACCGCTGCACCCATAATTACAGTCGAAAATGCCCTCTGAGTTATTATAGTCATAAAACACTTTGACGCATCGACCACTTTTGAGCTCATGATACACAGAGGTCTGGGAAGTCTTTGTCTACTTCATCCAATCTGCTGTCAACAAACGCAGTAATGTAATGACCTGTGCATGTGTGTGTGTGTGATTAATCATGTCCTGCTGGTCTGACATCATTTTGTATGTAAAAATACATGTTTGTATAAACTTTTGAACCCTATAAACTATTTGCAAAAACCCAGTCCTCATCCTTCACTATTGATTGGACCCACTAAATGCATTGTCCAATGTATTTAATGGGTCAAATCGATAATGGATCATTGTGTGTTACTCTGTGTCATGGTAGGTGCAGCTGGTGTGTGCGACTGAAAGTACCCTTGCATCTAATTTGTCCCCATTTCGCCATTCGCAGAAAGAATGACAGTCATTTCGCTTCTCTGCCAATCAAATTTTTGTTTCATTCGGAACAATTAGCTTTCCTCCCATTAGGAACAAAACCTAATTTTCCCCTCCATTGTCAGACATCTAATGCCCTCTTTGTTTCTCTACCCTCGACAACAGATTCTGGGCCAGACATTGGCCCCAAGGATGAGATAATTATTTGGTGAAGCACAATGGTTCATAGCTTTGCCTCCGTTTAATTTGTAACATCAAAGGAACAATAACAGCAAAAGAGCTACGAGTGAAATACTTAAAACAGTCTTTTAAAAAGTCCAAATTTAGTACTTTTCCCCGGGGGGGTTTGGTTAGGATTGCACTTCCACCTGTATATAAGAGATAAGAAAATACAATGGAACAATGGGTGTTTGAATGGAGTGTAAGAATGGATGGGGTTGTCTTCAATATTTGGTTCTAAAGGGACTGCGAGGAACATCAATAAAAATGGTACATGCGCAGTTTACAATGATAACAGTGGAAGATTACCACTCGAAAGTCTTAGTAATTTCTGAAGCAATTAGTCTTTGATTTCAGACAGAGACTGATACCTACTCATCTCTAACCCACGACCATTAATTTTGCTCACTGAAATAACAAATATTGCTGCCAGATTCAGGGCTCGATTAGGCAAAAATTATAAAAGGATTAAAAACATTGGTTTTTCTGTAGCTGAAGAAAAAAGTAGCTAAGGAGTGAGCCATCTTGCCTCCTTCTCATCTCTATTGAGAGCTACACATGCATGGTACCATGGATGTATTAAGAGTCCTGGATACAGCATTGGAAGCGGGCCCCTGTTCATTCCTATAAAAATTTCTCAGTGGCGCATGAAGCCAAAAAAGCTTGAAAAAAGTATGAAATCACCTGGATGTTTTGCATTGTGGGACCCAAAGAGCAAGCCCACTACTTACAGCCAACAAGCACAGGCAAGCAGCTAAATTCTGCTGGCCAACGGGCTGACTTCCGCTTTAGCGCACTGCTAACTTTACTGGGAATAAAATTATTTTAATCTTGTGGCTCCTCTAGACTCTTAAAAATGTTTGATATTTAAACATGTCTTATTGAGGGGGTTGCGACACTCAAAAAAATGCATCCACTGATTTACAGACGAGTCTTTCCCAATGTAAGTCTATGGGAAAAAGTCATTTTGGGCCCCATGGCATCACCTGATGGAGTCGCTTGTAATTCCACTTTTCATTCATTCATTTATTTTCAGTAACCACTTATTCTGTTGGGGGTCACGGGGGAGCTGGAGCTTCCCCAGCTGAAACTGCAAGAGAGGCAGGGTACACCCTGGACAGGTCGCCAGACTATCACAGGGCTGACACATAGAGACAGACAACCATTCACACTCACATTCACACCTACGACCAATTTAGAGTCACCAATTAACCTGCATGTCTTTGGACTGTGGGAGGAGAACACCCGGAAAAAGAAGCCCCTTTTACAGTCTTTGGACTGTGGGAGGAGAACACCCGGAAAAAGAAGCCCCTTTTACACTGCCAGATTTTCCACTAATGTTGGGCCGCTTTGCCGGCCAGCTGCGAATGTTTAGACACACAGAGCCAGATTGGCGAATTGGCCAGCTGCGAATGTTTAGACACACAGAGCCAGATTGGCGAATTGATCTGAGGCGCCCAACTTTCCACCTTGTAGGGTAGTCATATTGGCGCAACCCTTTTAGTTTAAAAAGACCGTGGCGGCCTTCCGCAACGGGAGGGGCTGTTGAAGACTTGTGTCGGAGGAGCTGTTGATGACGCCGCACTTGCGAGCCACTGGCGGTGGATAAACAGGAAACAGCTGATAGCAGGAATTAGCGAGCAGCTAGTAGCAAGAGGGAAACACAAACCTAACAGACACTGTGAAGATGAGCAACTGGGGAGACAAGGTATTGCGCGCCCTCCTTGCCCTCGCAAACGAAGAGGCAATTAACCGTCAGATGACGGGGACGGTGAAGAACGGGCCGATTTACGAAAGAATCGCCGCCTGACTAGCCGCAACTTCCCTCCCACGTCACTGTTTACGTCACACGCTGAGCCACACATTTTGTTACTTGCTCACGCCCCCCATTGCCCCGAAAAAGGCGCATTCTGTAAACAAAAGTAGGTAGGCGGCATTTTGCTGCACTCCCCGATTTTGTATTTATACTGCCAATGCTGAAAAAAGGCTGATTGGGCTTTCCTGCAAATTTGCACAATTCCTATCTAAAAAGGGCTAAAGACTGACCCTGGTGGAACGTGCGAATTCCGCACTGAGACCAAAGCTGCATGCTACTAGGTTTTAAGCTAGTTAGCTACATGCTAACCTTTGAAGCTCACATTCTTTATACTTTTGCTTATATTTTTGGTTATTAAAAAGGTAAAAAAAAATAAACAGCACCATCCAAACTCTTTATAGAGAACGTGACGTCACGTTGTGTTAAATGTTTTGGATGGGAGTGCCATCTTGGGAGGAACGTGCTCTGTTTGCTGTACCTGCTACTGTAAACAGCATAGTTTGATATGACTTGGCAAGAGCCCCATGCACTACCTCCCCCAGACTGTATCGTTTTTGGACAGAGGTAACAGAGTGTGTACCTCACAACATTGCACCTCCGTCCAACAGGGCATGACGTACTGTACCTTCACATTCTCTATGCCAAGTATTGCTCTTAGCATGCACTTACTCCTACCAATGCTTCAACAAAGGGAGCTAAGCTATGACTGCAGTTTAATAAATGGTCAAGTATGAGCATTACAAAAAAGATTTGACTTGTAAGTGTTTGGGATTTACCTTTATTCCAAACAGAAAAGAAACAGACAACTGTAATCGATTTCTGATGTTCTGTTCTGTTGTTTTTGTTGTGAGCAGAAAAGAGTCGAGAGTATAAGAGGTAACAGAGGTGAGAGCCAAAATGGCTGCTGTAATGACAACACAAGAGGCTTTAATTACAGATAAATGCTGGTAGGAGCTGAACTCATTAACCACACCGGTCCCAAAGAGACACTTCAGGCCTGCTCTGAGTATCAGTGTGTGTGTGTGTGTGTGTGTGTGTGTGTGTGTGTGTGTGTGTGTGTGTGTGTGTGTGTTACAGAGAAAGAAAGAAAAGGACAGAAAGATATGACCAAAGACCTGATAAAAACTGTTTCAGTATTATTCTATTATAATACAGCAGCAGAGAAGAGAATGAGGGATGGGTTATTTCTAATAATAGCTTATATATCCACAGGATTCAGAATGGGAACAAACTTTCCTCTGCAGAAAACAGTACAGAAACTATTTAAAAATATTCAAATATAATCTGTTCTTCTTGAGATAAGTAGTAGATTGACAGATATCTGTGAACAATTATCAGACAATGGTTCAGCTGGCGCCCTGTTGTTATCTATATCTGCTTTTTGTCATTACTATTGATTAATTAGTGATCTGTTCCTCCTTTATTTCTTGGTAATTACCCAAGATTCTGCGTATCTTACTGTGAAACCACACACATAATTGGTAACAGGGTGGAGAGACGGATTGTCATCCAGGAATTCGTTCACTGTGATATATTAACTGAGGGTGGAAACAGATTTAGTGCGTTGATCAAATATCACGTACTATAGCTACATAACTCTAGAGCTACATATTCATACATCGTTTCCTTTTAATAAACAAATGCAACAAGCTTCTCCAAAGTCTAAACATACTATATGTTGATGTTGTCACATTGTGTGTCTTGTGCCCTGCCCTTAGACTACAGATGAGGTCTTTTTGTGGCTATATCAGGTCCCTGTGATGCTGGTGATATGCTTGTAACACTTTCTGTTAGGGGTCGAGGAAAAAAATCAATACAACATAGTACTGCGATAGTTATGTATGGTAATATTGTATCTACACACTCTAAAAAAGAATCCACTGGTTCAAGTTAAAAAAAATGAAATTTGTACAACCAACTTGATTTGCTTTGACCTTAAAAAACTTAATTAAGTTGAATCAACTTAATATTTATCAAAAAGTTGTGTTAATATTTAGTGGTCAAACTATTTTATTCTATTCTAACTTATTTATTTTTAATTCCATCCCACTAAAAAATGCAAAAAAAAGTTTTGGATTTTGACCAACTTCTTAAAATAAGTTTTCAACTGACACAACAACAAAACTAACCTTAAAGGAGCAATAAGCGAAATTTATCATTTCTAGATTAAAGGAATTAAGAAATTGCTATGTGAAGAACAAGAGGTGTAATTTCATCTGGAGTATAGCATGACCTCACACACCCTCTCTCTGTGTTGTTCTCCAGCCCATTGTTTACAAGCCGGTCCAGCTGTGCGTTCATGTACGTTAATGTGTTAGGTGAGTAGCCCGGCAGCCCAGCTAACATTTGCAATTAGCATTGTAAAATGTAGCCCGGCAGGCAGCCTGGCGGCTGTGTTTAGCTATTTCCCTGCCTACTTCAATGATGATGGTACCTGTAATAAATGTAATATAGTTGCTGAGATGGAGGTGAGGCTCAGTGACTAGAAGAGCTGGTAGAAACGCTCCATAGCTGTAAGTTACTCCAGTAGCCGTAGTAGCTCTAGTGCTAACTACAGGAGCTAACGCTAACATCCCTACTCTGCGTGAGCCGGAGCCATGAGCCGTGGGCTCACGGAGAAGAGTAGGAACGTTAGCATGGCAGTCGACTAGTGCTAACGCTAATGCCCCTACTCTTCTCCGTGAGCCTGGCGGGCTCGCGGGCTCACGGCTCTGGCTCACGGAGAAGAGTAGGGACGTTAGTGTTGCAGCCGACTAGTGCTAACACTAACAGGAAAGCAGGGAAATAGCTAAACACAGCAGAGACTGAGAGTGAGTGAAAGACATCGCTAACTGCTAAACTAAGCTAAACTAAGTTGGCTGTTTAGGTTTTATTCCCTCACCCCTGTGGCGAGTGAATCTGCCTGTAGTGAAACAGGGGCTAACCGGTGCTTCCTCCTCAGGCTCCACTTCACTCAGCTGCCAGCACAGCCAGTTAGCCTCCGCTAGCCTCCCAGCTAGCGGGGGCTAACCGGTGCTTCCTCCTCAGGCTCCATTTCACTCAGCTGCCAGCACAGCCAGTTAGCTTCCCAGCTAACGTTAGCCCAGGCTCTCCGTTTGGATCCAACTGGAGCACTGAGCCCTGGTTTGTTATTCAGGTTAATGTGGGAAGAAGCAGCGGGTATATCGGGCCGCTGAGTGAAGTGGAGCCTGCGGAAGAAACACCGGGACCGTCTGGATGTAACAGTCCGTGGAGATGCTGCGGTCCTCGGCTGCACAGACGAGGCGAGTGGGGTGGGGGGTGGAGAGCAGAGGTAGAGGGAGGAGTGGCTCATGACACACTTTGTTTTGGTCTACAGGCAGTGCACAACAGCAAACCTAGCGGTGAAACGATTTCGCTTTATGCCCCTTTAATTTTTTTTAATACTAAACATTTCTTGATTGCAAATTATCGATTTTTTATTATAAAATTTTATAATATTACAAATACAAATTAAACTTTTAGTAGCCTACTAGAAGAATATGGTCAATTGATTTTTCAGATCGCCAGATACATTTTATTGCCATTAAAATGACTGAAATGAGATTAACAGACTGAAAAATCTATCTTATTTGATAGAAATGAGAGTTTTCCTTTGGGGACATAATTTGCAGATAATATATTGCAATATATTTTATCAATCAATACTCAGCATATCGCAACATGTTAAAAAAATACTACATCATGAGTTAAGTATCGTGATAATATCGTATCATGGGGCCCCTGGTGATTCTCACCCCTAGTTTCTATCTCACCACCAATAACTCTCTGAATTTTTGTGCTATAGCCCTACAATTTTGACACAAAGCAGCCTTTTTGTCTACTACAAACAGCAATATTTCCAAATTCTCCAACTATATCATAAAACTCATTAATTAATGTCAGATACAAGGAGTTCCACTGTTACAACCTGCCCCACAACCATGGCGGTAAGGTTAACACAACCTGGGGTAAGCTATTATTTGGAGACCAACCCTACTCTCCTTCCCTGCCTCATCTCATCTAATACAGACATTAGGACTGTGGTGAAAATGTCTGTAATATAGGCTCACAAACAGAGTGTCTTCCTGAGTTTTATTACCACACTTGCAAGCAGGCACAGGCAACCTTCAACAGAGTCTCAGGCTGAGATGGGCAACTTCTCCTTCTCCTAGCAGCACTTTAATACAGTTGCAGTGAAGTCACCTGTGACAATGTGAAATGAGAGAGATGAAGATGAAATGCCTCACACTTCACCTAAGAGGCTCTCTCATCTAATACAAGTTACATCATTACAATTTCAACAATGTCGGTATTAACCAAAATATAGAAATACTTTAATACCTGAAAATCAGTATTTTGCCTGTAAAATTTGCATACTTTTTTACATGGCTATGAAATTTCAAATGCAAGGTCAGGAAGGAAGTGGTCATACAATACATGTATTACATGACTCATAGATCATCCCTTCTTGGTGAAAGTAGTGCTGTTACAACCATTCCCTTTTCACAACCATACCCGGTCTCCCCTACTTAAGAATATGACTTTATCTGTCTGGTCCAACCCAGGAGCTCCCTTCTGTTGTAAGGCATCCCAGGCCCTCTTCTTTGGAGATCGTCATGTTTTAGAAGTTTAGAATGGACAAACCAAACACTGGCTATAGATAGGGTCATTCGTGTTTTGCATCGGCCACCATAGTTAGCACCAGATTTGTGGTGAGAATCTTTGGAAAAACACAGATTTAACATGAAACTGCTTTATTTAGTGTTTTCCCAGTTTAAATCGTGGTTTCTGTTTGTTTTGAGAGGAAGAGACCTCTGTGGATAATTTGGCTCCCGGTAAAAATCTCCTGAATGTCCGGATCCAAAGTTATGCCAAACAATGTCGAAGAAACACTTACTTGTAACACAAGAACTCCCTGAATTCAGTGTTTTTAACCGTTTAAATCAATGAGTCTGTTTGAGTTAGAGAGGAAGATCCCTCTGCGGATAATTCGGCTCCCGCTAAAAATCTCCTGAATGTCCGGATCCAAAGTTATGCCAAACAGTGTCGAAGAAACACTTACTTGTAACACAAGAACTCCCTGAATTCAGTGTTTTTAACCGTTTAAATCAATGAGTCTGTTTGTTTTAGAGAGGAAGATCCCTCTGCGGATAATTCGGCTCCCGGTAAAAATCTCCTGAATGTCCGGATCCAAAGTTATGCCAAACAGTGTCGAAGAAACACTTACTTGTAACACAAGAACTCCCTTAATTCAGTGTTTTAACCGTTTAAATCAATGAGTCTGTTTGAGTTAGAGAGGAAGATCCCTCTGCGGATAATTCGGCTCCCGGTAAAAATCTCATGAACAAAGAACACTTTAGAAATTCTAACCAGGAGAAGTTTCAGCTACATAATCCTCCTAAATCTTACACAACAAATATCCCTTCTTTTGTTTTGGCATCCCAGGGTACATCCTGCTACCTGCTTACCTATAAAGTCAACAATGGTAGCCTATAAATGCAATCATCAAAGGAAGTCAACTTGTAATACATCCACCTAGTAAGCTATTAATTACCCACTGTAAAATGTGACATGATTAAGAGAGCACTGGTTCCCTCCTGTACTATGTGGATGCTGACAGGGGCAGCAATGACAGGCAGCAACAAACTCTTCACTGAAGTGCATTAAACAGCAGTCAGCAGTCTGGAGTCAGGAAAGGCCAGGCTGGAGTATGAGGGTGCATCTTTTTAAACTGGTTTGCTACAGTGCATCCAGAAGCCATTAGTATGCAATCACACACTGACACACAGCCATGCATAAATAGAGCACAGTTGTAGACTTAATACCCAGATGCTGCTGGTACAGTGGAGGGTGCATCATCCTCTTGCACGTGAGAACCAGCTTGGGCTCTCTGAGTGCTGTGACCTTTGTGAATGCTGTCATCCATTTCTTATAGCACGCAATTGCAATTTGACACAGAGAGCAAAAGGATGCTGCGTGGATCCACAAGCATGCTGGATGTGGATGTAGGTCACAACAGGTGCAGGTTTGCTCCCAGGCAGAGCTTAGTGTGCACATCTGTTGACAGGAGCAAATCAGTGACACAAAGTGTTGTGATGGACACTTGGGCCTCCCAGATGCTTTGCATTAAACGCAACTGTGATGACACTTGAAAGACAACAGGAGCAGATTTAAAGTGCAGCTGCCGTGGGTGTACTTACTCAGCGTATCCGGTGGCCCACGGTAATCTCCTTGTTTCCTTCAGGATGAGGATGGGCCGGGCTATGTGGTCCGCGGAGCACTCGATCTCATCCGGGGACAGTCCAAGGAACTCAGGTCTCATATATGGGAATCTCAGCGGCAGCTCGGAACCAGGGTTGCCTCCGCCGGAGCTGCCCCCGGCCATGATCCCACCCATGAACCCGGCCACTGCGGACTTGACCCGGGTGAGCATGTTGGTGGCGCGTCGCGGCGGGGCGTCCGTCGGCCGGTGCGCGGCGCCGCGGCTCCCTTTCCCCGGATTCCCCCCCAGCTCGACCGCGCTGGTCGACGACAGGCTCAATGGAGAATAAGAGGCGGCGGAGGAGGAGAAGAAGGAGGAGGAGGAGGAGGAGGAGGAGGACCTCAGATGGTTACAGCTTCATTCAGTCAGCGCGGAGACAGCAGCCACGGCCGGAGGAGAGAATGATAGACACAGATATGATGCATTAGGTAAAGCCCTGCACACCCATGGAGAGTCATTGATAACAGCTCGGCCGTCGTGAACGCGGAAATACACTGAAGATTATCGGATCATGTGACGCAACCGTGGATGCACACTGCAAAAAATGTTAACGCAAAGCACGCGCTCCACGTTTAAATCAACTTACACACTCAATTTAAAAGCATAAAACCACATGTAACACCCAGTGGTGTGAGATATATCATTCCTGCTCCTGTACTGCAAGTTTAACTGTTAATAAAATGTTCAGGAATCAGCTTCAACAAGAAGATTGTTAAGTCATTATTTTAAGAAAGCCCTATTTTGGCAACTTTAAACTACCTCACTGGAGACAAATAAAAATTACATAATTTTTTTAGAATGTTACATTTCAGTTATTTTATACAAAACAATAAATAAAGTCTCTGTTTGCTAAATGGCTTGGTGAGACTGATATTTTTTGCAGTGCAGGATGAGCAAAGATTGATAATTCTTACAGTGTAGGATGAGCAGTTTACAGAGGCTGACAGCAGGTTAAAGGTAAATCAGGCCTATAGCCATTATACATGCTATAAAGACCCTGCCTTTGTGTAATAGATTGTCCTAAATGAAATTTAAGACGTTATTACACTGTAAAACCTGACACAGTAAGGGTGCCGGAGGCTGTAGGGCTGTGACAGGAAATATTGTGATGATCAAAATCAAAGTTTTGCCTGTAAAAAGTTCCTTGGGTGGAGCTCAGGGAGAAAGCCGAGGGCGTTTCTTGTTGTCCGCTGAGTTCACTCTGGTCAGTCTGGTGTCCAGGAAACTCACTGATTATTTTGTGATTTCACGAGGATGTGTCATTTAACACAATGACTGAAATACAAGTCTCTTGAACGGTGCGTAATTACGCACAGCACATCACAGACTGTGTGGCATCTGAGGACTTTATCTAATCAACTGAAAGGAAGGACTTCAGTCATCAACAAGCAGCCGAGGGGGACATTACTGGTAAGATGAAACATTCACTTTTTAATAAGATAGAACTAGATAGATAGATAGAACTTATTTTTGTAACAACAGTAATAATGATAAAAAGAAAGAATATAAAGAAAGAACAATTAGTCTATATGAAGTTGTATGTAGAAGCTGTTCCTTTGTTGAAGGGGACATTTTGTGTGGCTCTCGACTCTCCTGTTCATTAATTTATTCATTAATTAAGTTATTTTTCTTTCTGAAGTTACTGTAAGTATTGGTTATTAACTATAACTGTTTCTTCTGATCATTTCTGTTTTGAGAGAGGGGCATGTAAAATACTTTGATTGCTGGACATGAGTGGAACAAAAAATATATAAATGAATAAATAAATAAAATAATAATAGCCTACTTATTATTTTATAATACCTGGTATAGGAATCAAGTTTTGAGAAGTCAACATATGCTGGTACCATTTTGTAATTTGGCATACACCTATAAATAAGCAAGTATAGAAGTTTATTAACTCATTAGAGAGGGTTTATAATTTGTAAGGATTTCTTTAAAAATGATTTGTCAATTAATTATTTATTTACATCAACAATCTTCTCTATTACAACTATCTTTAGTTTCTTTAATTCACCAGGAGGACGCTTCCTCCAATCTTCTGTTTGACTACATAGGGTTTGAAAACAAAAAATCTATTTATGAACAAATTATTAACATTTACAACCAAAAATATGATATTTTATTCAAGTGGAGGAATCACTTATTAATGATTTACAATAAAAACAGCAGACTTAATGACTTATTAGACTATAAAATAAGAACTTCTTGAATCCTTATCAATTAATTACCAAAAGTTATGACTGTGGGCTTTATGGATTATTATAAGTGAAATAACTATATTAAAAATGTCTAATTATTAATGAATTACTCATATTTATAACATCATTATTACCCATAGAAACCCACAGCAAGTGCATAGTCATAACTGTGGGGAAAAGCAGTATTGTAATACACACTGAATCCCAGTAGATAGAGCCATTACACTGAAGTAGAACAGGTTTAAACAACTGATAATGTCCTAACTACTGTGCAAGGTGCCAAAGAACTTCTTTTTTGACATTGTTCAAACAGGAAATGCTTCAAAGTGCTCATCTGAGGTCTTATGTCAATAGTACTTTCACTGATCTCCACCTCAGGTCTAGGTCAGGTCAATATTCTTTGAGTTCACCAATGTTTTCACTGAGGGAGTTCCAAGCTGACTCGAACTAGGTAATAGTCTATTGTTTGCTTCTTTATTTAGACCTATTATATGTGTCTATTTATATCTGTGTAAGGGATTTTATGTAATACAGGCATGTGTTTGGTTTTGTCTCCTCTTCCTGCTAAGGGTTAGGCACAACAATGATACACATAGCTGGATAATCACTGCTTTTATGAGGTCCAATTATAACTGGGTTTCAACAAGTGTGGATTTTTGGGGAGGGTTTTCTTTTGGTAACGCTGTGTCCTTGAAATAAAATTCTTTTACATTTACATCATAAGGAAACTTAAAGGAGCCTCCAGCTGGGCTAATGGCCAGATGCAACTTGATTAATATCCTATTGTTTATTTTTTTATTTAGACATGCCTGACATTGTGTGTGTATCTACCGGACATTCAACTACTTTATTATGGACAGTCAGCTACAGCATTTTGCACTTTACCGGGCATTTTTGCAATAATAATCCAGTACTTGCATGCACAATTGCCATTTTATATGGACCTTCTGATATGAATTTTTGTGGATTTTTTTATGGACTTCCTAATATGAATTTTCAGCACATGCACTTTTTAACTTTTTAACTATAACGGTTTCTTCTGATCATTTCTGTTTTGAGAGAGGGGCAGGTAAAATACTTTGATTGCTGGACATGAGCGGAACAAAAAATAAATAAATGAATAAATAAATAAATAAAATAATAATAGCCTACTTATTATTTTATAATACCTGGTATAGGAATCAAGTTTTGAGAAGTCAACATATGTTGGTACCATTTTATAATTTGGCATTAACCCAATGAATAAGCAAGTAAAGAAGTTTATTAACAGTTTACTGAGGGTTTATAATTTGTAAGTATTTCTTTTTTAATTATTTGTCAATTAACTATTTATTTACATCAACAATCTTCTCTATTACAACTATCTTTAGTTTCTTTAATTCACCAGGAGGACACTTTCTCCAATCCTCAGTTTGACTACATAGGGTTTGAAAACGAAAATCTATTTATGAACAAATTATTAACATTTACAACCAAAAATATGATAGATTATTGGAGTGGAGGAATCACTTATAAATGACTTACAATAAAACAGCAGACTTAATGACTTATTAGACTAGAAAATAAGAATTTCCTTATCAATTACTGACCAGAAGTTATGACTGCGGGTTTTATGGCTTATTATAAGTGTAAGTGAAATGAATAAATGAAAAATGTCTAATTATTAATGAATTACTCATATTTATAACTTCATTATTACCCATAGAAACCCACAGCAAGTGCACAGTCATGACTGTGGGGAAAAGCAGTATTGTAATTCCTAATATGAATTTTCAGCACATGCACTTTTTAACTGTACGAGCATTGGTGCAATAGAATTTCACTAACTATATAATGTTGTCCCCAGCTCAGCTACACTGTCAGCTCTGTCATTATCATGTCTTGTTGTTGTTATGCCATGCCTTATTCTCCTCTGTTATACTTCTACTTGCTTTGATGTCCTTCCCTTTCTCTCTTCTCTTTCTCTCCCTGAACACCTACCTGCCAATGGGACAAGGGATGGAAATTAGCCGCTTGGCTACAATCTCTTACATATTTACATTGTTAATGTTCATTAATATGTTCTGTCCCATTTTTTTAAAAAATAAACAAATAAATGAAATGAAATTTTTGTAATTGATTTGATTTAGGCCAGACATGTGGTGGGTGCAGGAAAAAATGAAGCCAACACCAAAGTGCCAGAAACGGCAGTCTCTCAAATGGCCACCCAGAGGCTGGCTCCAAAAGCAAGTCGGTCCCTTTACCCCCCAATTTCCACCAGTGTTGGTTGCGTCTGCACTCCGGCATGGCAGCGGAGTCGATAGGATAGAATTCTAGTCAATGTGTGTGTTTCCACCGGCTGCAGCTGCGGCTGTGCTGCGTTCTGGCTCTGTCCCAGCTGCACTGGGATTGAGCTAGCAAAGCAGTTTTGTGTTGCTATGTGTGGTATTTATTCAGTTATGGGAAATCACGATGTCTAGAAAGCATCAGTGGCTGCAGCTGACAGGGACAGTTAGCAAAGCTAACATCAGGACGTCATCTGTTAAAAGCCTCCCGTTGCCGGATACGACATGAAACTACTCCAGTTAGCTCAATCATGTTGTAACTCAGACATCCGCTGAAAAAAATATTTTTTTTCACGTTGACGAGACGGCATTACTGGAGCGGTCGCTACGGACGCGCTATGGACGCGGAGCTTGCTGTTTCTGTAGGTACACATTTCCTGGGGACACCTGCACGTCTCGGCCGCGCCCCCTCCATTGTGATTTGCTAAAGCGCAGCATCTTTCAGACTCAAAGATTCGAGATGTAACCCTCCGATTACCCGTATCCTAACATTAACCGCCTCTGTTTTAACATAATTTACAAGAGCTAATGCTAGCTAATTGCTAACTTAGCATTAGCATTAGTAACAAGACATAGCCTTCCTATTACCCTTATCCTGACATTAACCACCTCTATAATACTTCATAGCTAGTTAACTGCTAACTTAGCAATTTTGTCGGGATGGGAAGGGTGCTGATCGTGGACTGGGGTGTGTACGTGGATATGTCACATAGCTTCTCCAGCTGCAGTTAAACCCACTTGAACAGATAAACCCCTTGCTCTTCCCCAGTTCCACCTTGTCGTCCAAATATGGTCACTTCTGCCTCAAAAAATCCAAGATGGCGACAGCCGAAATGCTAAATGCAAGGCTTCAAAACAGGACTCCACAAACCAATTGGTGATGTCACTGTGGCTACGTCCATTATTTTTGTACAGACTATGGTTGGGTGTTTACTGTTTACTGAGGTAACTTTTTTCCCCGTCTTATTATCAACTAGCGATAAGGTGCATGAGGTTGCTGATCTACTAGCTTTCAAGGAAACAGATAAAACGGAATCTCCATGAAAACATAGCCCCAGATTTTAGGTATAATTCTAACTTGATTACTATGTGTTGTTGTTTGTTTTTCTGACGGGGTATCCTTGAAATGAAACGTTGTGACAAGATAAAATCTGATGGTAAGGCCATGAACTTAAGAATCACATTGCTTGTGTTTGGACTGAAATTGAGCTTGGCACTTATCAGCTTCCTTTGCCTGAGCTCTTTTATGGTCTTGCTTTGATGTTGTTGCACAACACTGCATTTAAAAGAAGTGCAGTGGCTGACAGTAAAACAGAAGTGAAGCTGCTGCTCTTTCACCTGTACTGCGGGGTTGCTGTTGACTCATGCCACACAGACTTTTATTTACTACAGTATGTCTCTTTCTACTTGACTTAACTTAAATGATGTGACTGCCATCAAGTTTATCAAATAGATTAACGTGGAAGTGCTTGGAAGTACGTATGGGTAATTCTTCCTTCTGTCATTCCCAGCATGAGAGTGGTAGGAAGTTCACTGAATGCCTCAAGACATTCCATTTAGTTGCTTTGTGGCAACGGCTCTCCGTAACAGCATATTCTGCCTCTGGTGCAAGCTGTTCCTACGAATGACTGTGAGAAAGGGACAACAACATGGTGTAAGAACTGTTCGTGCTTCAGTGCTGTCTGTGCTGTCTGTGCCTGTTACTCAGTAAGAGTGGAAAAGACTCCAATTGTAAAATGGAGAGTGTAAAAGAAATAGGTGATGCACAGTTTACAAAGATAAATGAAATGTTAACAATTGATGTTTCTATAACAAAGACACTGGGTGAGTGATTTAAAGCAGCTATAATTATATTTTTTAACAATAATAATGGGTTAAATGACTCAAAAATGTATTAGGATTACTCTCACTGCTTTAGTCATGTTGATTTTGGCCAAATCCAGATTCCGTTTTCAGCATAAAAACGTTGAATAGCTACTGTATGCTACTTCATCTTCACAGGTAACAACTATCTGATGAACTTAGTGAAACATTTACCTGCTAAAGCGCCAAATATGTCCCTCAGGAGTTGGTAGGAAGCAAAAAGTAGAGTAAACATTGGACTTTGCAGGTGGTCAGAAACACAAGTTTACATAAATGCTAATGTTGCTAATCTCTGCTGGATGTGTAAATAAGGAACTGTTTGCCAACAAGTTCGTCATGTTGAATTAAAAGGTGATTATACATTAGTGTTGTATTCACAGCTTGTTCCCAAGTTGCCAAAAAAAATCGCAAATTGTACGTTAAAGAAATGATTATACAAAGAGATGCATGTAACTCCTCAATTCTACAGTGTAAGACAGTCCTTCCCAACCCAATTGCAAGAATCAACATTGGCACTGTACGTTTCTGCAAAGCATGGACATGTAACATTTGTACATTTCTAATGTAGATATGTTGAAATATTATGTCTCTTTACGTTTTGGTTCTCAATTTTATGTTGTGAAGATGCTGGTTAACGTTTGGCTAAGTTTAGGCACAAAGAACACTTAGGGTAAGGAAAACATCATCAAAAAAACCCTGTTGTTAAAAATATGGTTAGACATGTCCCAGATTGTTAAAACTGCCAAATTAGGAATGTTTTTTGGTGTGGGAAGAAACCGGAGTATGTTTTTTGGTGTGGGAGGAAAGCGGAGTACCCTGAGAAAACCCATGAAAGAACAGTAATGAATGAATCATTTTGGGCCAAGATCTGAATGTTCATACATCCTAGTAATCTAGAAATGCACATGCATATCCCTGATATGGCTGCTGTGACTGGCTGCATAAGGCTGTTAGACAACACCCGCCTCTGTCACTACACATATGGCTAGAAATGTACAGAACTCCGCTTAAAAACACCTGCTTTTACCACTACAAACATGGCCTCACATTTCCTGAGCTCTCATTAAAAAACATTGACTTTTGTCGCTTTTAACACATCTTGACATTTCCCAAATTGTCGTTAAAAAACACCCACTTTTGTTGCTCCAAACGCATCTTGACATTTCGCAAATTATCGTTTAAAAACACCCACTTTTGTTGCTCATAACACATCTTGACATTTCCCAAATTATTGTTTAAAAACACCCACTTTTATTGCTCCAAACGCATCTTGACATTTCCCCAATTGTCGTTAAAAAACACCCACTTTTGTTGCTCATAACACATCTTGACATTTCCCAAGTTGTCGTTAAATAACACCCGCTTTTGTGGCTACAGATATGGCTGGACATGTTCTGAACTCTGGTTAAAAAACACCTGCTTTTCTCGCTACAAACACATCATGACATTTTCCTCTCTGTTGTTACAAAACATTTGCTTTTGTTGCCACACATAGGCCTGGATATGCCCTGAACTCTTGCTTAAAATATTTGCTTTTGTCCCAAACTCTTGTAAATAAGACCTGCTTTTGTTGCAACACATATGACTGAACATGTCCTGAAATATCATCAGAAAACACTTGCTTTTGGGGCACCCAGTAGCTCACCTTTGTAAAGCGGCCCAATGTACAAAGGCTATGTTGTTGTTGCAGCAGCTGCAGGTTGAATTCCAACCTATGGCCCTTTGCTGCATGTCATCCCCCCTTCTCTCTGTGTCTATCCTATAAATTAAAGCCAAAGAAATAATCTTAAAAAAGCAACACACCCACTTTTGTCACTGTAAACATGGCATGACATGAATTGTCATAAAAAAAAAAACGCTTTTGCCGCTACACGTACAGCTGAACATGTCCTAAAGTCTTGTAAAAAAGAAAATACCCGCTTTTGTCACTACACACACAACTTGATATGTCCTGAACTGTTGTTAAAAATACCTGCTTTTGTTGGTCTCGAACACTGATCTGTTGCTCAACTAGGTGTAACACTATCCACCCTTCTCCTCCTGCTGAGAAGCCTAATACATGTAATCTGAATTAAGTCATGTGTATTAAAAGGTACAAATATAATGCATCTGTGATTTACAGAGACGTGCAATGCCAACACTTTATTCTGATGACTGGGCTGTCCTTCCAGCTGCTGTCAGCCTCACAGCACGTTGTCCATGTTAGGGCATGCAGTAGTTGCATAGAGCCAAGAGGAAGCTGTCTTTGTGGGGGAGTTAAATGTCAGTGGCCACTATTATGGCCAATGAATGCCTTGGGTGTAAGTGCTTTTATTCTACAGAAACATAACCCACTCATGAATGTTTAAGTGTCTTTCTCAACTTTTCATATGAATCTCAAAATTCAACCAGTAATTATGTTTATGCACACAGCGCTCAGCAGCTTGCCCTGTGGCTTCAAAAAGGTTATCTGAGGTAACCACAATAATGAAAATCATTGTTGTGTCAAGTTTCAGTGTCCTCTTTGACTCATGTGATTGAGGCAGGATTCACAGTAGGGTTGTTGCATTTACAGTAAATGAAAAAGGGAAAAGATGCACCAGGTATGCTTCTGAAATGGAATTTCTGAATCTATAGTAAAACAAAATGTTAGTTGGGAAATGTTGCTCATTTCCAGGAAATCCTGACACAGACTTTCTGCTAATACAGTACATGTGTGTGTGTGTGTGTGTGTGTGTGTGTGTGTGAAAGTGACAATGGCAACGATTCAGTTGATTTCCACAAAATTACAGTCAGCCAAATTTCAACGAAAAATGTGAAATGATCCGGTTGTGGGAGTGTGTACTCAAAATGTCAGAGGGCAGAATAAATAATATGTGTATGTTATGTATTACACACTGCTTCATGGGCAAAAGAGCTTTACTCAGTGTTTGAGGAGGTGGACATGATATATATTTACAGGAATAATTTGTGGTACAACTCTATTAAAAATAAGCTGTTTTTCAAACTTAAAGAAAACTGGTTCAAAAAACAATTCGGCATGAACAAAATATAAGGACATATGTGCATATCAAACAGAAGTTTGAAGAAGCTTCTCTGAATCACTGAGGTCATGTGATCTAAAAATATTCAGGAGGAAATCAGATTTATTGACTGCATTTACGTAGACATGAATAACCTGTTTATGACTGGGTTTATAGAGTTTTCCGTTTATGTGTTTGAGCATGCAAACACCACATGCCGTATATGAGAAATTCAAATATGCTAGCTGGAGAACTGTGAAAGAAACCAGGATGTGTACGAGGAATATAAATAACCTGAATTCTCAGCTCATGACAACAACATGTCCTGATTAATCAGTCATAATCGGGATAAGCCTCATAAATAGGCTATTCATGTCCACGTAATCGCACTCGTTATTGCCATAATGTGTAATAATAAACGTAACAAACTGATGATGCAAGAGAGTTAATGTTCCCTGAAATGACTCAGCTAAACTTTGACATATTCTGTTTTTTAAAATGAATTAAAACTGGAATGGTTGTTGAATTATGATATGATTTAAGTTTGGCAGTTTTTCAATACTACATAAATGTCTCTGTGAGTGATCTATGAACTCTTTTCCATTCAATGATCATTTTAATTTAAGCATTCTTTAGTCATTTGTTTCTCTATTTTCGTTGTTAAAACTATGTACGCTGGATTTTGGTCCTGCCTTGTTTAATTCTATGGTGTCTAGTAAGCCCATGTAGACTAGGCATAATGACTCAATAGCAAAAATGTTCATCCATTTGTTCATTTGAATAGAATTTTTTTTAAGTGTGTCACAAGTGCCAGTTACAAACATTAAATGAAGGTATGAGGATGTGCACTGTGACACACAAATCTTATTGGAAATGTTGCTAAAGAGCAAAAGCCCCGCCTCCATTGAGGAATATTTAAATCCACTCCTTTCAGCAGTGTGGTTCACTCTGTGTGCTTGGCTCTGCCCCAGCACACTACACACTGGATATCATCACACTCAGAGCCTCCTCACCATCCAACCTCTTGTCATACCAGGTCAAGCCTCTTTTGACCCTGCCACTCAGCCCTGGTGCGAAGAAGAAGAAAAGAGGAGGAATATAAAGAAGAAGAAGAAGAAAGTTACAGATCACAGGACCCAGAGAAGCAGTGCAGTAGGAGAGGAAGCCTTAGTGCTGGCTGGTGAAAATGGTCCTGTGGGTCGTCTTGCTGATGTCTCACTGCTGGTGGGGTCTGAATGGAGTCGCAGCAGAAAGCACAGGACTGGAGAGGATAGAGAAATGTGGCACCAGGTGTTCTCAGGTAAAACTGCATCCTCAGGAAACATTAACAAGACACATATGCACTGACAGACTGACTCTGAGCTACTAAATATAGTTGTCTCCTATTATTAACACCCTTCTTCTTCTGCTGCTTATTGTCTTGTTTCCAGGGGGTCAAAGAAATACACCCATGTCTATCATAATTCCTGTGCTACTAATACTAATACAATGTCCACATGTAAAGCTGCACCAACTTGCTTTAGAGATAAACCTTGAGTATGAATTTCCCAAGAGGCTATCTCAGCATGAGCCTATCAGTTTAATTAGGATAACAGCTCTCCTGTGCCCTGCTATAAAGCCAATTCCTGACAAAGTCAACTTCCTGTGTGACTCACCCATTGAGTTTTGATAGATGATAGATAGAATGATAGATAATGCAAAAGTCAGCATGCATATTGGACTGCAAACATGTGTTATGGAAGCTGCGGACTCCTCGTTGGCGGCTATAGTATTCTTTGAATCCCACACAGTATTACTCACCTAATCGTTTACTCACATCTGAGGAGGAAACCAGAACGGCTGCAGATCTCGTTGGGTGGAGAGTGGTAACACTTTCCCAATTGCAATAGCATGTTTACTTCACTCTCAGTGACCTTAACAGACTCGCATACCTTGACGGTTCCAGCTGGTCTTTGTTAACTCCGTGTTGCAGGTGCACATAATGCAGCAGACTATCAGTGCCAGGCATAAGTAAAAAAGTAAATAAATAAATACAATGAAAAATAATGAGAGGAGGAAGATTTTTTTTAAACTGTGGATTTCAAAAATAGTCGAAAATAAAGTTGGAATCTCAAGAATAAAGTCAAATTTTCAGAATTAGTGCTCACATAGGTGTAGCCATCAATACCATAGCATCAGTCCATTACCTGCTCTTTTAGTTTGCACAAATGCGGCCACCTCTTCCAAAATTGTGTGATTTTTCCTTCTGAAAAGATGCAACTTTTGGCCCACTTATTACTACACAGTGTTCAGGCGCTAATAGCAAAATAATTTCCTTTTTACTTTAACAGATTCTGAAGTACAGTTTGGGCATTTTGTTGAGGCAACTATATGCGCTTATGCTAGAAGTCTGATTTATTCTGACTTAAAAATTGAAATGTCAAGTTGATTCCCGATGATTTGGCGTTGTTCTTGAAATTGAATCTCAACTTTATTCTTGACGTTTTGGTTTTATTCTCAATATTTTGACTTTTCTGATGAAATGCAGACAAAAAAATCTTCCTCAGTGATTTATTTTTTTCTTGCTGATACTAAAAGTTTGACGTTATTCGTTATTTCAACTTCATTCATCAAGTTTTTCTTGTGCAAGTTTCTACAAGTTTATGTGCTCATTGTGACTCCAGTGTGAGTTGTGTTGATTTTCAAAACATCATTGTTAATTATGAGTTCATGTGAATGACCTCATATCCAATAATGACATACAGGATACTGCTTGGAACAATATCTCATAGGGACATATCAGTTTAAAAAAAGGAACTGGGGATTTTTTAACCATATTTATAAAACCCTGGGGCATTCAGTGATAAATGATGTCATACACAGTCAGTCATCAATCTGCGTTATTTTTTCTAATGTTTGGCACTAATAGAGTACTGAAAGTATGATTTTATCATACTTGACATACTTGACTTTGGCATCTTGACTTACTTCTCATAATGCAATTAAAATAAACACATCTTCCTCTCATCATATTATGCCCCCCTTATGTGTGTCCCTAAAAACATAAAGTTACAGGTTCTCGTAGCAGCTAACAGCACCCCTCAAAATCCGAACATTTTCCTCCAGATGTGACTCCAATGGGAGTCGTGTTGACTTTCACAACATCATTACCTATGAGGTCATATGAATGAGGTCATGTGTATGATCTCATATCCAGTAATGTAATACTGGATACTTTTTGGTCTCATAACAAAATGATACATAGCTCAGAACAATACCTCCTATAGACATATCAGTTTTAGCAAAGAACAATTGAGGGTTTTAACTATATTTAGAAAAACCCAGAAGCACTCAGTGATAAACGATATGTCATACACCATCAGTCATCACTGGGTGCAGTAATCGAGTAAACGTAAAATGGAATATTTCCCATAGGGCATATTTCCTGGCTGATGAAGAAACACGGACATATTTCCAGAAAGGTTTGGAATCGAGCCTAGGCAAATTACGCTTAATGACGCTGGTGATGCACGCTGTTGTTTTGCATCGCTGTGTGAATTTTGCCTGCAATTTAAATTCAGCTAAATTTAGCACAGACCGTGATTGCAACTGCAGAATTAAAGCACACAAAGAAAAGTGCGGTGATCAATCAATAGATAGATCTACCCTTTGTATTAGGCAGTGTGTTGGATCATAACGAACAACAGCAAAAACACAAGCAGGTTGGGTTTGACCTGAGGGAGCAATGAGGATGTTAAAAGCTCCTATTGTCTGGGAATTCCCTGCTCTGGAGAGCTGCTACCTTTGCTCCCTCTGTTAAGAATTATTTTATTACTGGAGCTTTTGCTCAGAAGGATTCACACAAAAGAGTTGCAATGTATTTCACTTCTCTTCTTCTTTCTCTTCTTGCAGGGCCTTAACTGCAAGACCAAGCCAGACAGTGAGTATAGACACACACGACTGCTGCGTCGCATCTGCACTCATGCATGCACACAGGACCTGAGTCTGCACAATAACATAGCATTTAATATCCTATTTACTGTCATGTTGCCAAAGAAACCGCATCCAAAATTGCAATTAAGGTTAAAAAAGCTGATCAAAACTCATTAAGACGGCCATTTGACACTAAAACCTGAAACACAAATCTTCTCACCTGCCATAAAATGTGAGAAACTCTTCTATGCATGACTCGCCTGGAATGAAGAAAACATTGGATATATTATTCTAACACTGGTATATCATGCACCCCTGACAGTTGTTTGGGCATTAAACTAAACTGTTGCATTGTTCTTGTTGTGGTGGAGCGCATCTGGAATGTATTCGAAGAAGTGCTAAAGAGGAATGACAATGCTGTGCATGACATGGCAGCGATGGAGGAAATGTTGGTGTGTTTCTTCCCAATGAATAATAGGGGAAGAAAAACACATGACCTGACAGCCTCTCTCACACCTGAAACAAACAGAACAGAGCATAATTAAAAATGCTGGCAATTTTGGGTATGACTTGAGTGACTGCTATGTGACAATACAACGTGACATCATCCGTGTTTTCCTCTGAAGTATGTTCCCTGAATAATGTGTCACTTTTTTTGGGCCTGTCCCTTGCAGATTGGTTTTCTCTTCCGTGTCAGAGCCCCGCCGAAGGTCTCAAACCCTCCTCCGTGTTCCGTAACATCAGCCTCTCCACCGTCATGAGCTGTGAGGGGAGGCAGAAGTGTTCGCTGCATCTCAGAATCAAAACCGCAGTACAGCTTACTGGTATGTAAATGTGACGACTGTAAATGCACGCATTTACTAAATCTCTCTTATTAAAAATGTCATTAAACAGGGCTGCCAACTTTTCAATTTGGTAAAATGAGTTTAGATTTTTGATGTTCATAGTCAGGGTCATCCTGAACTGGATTGCACTGAAAACAATCAACAAACCTTTGAAGGAAAACATTTATTAATTTAATTAAAGTCTGTGTGTTACAATAATATTTGAGCTGATGTTTCCTATGGAACAGCCTAATGTGCAATGAAACTCCTTAAAACACTATATGGTCACTATTAGGAACATGGGAAACTATTAAATTAGGATTTTTTTGGTGACCTTTCTTCAATATATGATATGTACTATAATGTTGTTTTTGCCAGAAATTGTTGCTAAAACACATGCTTTTGATCGCTTTAAGTACCATAACATCATGAATAGACGTGCATCAAAATCCAAGTGGCGGCTGGCTTGACTGGGTTTTTGCGACTCACTTTAACTGCAGTGTTTTTTGTGGTGCTGCTGTTGCACGGTGCTGCTATGTCCATGTGTTGTCAGTGTCATCTTTTCATGCCATGCTGTTGTAAGTAAGAACTTGCATGGGAAAATTGCAAAAGAAAGACAGTGGCTTCCGAGTGTGTAGAAAGTGTCACTTGTGTGAATCTCATGGTAAGAGCGTGAGAGTCAGCAGCCCTGCTCAGTTGCCTCTGAGCTGCCCATCTAGTGACCATTTTGAACTGGTCATCCACAGGATGGGAAACTCTGATGAACAGTTACCATATTAGGTAGTAGTTTTTGGAATGACTCATAGAGACATCCCTTAATGAATAATGTGTTTCACAGGAAATGTATCAAGTCACTGGAGCTTGATGTTGGCACCAACGACACAGTATTACTTTAAAATATAAACTAGATCCAACTACATTTGTCTGTTTGTAAAAAGTGGCTCAACTGGTCACTGACCTGCACCCCTTAACTCCAAAGCTGTTTGATTTAAATATTGTGTCTTCTTAGCTGGCTTGTTAACGTGAGCCAGAGATCACCTGGGTTTTGCTAAGTTAGCTGTTGATGATCAGTGAATACCTCAAAACCAGACTGGCTGCTTATTAAACCGCAGTGTTCAGTGGAATTTGAGTTGTGTTTAGGCACCTTTGATGAAGCAGTACAACAACCAAAATGTGGGCGGCTGTGGCTTAGAGGTTGGGGGGGGGGGGGGGGGTCGTCTACTTAGCAGAAGATTGGCAGTAACAATCCCCGGCTCCAGTCCTAGTCCCCCAAGTATCCTTTGACAAAATACTAGAACCAAAATTGCAACAATTGTTGCGTGATTGTGTATGATGGATTAACTGAGTTGCAGGTAGCACCTTGTACGGTAGCCTTGGTGTCCAGTATGTAAACGGGTGATATGGCTCTGTGGTAGGAAGACTAGAAAGGTGGTATACATGTGCAAGTCCATTCACCATCCATATGTCATCAGCTTAAAAGTAAGTTAAAAGATGTTTAAGGTGCCTAAAAGTTGAATTTAGTTTCACCCAGAAACATTAAGGGGCTGCCCATTTTTCTGACAGCTCATTATTCCGAAATCCCAATGGGACAGTTTTTGGACCATTGGGAGGAAGACTAGAAAGGTGCTATACAAGTGCTAGTCCATTTACTATCTGTATGCCATCAGCATAAAAGTAAATTAAAGATGTTAAAAGTGCCTAAAAGTTAATCATAAGTGCTATATCATAGGCAACTGGACTTGCTTGGGGTTCATGAAGATGTTTCGCCTCTCATCCAAGAAACTTCTTCAGTTCTAGTGTCGTAGTCCACCTCCATACAGAGGAGGTGGACTACGACACCACTTATCATCCACCTACAATGCAGTCTTGGGATCCCTCCCCAGACGACTTCACACCCATTCACATCTGGTCCCTAACACATGATGGCCAGATGGGTCAATTACTCACATTGTGACCTTCACGGCTCTGAAACTCAGAGCTCACGTGACCCCAACAACTCTGTAATGGTTCACACCCACACAGAGTTTAAAGCCTGCTATTCCATACCAGTCATTTAGAACTGAAGAAGCTTCTTGGATGAGCGGCGAAACATCTTCAAGAAACGCAAGCATGTCCAGTTGCCTACGATATAGCACTTATGATTACCATGACCTGGATGACTGAAAATCTTCATCAACGTGCCTAAAAGTTTAATTTTTTTCATCCACAAGCATCTAGGGGCTACCCATTACTCCAGCAGCTGATTATTCCGAAACCCCAATGGTTCAAAAAATGTACCTGTGGACTGAAAGACAATTTGTGAAAAGGCATGGGAATGCCCTACTATGCCTCCACTTGGCTAGTTTGTTGGTTGGGCTGGTTAGGTTCAGGCATGAGGAATGAGATTTGTTAGGATAAGGGTAAGAATATCAGGTTAAGCCAACCAGACTGAGGGCAGGTCATGCCTTTGCTATAGTAAGAAAAAGATATCGAAAAAGCTAGGCTGTTGGACCTCATGGTTGGATATATAATCTAACAATTATTACACACAAGTATTATGTAGCGCTCCATGCAACAGTGATATTGTCATGGTAGTGAGCACTTAGTCCCCTGAGAAGAATAGGCTACTCACATTTCGTCATGGGTCAGATGGGTGGTTGTTCGTCAGATTTGAGGTCTGAGGTTTGATCAACTGGGGAAAAGAGGGTGAGAAACACTAGGAGCAATGAGAGAGTGTGTATTTTTGGAACTGACGGACATTTGGAGCAATGGGCTTTTGTTTTTGGAATAACAAACTGTTGGACAAATGTGTCATTTCACTGAAAATTGTTGGGGGTTTGGAACAATGGCATGGTACCAAACATCTTACATCAATCCCTCACACGTGCAGTGATGCCGGTGACTGCTGTAGGAATAAGGTTCTGATCAGGAATGGGGCCACTATACTTATCTACACAGCGTTTATGTATTACTTTAGCTATCAGTGACTGCACACTGTCCACACAGTCTTTATTTTCCAGGGTTACTGTGTATTCTCTAGAACTGACCTTTACGCTGACAGAAGTTGTGGCTTAAATTGTTGTACTTTGTCTAAATGAGGAAGTTTCAAATGCTACTCTTTGGGCATAGTCAAGCCAAACTGGGACTAGTTATGGTTGGTGAAAGTGCAGGTTAACAATGAAGGAAGTCTTTTTTTATAACCACTTTCCATTGTAAAACTTCTGCTTTTGCATCATGGGTATGTCAATTGACGTTTTATGTTCCTTATTCCGCACACAGACTTGATCTGATAAGGTGTGGGTCATTAGTATCATGCTGATAGACGAATGTGCACTCCAGCACACTTTCATAGCTCCTGTGGATTTCCTAATTGCCTGGGCTGGAGCGGGGAAATCCCCTTGATCCTGATTAAGTCTTATTTCACTCAGCCAATACAACATGATGCATTCTGTTCTTCCTGATTGACACCTAAATGTCGACTCATTCTGAAATGCATGAATGGTTTGTGAATGGTTAACTGGCTTGTTACCAGTTACTGTTACTGTTTGACAACGGTGACTTTGACATATTTTTGTCTCCAGAGTCCATCCATGGTGTGTCCATCTGCACCCTCACTGCAGGGATGATGGCCAACTGCAGAATTATCAGCTTCACAAAAGCGTCAAGAGAAAGAATGTCTGGACTGCAGGTACTGTTAACAGCACCACAGACATCATTTGACATTTTTCAGACATATTTTAATAATTTGTGTGTTGCAAGAGCGACATTTCTGTCCAAGTAAGTTTTCATGACTCACCATTGTTGGAAGCAAACAAATCCATTTGAGAAATAGGAGTTAAGGGAGGAGATGACATTGCCAAAACAGCAGATTCTTGAAATTCTAGAAATTTGAGTCATACCTGCTTTTCTGGTGAAAACACAGTCTTTTCCGAACCACAACCAAGTGGTTTTTGTGCCACAGCGTTGTGGACAAATGTAACATATCCGTGGTTCACAGAAACATGCAATGTAAACATTTGTATTTCAGGAGAAACAGGACTTTAGAGTAGTGGGCTTTTGTTTTTGGGGAAAAAAAAGTCGAAATGGGCTATCGGTCCAATAAGACCGTTTTGGACTAATGGGGCTCCAATGGGCAATCCCTATGAAACCTAGGCACTGTTGGAGACATGAGCTGTGTTTTTTAATGACATGTAGGCACATTTCCAACAGTGATTGTTGCGACAAGATCCGGGTATTTTTGAGACAATGTTGGCACATGTCCAGCGGTGGTTGTGGTGACAACAACCAGGTATTTTAAGCCAAAACATGATCTTTTCTTAGCCACAATCGAGTTGTTTTTTGCCAAAACCCAACCACAGCCTTGTCACAACATGAAATTGAAACATTTTTTCTGGCAGTTGGGTTGAAAAAACATCAGACGACAGATCAGGCATGACTCTATAAGCATATTTAAGCTCTAAAATCTCAAAACCCGGACTAGAACAGTTGCTTATTTGTCACTGAAAGTTCCCGAATTACATAATACACTTTTTGTTGGTTGATATTTATCTGAACACGTGCATCAGTTTCCACAGTGACGTTTCTGAACTGTGACAGTTTGTGCCCTGTTCCTTTAGGTGGAAGTTGAGAATGATTGCACTGACATTTCTCCGCGCCAACGTGTGCACGTGACAGTGAAAACTGTGCCCAGCTACTGCGGCGTAACCTGGACGGGCACCTATGACGCTCCAAGTGAGAACATGTGCATATTTGCATAATTATGCCTCTTAAGTATTTCCTTGTATTTGATACGAACAGGTAACATTAGCAGATAAATGATTTATAAAGAGATAAGTGAAGTAGATGGGTATTATGTAAAAGTTACACACTCAGGGGTTGTGTCACATTTGTCATGCTGTAATCTTTTCCTCCATGGCTAATTAGTTTAAATTGTTACTCCACAGACTGCGTCAGTGAAGATTTGCGAAAACATGTCCCAGAATGCATCAGTAAGTATTATCAATTATCAAATTAGACAGTGAACCATTACATATAACATACAGTACAGTATTATAAACCAGTGTTTTCCAACATATTTGCCTTTTTAGCCCTTTAAATAAAGATAAATAGTCACATCCTTTTGTAGGTTGTCAGTTAGCCTGAAGCAATTTCATCAAAGAGTAACTTTCTCCTCTGAGATTATTTTATTTGAATACAGTTCTATTTGGAATAACTCATGACCAAGGTAAAATCTCTCTCTAACTTTGGCTTCTGTCTTGTTCAGCTGGGAGGCTATCATATGATATAGACCCGGAGAGGAAGGAGCTGAGTGTCAGTGTGTCAGACATGCTGGAAGATCACGACTACCACCTTCGTCTGTGCCATAAGGATTTCATCTGCATTGGCACAGGGGCCAATACACTGGTTAGTCTGTCTATGTATTGGAAACTAAGAATCTGAATGAATTTATGTGTTGCAAAATATTGAATATGAATTTTTATGATGTCATTATCTTCATTTCTAAACATAAGCACAGTGACCCTCGCTACAAGTGATTTTTTTGGTGTCAGAGTGCCCTTTGTCACGTATCACCTCTCTCTTGCTAAACAGTGAGTGGGTCAGTAAAGTTGTTTTTGTAAAATTTAAATCTACTCATTCACGGACTAACTTCCTGTAATTGTCTGCAGATTTTTGAGAGAACAAATGTCAGTGTGATTAATGCGTCATTTCCACTGCATGGTTGGATTGACCCAACTTGACTTACTAATGGTACCAGGTCCTTTTTGGTTATGGGCAAAAATGGACAAAGAAATCTTTTTGAACAACTCTTTTTACTGTCTGGTATGTACCGGGTCAGCCTGTGGAATGTCCCTAAAATGTTGAAACATATTGAAGCAACGGCACTGAATGAACGAGAAGGAACCGATCAAATTGGACTTGAGTCAAGACCTCTTCCAGCCAAGGCCAGTGGTGCATTCTTGTGCTCATTGGAGGGTCATTCTTCGGATTTTGGATTGTTCATTAGCTTTATGTTGTAACATAAAGAGCAATAAAGAGCAAAGGAAACACATCAGATGATCCATGAAATATGATTGAGAACTCATTTTTAGATTGTTCTGATACATGAATGCAGCACAACGCTGCAGAGGCAATGTAACAGGATGTCTGCTACTTGCCCCTCAAAGAACGACAGATTGGGCAGCAGTGGTTGTTGGACGAGCATGTACTGTAACAGAGTGTCACGGAGAAAAGTTTCAAGAGAAGGTTTAATACATTTACATGTATCAACTCAAGAATCAGTCCGCCAATCACTAGACTTCTTTATTTCGTTTTCCATTGCCGATATTACCCCTTCGGTGTAGGCGAGATTCTAAGATGATCGCCATAGTGATGCAATCTGAAACTCCCATGGCATCATCTTCAACTTGCCGATTCCTTTCATCAGTCAATTGTACAACGAAGTGTACGGTGAAATGATTAAAAAAGTGCAGTCGCTATTGACTGCAGCTTGGCTATTTAAAAATGGCAGATATGTGCAGGATGTCCTGTGGTGCGCAAGGGACGATTCTTTCTGACCAGTCATGTGCAGTCTTTTAACTTCACCTTCTAGTGTCTGCTCAGCTCGCTTGAAACCTCAACTGAGATGGTATCAAAAAAAGTACGAGGTACAATCCACAACTTTTGCTAATGGAAAACCAAAAAAGAGCAGGTCAGGTTGAGTAGAGCTGTGTTGTACCGTGCAGTGGAAATGCAGCATAATGCTGTTCTCTGATGTATGATTGATACTGATGACGTTTGGTTGAGATGCTCAGTGGAAACCTCCTGGAAACTCTCACAGCTATCTTTAATCAGCTTCTGCCAGAGAAAATATGTGGCTAATCTATCATGTTACTCAGGAATCCCCATGACCCATCAGACACAACCCATACTCACATACATGCCAAATAAAGATGGATGCATGTTGTAAAGCTTTGTTTACCTTCCAGATAAAGAAGGGGGAACCCATAAAGCACGTCACCCTCCCATACTCCCGACCTTTGCCTTGCCTCTGCATCGAGGTAAAGTTTCAGCCAACACTTCTTATAGCATTTCCGATTTGTTTCTTTTAGTAATCACTTCCAGGAAAAGGGATTGACTCTCTGCTGATGAATTCTTTACAGGGGTGGTCAGCTGTGATGGACGCCCCCAGAGTCCAGGCCTGCCCCTTCAGAGACCGTGAGTCGCTTGATTGATATTAGTCATGAAAAATTCCGTAGTAAACTAAGTGTGTGCTGTTGTATTGCAGAACTGATATTATATCACCTCTCCTGCCTGCAGGTCTCAAGGAGCTGTGGTTTGGAATTAACTTTGACCCGCTGGAGGAGACGCTATCATGGGAGCCCACCTGTCCAGTGACTGCTGTGGTTGTGTTGTGTCAGAAAAGAGAGGACGGTGTCTGTGTGGATCTGCCTCACGCCTCACAGAACATTAGCAGAGAAAAGGTACAAGTCTCTGACGTGCAATGAGCAAAGTACAAAATCATTCTGCTGACGTCTTCCTCGATGACTGAGCACACTTTATACTTTATAGGGAGAAGTTATGACGACAGCAGTTGTTTGTTTTTTTCAGTGATAATAAAGAATTATTAAATATTATTACTAAAGTAAACTGAGTAATATTACACTTGGTCAGTCATCTGAAAACTGTTTCCTTCAAAATGATTTAAAGTGACTAAGTTTATTGAGACCTCTCCTTTAATCTCATATAAATGCTGAGTCAGACCCACATGAACCTTATCCAAACACTTCCTGCAAACAGTGCAGTTGCAAGAATGAAGGGAGAGCCTGCACACCTCCTGTGAGTCCTTAAACAAAACTGAGATTTTACTTTTGATCAGAGTCATTTGATAAAACCTGACGCCATGTCACTTGAGAAGGTGTTTTATGAAAATATGAAAATGGCCAGTTGCGCAAAGAGTCTCCCATCTGAAATCTGAGCCAGCTGACCTAAAAAACAAAGTCTGAGCAGAAACAAAAAGTTGGTAGCGTTTAGTTCATCTGATCTAAACCAATACCTACAGTATCCACTTACATAGTCACAACCCTGCTCTGTGTATGAAGACTGCAGATTCATTTCTAACTATTTCATCAATCTCTACTTTTCAGATAACATTCACAAAAGTGGATCCACACCCTCAACTGTGCATGAAGGTAATGATCACTTCTACCCCCTCAGTTTCACTGTAGAGAAACAATAGGACTGACATAAATCATATTACTTTAGGAACAGTACCACGCTCTTTTACCATGCTGTACTCATGTCTGATTACAGTAAGATGCCCTTTCCACCAGCTGTAGCAATTATACATTTGTTTTGGCTGGCATAGTAGAGCTTATTGTCAATCCAGCTAACCTAGCTCTGTGTTTAAAGGCCCAGTGTGTAGGGTTTAGGAGGACATATTGGCAGAAATGGAATGTAATCCGAAAAAAGGACTTACTGTGTTTCGTTAGCTTAGAATGAGCCGTTCACATCTACATGGGAAGTGGATCCTTGTCTACATAGATAGCCATGTTGCACTGCCACGTTTCTACAGTAGCCTAAACCGAACAAACCAAATACTGGATCTTGACAAGGCCTAATGCATTTACATGTCAGCCACCGTAGTTAGCTCTTTTTTAAAACAAAACAAAACATGAAACTGCTTTGTTCAGTGTTTTTGCTGGTGTGAATCAGCCGGTCAGTTTGTTCTGGAGAGGAGCGGACCTCTGCGGAGAAATCAGCTCCCAGTAAAAACCTCCTGAACAAACAACACTGAAGGAAGTCTAACTGGGAGAAGTTCCAGCTGGTTGCAATCCGCACTGAATTCCCCTAAATCTTACACACTGGACCTGTAAGCGCCCTGACATGCCAGATCAATGGTTGGCTGTAGGTCAATGTCGACCTGTTGGTGAGCTTCTGTTGCCCTGATTGTTTTTCGGCCAATCCAGCATGTGTAATTGGCGTCGGAGCTGGCAGAGCCCATCAGAAATAACTCTGATTGGCAGTTCAGCTCAGTGAATGAGACGAGAAATGGTAGTGAGGAAAGGAGGCCTGAACAATGCTAGTTGGCTACTGGCTGTAGTCTTTGTGGTGAGGTGTCGGTTTGGTGTGCCTGGGCCTTAAGGAAGTTTGTCTTGTTGGGAAATAAACTTACTTGCTTTCTTGCCCAGAGTTAGATAAAAAGAATGATACATACTTGTACTTCAAATATGAAGCTGCATCTAGCAACTGATTAGCATAGCTCTGCGCAAACTGGAACCAGGTAAACAGCCAGCCTGGCCCTAGTCGAGGGTAACAAAATCCACCTACCTACAAAAACCAAAGTGTACAAACAGCATGTTGCTCTTTTACAGGGGTTTTGGTGCCAGAACATTTCTTGACTGAACACAAGAACTTCCTTGAGTCTTTTCTGTTTTGAAGGTTTAGAGGTGACGTGCTGCGAGGTGGATTTTATTACCCTTATTACCTCGACTGTGTTCAAACCCTCATCTTTTCTAGGTCAGTTCAGCAGTGAGAGTTAACTGGTAACCTAACCGTGAAGCACCTATTGTTATTTGCAGTTTTTTTTATTTTTGTGCACTGATTTATGGCAAACAGTTCACAGGAACGATTTTATGTTGGTGTGGTAGGATATAGTGTGTTTAAAGTTGGTAACTTTTACAGTTGGAAACTTGAGAAAAGTAATTTTATTATGCCTACTCTATTGCTTTGTAGCATTTCTTATGGCCTTAATGCATGTGAATGGAAATACGTAATCAGAGCCAAGGAGTCTCTGACGCAGCTGTCAGTAGACTGGTCCAGGAGTTAGTCTAAAAACTTAGACATGAGTTATTATTTTAGCACTCCCACTTCCCTTGTGTCATGGTCAATGGGTTCTTTGAATGGGTTTTTGGATAGATGCCTGGAATAAGGTCTGTGGTAAACACAAGCTTAAGGGAATTTCAGATCAGTAAATATTTCACTTGTGAATGTAAAAGCTTCTATGTGTGTTAAAAAAGGCAGATGCTAACAAGTGGCTCTATGAGACTACAGAACGACATAACGCCGAACATGGCTTTACAGCTTTGTTTTGGTGGCGATGCTAAGTCATGCAACCATAGTGTTTCACTGTATGTAGCCCAATGTTAGCTTTTGACATCTGGCGATTGCATTTATACTTCAGAAATCATGTCAGTGGTGTTCATTTGTGAAGATTTTCTTAATGACCAAAGCATGTAAGTATCATAAATGTTTGTTTGCCACAGAGCTTATTGTTGGCAAAAATCCAAAATCCAATGAAAAAATCCCATAGGCTTGTTGACAAGGGAATCAGGGCAACCCTAACTTCCGCATCGGCCTGGTTAGCTACAGAGAAACGTCACCCCTGCAGCACTCTGTATAAGGACACTCCACATACCACGCTTTTATAGTAACTACAGTAAGAAAGGAAAGACCCTCATCCGTTCTAGGTCAGTTCAGTGGTGAGAGTTAACTGGTAACCTAACCACAAAGCAGAAGTATCGCAGTTTCTCTATACATTGTCCACTGATTTACAGCAGTGGTTTCACAGTACCCTGGAACTCTTTAATGGGCTCTCTGAATCAAATTCACACATTTACATTGCTTTCTTAGAGCTAAGGGATTATGTTTATGAGCTTATAATGAATATATAACCACTGGATGAAGAGCAGTACAAAATATAACTGTATTATCTCTGTCAGTTCACTGCAGGCTCTCAGTCCTGGACCAGGTGCCCCTTTGCTGATTCCAGATTCCAAGGTACCACTTTTTATCAGATCGGCATGTCTGTGGCAATCCATCTACCAGACAGTCACATTATGATTAGGATCAAAGATAAGATGTCATGTGGTTTTACAATCAGCAATGATAATCATTTCTGTGCTTCCAGCGTGGGAGGTGACTGTGACGAGACAGCAAGGTCAGGAAGACGTGAATTTGTTGTCACGAACCACTGGAGTGTTTTCCGTGGAGCTGTGCGTAAAGTCCGAAGGGTCTACTGTGTGCAAGATCACCGAAACACGCACCGTGCATGTGGTAAGTATCACATAGAACACATGATTTACCATATTTTCATACTTGTCAAACCTTTCGATGACCCGTTGTGTGCTGTATGAAAGCATCTGCATTGGCCTTACTAAGAAGAAGTCCTGACATGCTTCGGCAGCTTCTGGTCAATCTGATAACTCCTCCACTATGAATTTCCTTTTTATTGCCTGGAAGCAGCAAGTTTTCTCTGAGGCGCTGAAGCGTCAAACCATCATTTGTAAGCAACAAAGTAATTAAACCTAATTACACCATCAATCAAAGGGTATCAGCCAACATTAGATATAAAATGTGCAAAACAACGGTTGCGGAAAGCTGCTTATTTATGTGTGTGTTTGCACTCTGGCATTAAACTGTAATGTTTCATCAATCAGTCATCACTATCTTAAAATACTACGGAACAGCGGTGACGCTGATAGCACACAGAAGAGACAATTAAAGCAAAACAGAAACCATGACAACTTCCATAACAACTGCACAGTTAATCTCTTAAGGGTTTTGTTGTTTGTCTCTTTTGCCTTTCTCAGGAGAAACATAAATCCGTTGGTTTAAGCCTCGCAGGGGAACTATGCAACTCATGTCTTCAGGTATGTTTGTGTAGTTAATGGACCCTTTGAAGTAAACTGCATGCTCCCTCTCATTTAGACAATGACTGAATACATGTTTTTGGATAGGTGAAGAGGCTCGATGTGAAGTTCGCTGCCACAGTCATTCACTGTCTTGAGCAATGCAGTAAGTATAGATTATCTAAACCTAGAGATGATTCCATCCTTCTCTTCTGTCCTTTTTTTGGTCCCATCCTGTGTGACCTATCCCAACCTTTGCTCTACCTTTCTTTTCTTTAAATATTCACAACCTGATGTACCACATGAGTTTGAAGTGCAAATGGTTTCTACCACTGAACGTGGTTTGAAGCAGTAATACAACCTGTGTTTACTGTCACTGAAGTTTGCCCTAAGTGGTTTCTTGACATCATTCTTGAAAAATAAAAGGATTCTCTGTAAGCAGCATCGTCTACTCCGCTTTAATTTGCGTGCAGTGATGGATGGAACCCACAGAGAATTGTTTTGTTATCCTCAAAAGTCATTGTCTTGCGGGAATAGTTTACAAAATTGGAAGATGCAGTTGTTTCATTGCTTACTTGCTGGAAAAAATCTGATTTTTTGGCTCTCTTGTGAGACAGATCCGATGTTTCAAAGCAGTGTGCCTGGCACATATTTGATCACTGGCCATGTGACCGCTGTGTCATGTCGGCAGTCGTGTGTTTTCCCCATACACCATGTATTCAGGAGCAGATCACTCACCATATAGTACTGGCTAGTTATTAAACAGAATGATGTCATCAAATCTTCCTCCTGTGGTGATCATTTGGGAGATGAAACATGCACCACTGCGTCATTCATTTTTCCATCAAATGTTGAACATGCTGTTTTTTGTTGATGTTCCAGACCACATGTACACTGATGTCAGGTCTCAGACAGGGAGGTGAACAGTCTTGGCAAAAAGATTACATGCTGGAAAATAACTGGAATTGAGCTTTGAGCCCTGCAATGTGAGCCTAGCCTTAAATATTTGTCTTTTCAATACAAAGCTCGAGGCAGTAGCCAGTTAGCTTAGCCTAGCATAAAGGCTGGAGACAGGAAAACAGGTAGGTTGGCTCAGTCTGTTTTAAAAACAAACAAAGGAATCCACCTACCAGCATCGTTAAAGCTCACTTTATTACACATGTCTGATTTGTTTTATACATACAAAGACTGTTTTGCCCTTTCCACACACCATGCTAAAGCGATGGTTTCCAACTGGTGGGTCGCGGGTCCATTCTGAATGGACCGCAAGTGTCTCACAAACATGTCAAGTTTGTAAAAAACCCTTTATTTTGAAGTACATTGAATTTCTGGCACATAGTTTTTGTTTTGAAGTGCCATTTCCTGCTGTAGAGTGAGCGAATTACAGACGGCTACTTGACAGAGACAGCAAACTAGCTCAGCAACATAGCCAAACGCAAGTAAGTCTCTGAATATATTATACTGTGTTGACCTTGAACTAATGACTAAAGAGAAATCTGGACCCCGTGGCTGGACCAGTTGGGAACCACTTTGTCAAAGTAGGCTAACGTCTGGCTCCAGTTTCATATTTGTGAAAGTATTTCGACGACAAAAGTTCTGAAATCTGAAATGTTGACTTGCAGACTGAGTAGTGCTCAAATTTGTTTTGTGCTCTCTCAAATGTTTTGTCGCCAATATATATCCATACATATTAAATAGCTACAAGAGTCGTATTGAATCCATCTTCTCTTCTAACTGTTGGCAAGAAGCACATAAACAGAAATCCCAAACTATTCTTTCAAACACTGTAATTTCTGTTCACAGATCAATCAGTGGCTGTTAGACCTGTTATCTCCACCCGAGCCTCTTTGGACTTGACCTGGGTCGTTGTACCAGCTGGTGTTTGCCTCTCTGGCGTCATAATTATTACTCTGGTGCTGCATGTACTGTTAACCGGTAGGTTGAAAAAATTACAAGCTCAGGCCTGCAGTGTTGTCTTCTATGTTGACACACTGCTATGTAACCACTTGTACTGAAATTGACTCAGGCTCACTTCCAGTGTCCACCCTTGACTCTCACACACTTTTTTCGCGCAATCCTGATAAGTCTGCATGCTCTTGTTTAGGGAGTCACTGCTGCAGGCTTTGCCTCAGGGAATGAAACCACAATTAACAGTGTTCTAATTTTGCAACAGTTAAATATAGTCACACATATGTCAAAAATAGTCTGTCCATATAATGTCTGTAAACAAGGTGATTATGTTTCCATTTGTTACAGTAAATATCTTGGTGACCTCCTTTGAACTTGTGCAACTGTGTCTTACGAAAGTGTTTGCAAAGTGCAACATTAGTTGTTTGGTTGGTTGAGGCATTTTGCAATAGGATAGATAAAGACTTTAAGCAAGACTTCCTGTGTGAATGGATGGTTTCCAGTAAGATAAATTCACTAGTATCATGGATATTTTGGGTAATGCAAATTACACAACTCATTTGAATGAAAACCAGCCACAGAATTTGCCATTATGTCGGCCTATTTCCTCATGGGTTTCTTCCTGTCCCCTATTTTAGTGTATCAGAGGAGGAAACAGAAAGGAAAAGGAGGCTGTATCTCTAAAAATCAAAAAGGTAAAATTATCACAATTGTGATGACATAGGATGTGCATTTTCAAATACCAGAAGCCTGAATGCAATCCTTTGTTTCGACAGATCCTGCTTTTGACTGTGTGGTGCCTGTATTACAAACTCAACGTGCTCTCCATGGAGGTGTCCTCATACCTGACTCACCGCATTGCAAGAACACCGAGAGGGCCAACCTCATTTCTGACTGACCACAGAACGGTGCTACGGTCAAAAGCATTACTTGTAATGTGCAGTATGAAACTGTAAAGTT
The DNA here is from genome assembly GCF_006386435.1 of Epinephelus moara. Lineage (NCBI taxonomy): Eukaryota > Metazoa > Chordata > Actinopteri > Perciformes > Serranidae > Epinephelus > Epinephelus moara. The sequence goes on from NC_065528.1 coordinate 12,186,508, forward strand.
GTTACACAAACCAAACAAGTTCTCTGTAGAATGCAGCGAACAATGTTGGGACTGATATTTCACATGTTATGTATGTTACTGTATATTTGCTGGTTAGTATGCTTGTATTTTGTCTGGTGTTGTCTGTTTGGGTGAAAGTTACCATGTATATTGTCGTTTTTTAACTTAAAATACTCATTCAGCTTGCAGCTAAACAGTCAGTTCACGTCCTAATTTAAAAATATATTTTGAATAAAAAATGCAACATACTAAAGAAAACGTGTGGATTTTCTAAAACAGTTTTTTTTTTTTCATAATGAACTTTGGGTCATATACATCAGAAGCAAACAGAAGTCACAACCTTAACAGGGTGCATCAGTCACAGTATTACATAATATGACAAGTGGAAATACCAAAATGACAGGCATCATATAGACAGGAGCAACGTGTTAATCACCACCCCTGACACTCAAAACACTGGTATTTACCCCCTTTGTGTCATGCTGTATTGCACAGTGTTTGTCTTATTTGGTCCACACCCTGGCAGCCGTATGGAACAGGTGTCCTTTGATATTTTAACATAACAGTTTCCAAGAAATGTCTTTTCACTGGGGCTCCCACACCACTTTGTTTGCATACTTGTTCAGACAAGCCAGTTTTGCTGTATTTCCTTTTAAGTGATACTCCACTTCCTTCATCCTTTGCATAGTTTTCTCATATTCAGATAATTCTGCTGTTATGGAGTACGTGAGCCCCCATAAACCATTATGTCAAGAAGGAAAAAAAATGCATTTTTATCTACGCAAGCTCATCAAGCATCACAAGTCAAGATGGGCTCATTATATCAAATGAAACTGTAGTACCAAAAATGTATTAAAACTACTTTTTATATTACCAATGCATCAAATGAATATGAGTAAAGTGAGCGTTGTTCCGGGAACTGACAGCCACACATATTATTCTCACCCAGTTCTGCAGTTTCCCCAGCTCAAGAGAGCTTTGTCCTCTTTCAGCTTGTCGTTAGGGTTTTACAATCTGCAGCTTTACTGTTTTGGTTCACTATCACTGCTCTCATCAACCTTGTATCAAGGTTCAGCTGCTGTCAGCCAAAAAGTTCTAATAAATCAGCTGCAGGCAACCTATTGAGTACCAAACAGCAGATAGACAGTTAGCTACTAGCTGGTGAATAAAATGGAGCATTCAGCAGCTAAAGAGCTGGATATGCTGGTGACATAAACAGAGCTACATCAATTTGTCAGCTTGTGCACTGAATATCAGTTGCAGTATTTGTCCCATCCATTAAGAATAGGGGACACAAGACAAGAGTCTATAGCCATGTTGGTAGCTCTCTAGTGCTGAAGCCACAGTGATGCCCCGTTTCCACCAAACACTTTCAGTATACCTTTGGAGCCAAACGTAACCCTTCAGACATGGTGTCTAGACCCAAGGTCTGTTTAGCGTTTCCACAGCAAACAGTACTCATAATATTGGTGGGGATGCTGTTACTCACTGCTTCATTCAGCACTCACTGTATTTCCTTATTACTGGTGACACAAATAGAAGTCTGCACCTTGTTTATCGTCCACAGAATGCTCACATTTGCTAATAAGCATTAACAGAAAGCACAATTAAGGCTGAAGGAAAAGTAATTTCCTTTGCAGGTATTGGGCCATTAACCAAAGTACTGGGCAAACTGAAACTTTAATCAGCTGTAAACACTATGAAGACTTAGCGGATTCATCCTCTGAGGAACATGAATATCTTTACAAATTTTTTATGCAGTGGTATTTCAGGCCTAGTTCACACGGACCCATGTACTTCTGAAAGTGAAGTTTTTCGGGCTCCGGTTTCCAAAAAAAAAATTGTCCACACCAGTGGTGTGATAAAAAAAATATGATATCAACACGAAACCGCAAAACCTGCTACCAAGTGATGTAATACACATGCCAAAGCAGTAGGTGGCAATGTAACTTCTAACTGAAAGGCCATTTTAACCAATCAGACGTCAGAGTCCATACCAGAATAGGGAAGTGCGGAAACTAAAAACAACCCGATCCACAAAAAGAGCGCGACCTGCCAATGGAGGTCCGATCCAGAACCTCCGGTGGCAGGCCCCCATCGCTGCTTTCGTGGTAGTGTAGTTGGGGTAGCTAGCAACAGGAGCAGCCTCCTTCGTTGGTCGTTAGGTCAAGCAGCTGGATATGCCATCCAAAGAGAGCAGATAGCACGCTAACAAATAAAGTTAGCACCAGCATGTTTGTTTGGTCTGCCATTTCACTAACTATTTACCGTCACTCGACGTCAAACAATGGAGACAGGTAATAAAATAGTGCCGTTATTCTATCTACACGCAACCGCTGGCACCGGAGTCTTCCAAAAACTTGACCCTGGAGTTTCAGAAGTACACAGGTCCGTGTGGACTAGGCCTCAGTCTGGGCCAAAGTGGTGTGCTGACAGAGTGAGTCATATGCCATTAGCATACAGAAGCTAAAACTAACAACTATGATGCACAATTTGTCATAGTCTGTGTCTTTCCTTCATTCCTCTTGTATCACCTGTTTTTCCCCCTTCCCTTTGTTTCTTGTGGTTCCTTGTTTGTCTCTGTGTCTGTGTGTCTGGGCGAGGCTCTCATCAGTCCTGCTGCCAATCTGCCCGCTCACCCGAAAGCCATCCACTAGTCAACCCCAGCAGTACAGATACCCTGGCCCTGCAGTCCAGTTTCCACCAGATCGTTCATCTACGTACTTACTACGGCCTCTTTGTTGTTTACTGCTGTTATGCCCTTGGATTTTTTGCCTAAATCCTGTACTTATACCCAGGCTACATATCCATTACAACGGTTCATATATCTTACAAAAAAGCACATACAATGCTTTATATGATATCTGACAAATTAGCACCCTAAGAATGACATCTTCACGTAACCTTCTTTACATGAAGTTGCGTAGGTTAGGTTTAAGAACAAACATGATGATCATGTAAAATAACTCACGTCAGTTTAACATAGGAAACAAACTCCTGAAGGTAAGTCCTGTGTTGGTTTGACCCATCCACCACTTTGACCTTCCTCCTCATGTGGAGACTTGCTCTTTATACAACTTCCTTCTTTACTCCAGTCAGTGCATTGGTGGGTTATATACAAATTGGCTCATGATTACGTGGCTTATATATGAATTACTAGTGTATTATATTTCATAGATATATGTACCAACAGTGCATGAGAACAGCGTCATTCAAGACGTACGTTTTATACATTTTAGCTCTCATTACATCCAAACTCATAATAAACTTAAATTACAAGTAGTCAGGTCCTAATTTCAGGAAGGCCCACCAGTTTACACAAGTCCAGGGCTACAGTAGCATCTTATATTAGGATTACTGACCAGACGTGTTTTTGTAAAGTCATCATTTGTTCCTATTGATTCCAGTCCAGTGCCTCAACTTGGTTTCCCATGGCCTCCTAGAATGAAGGTAAGCTCCACACAAAGATGCTTACATCTCTCCCCTCGTGTCCTAATCTCTTCCCGTATCACTTTTCTGTGCTTTGCACATTTTTCCGTGTACATGAATGACTTCCGCTTGGTTTACATAGGCAAATGAAGTTGCTCAAAACAGGACAAAGACACTGTACCAGTTAGAGAACAGAGGCCTCTCTGTGCAGACATTTACTCAGAAAGCCTGCCGATGTGCACAGCTACACAATCCACCCTGTGATCATGATTTCACATGAGGAACTTGTTGCTGTAAAACTCTAAATGGGTCAGTTATTTGGTCTAGGCGGGCTTGCGAACATTTCCTTGTTAGATTGTTTTGAGTACACAGTAAGCACACGTTAGACAAGGTGAGTCAATAAAACAACAGGAGAAAATAATGTCCTCTTTGAAATTACACAACTGATCACCACAGTTTCCTCAAGGAGGAAAGTGAAAAGCAGTGTCTATTTTTATCCCTTATGACAGGCCTGAGACACAAAGCCAGGTATGCTCATCTTGCCTTTTCCCAAAACCTGCACACACACTGATGGCTTCCTCTTTGTAGAAAAGAATGCAGTCTTCTTGTAACCAATCATAAAACACGTGCACATGTGTTTAGGGAAAATTTGAATGACCTTCACTTCGCCTTAAAGCAATGTGTCATGATTAAGCATGACTTAGTCACACTGAGTAAATAATTCAATATCATGGTCAGCTGATAATTGACATCCTTATAACTCATGATGACAAAGCAGAACAACTAAAGATATTATGTGGTGCTTTAACTCAGATTGGATCCTGGACCTGAAACAAGTGTTGGTAAACACATGCAAGCAGTTAAGCCCACATTTTGGAACAACTAGCTCTGAGATTGTACAGTATTAGAGTCTGTGTTGGCTAAAGCATTGGATGATAGATATTTGAAGAATCAGAGTCAATGTCCTGTTTACATCTTCAAATTAAAGCTGCGAGAGCTGAGTATGGTACTCAACACCTTGTTTTGGATTTTGACTGGAATTACACAATGCCAAGCAGTATTGCAACTTCTCCGGTTAAACAGTGCCTGCATTTGGTCCTTTTTGCACCACAGGTCAAAACCTGGATCACCCAGACTCTCCAATGGAGCAGCAAACTTTCTGTTGCTTCTGTCTCCGTAGCCACTCTCCTCACGGTGAATGGTCTGTTTAATGTGTGCCCAGTTAGCACAAGCTAACGCAGCAGGATTGGCTAAAATCCAACACTGAGCTGTTAAAGAAGTCCTCACTCACACACACACAGAACAACTCAACTCTGTTGTTAACCCGTTAATAACTGTTAAATAGCATTAGCAATGTGATGCTAACAGTTAGCCCTGTCATTGTGTGTGCTGGCAAACTTTAACCAGTGTTCCCCTGTGCGGAGCTCACATTCCCGCAGCAGCAGCTACAACCCATATGCTACAGTCTGTGTGGGGAAGTTGAGTGTGGTGCATTGATGGAGTTGGCAGATCAGTGTGCTGAGATGCCACCAAATGTTCAAAAGTATGGCTGTACCACCACTGACATTATCAAATTAAGTACTCTTTTGGTATCGGTATCACTTTAAGGGTACTGGCATTGGTGCTGGTGTTGTAATTTTTTTTAGATAATATCCAGCCCTCGGTGAGAGACAGCACTTTAACTTAATAGTTTTGTAAGGTAATGTGGAGCCAACACAGCGATAAAAAGTTCCTGTTCCCAGTAATTTAGAAATACTGAAGTCATGAGCTCATCTTCCCCAAGTGCTTCCCTTACCACTCCCAGAAAACTTCGAGTAGATACCAAAGAGAAGGCCTCAAAATGTTTCACATGTACGTATATCTTCAATTATATATCTTCAGTTAATTTTAATTTCCTTGTTGATGGTCTGAATGCTGTCCTCCGCACATTACCAGGAGTAAAGTGGTAGAGAAACACTGAACACTTTTTTATTGGCTTAAAAGTGGGCATATTTTAAAACAGTATATTGAGACTAAAAAAATATGGAATCGGCTTATAGAACAATCACCATGTTTAGAGTTTCACATGTAGAAACCTCTGTAGGAATTTCATAACCACAAACTCTTTAACGACATTAATATGGGCCTCCTGGTGTGCGTGGATTACCTTTGGATTTGTCGTCACATGATATCTGCTCTCCTCAGAACCTTCTTGTGGATTCTGTGAATGGAGAGATTCTGCTTTGTTGACAACAGAAAATGTGTAACTGCCGTACTATGTATTTGAGCAGTTCATTTTTAAAGAAGAAGAAAAAGAAAGTCAGAAAGCAACCAATACAATAGTTTAAAAAATTGTGTATGAAAGAAAGAAAGAAAGAAAACAGCTGCTACGAGAATGAAAAGAATGAGAAAAATAATTAGCATTGTGCTGCGTCTGGTGCAATATGTTCACTGCACACTGTCATTGTTTAAAATAAACCCCAAAAATGAAAGAAAGCAATACAAGAAAGAAAGAAAGAAAGAAAGAGAGAAAGGAAGGAAGGAAGCAAATTTAAGAATAAAAAAGAGAAACACACCTAAATTGAACAGGATGCTATCCACTAAAATCACACTGGCTGGTGGAGTTCATACTTAACAACAAACGTCAGCAGAGAGAAAGTGGTGCCAGGACAACCAATAAAAGAATATTATGGAAAAACACATTCTCAAATCAGTGCATCAGAGAGTGAAATCAAAGGGCACATGATTGTGTGTTCTTGGCAGTCTGACTGCGGGACCAGTGGGTGGTTCTTCCTGGGTGGAACCTCATCTTTGTGAGATCTTAGATGAAACCTTTGACTGATAAAAGCAGAACAATCGTTTCTTGGTTATTCAGGAAAGAAAAAAAGGGGGTTTCCTTCAGTTTCCCTTCTGGTCTAAAGGGCTTCTAAATAGAGACCTGATTGAAATTTATAATCTCGTACTTCATCTGTATACATGGTCTCACTGTATGCATCGGGTGACGTTAACACAACATGACTCGGTTGACTTCCAACACTGTTTTCATTTAGTCTGGCTCTGCAGGTAGCATCACTGCCATCACTGTAAAAAAATGATGTTTGAGATGATTACAGTTTAAACTAAATGTACAAAGAGGTGAAAATAGCAGTGTGCATACAATCATGCTCCATGTATAACATCTATTAACATTAAAAACGACACGTTTTTTATCCATATTTGTTTTCTTTTTAAAAAGGAAACAATATTATTAATGGTGCAAAATGACCAAGAGGACAGGTGAAGTTCCTGTTTGACAAAATGATAAAACTTTTACAAATTTATTTTACAAACACTGAAAATTAAACTTCACTTTATGATTTCCAGTATACAGTGTACACTGCTAAATACATGGTAAACAGTGCCATCTTCAGGCTACTTTTTTTTTAGAAAGGTTTAGGAAAGAAAGAAAGATTTAAATTAATGTCTGAACATGCTGTAGTAGTCACCTGAAATTATGTCATGGTCAGCGACAGGACAGCTACCCTAAAATTGTTATTAGAATAACTACTGGAAACAGACTTGGCCACCAGCTGCAGAGTGTGTAGACAGGCAGCTTCCTGTAGTGTGGCATCTGTATGATATGACCTCCATCTTGATTTCTGGTGATAACTACCTTTTATTTCTATTTATCATGATGATTAAAATGGTGGGAACAAATCAAGGATTATTGTTGCAGAAAGGCCCAAGACCTTCAAAAGTTCCTAAGTCAATGCAGAGCTCGCAGTTGGAGGATGAGCTTGTTAGCGTTTAGCATTTAATAAGACACAGCGTCATGTTTGTGTGCTTGCACTTACTATATGAGTAATAAATAAAGGTAGACACAAACTTTTTTCCTTAAACATGAGGCACACTATTGTGGTGGTATGAGAAGCACTAGGGGGCAGCGTTTTTTGATAATCCGGGCAACTACCAAGAGCGAGAAAGTCCGCAGAGGGTGATTGGAGGGGTCAGTGGATTGATCAAACAAGCTCCAGACTCTCACCCGGGAGCTTGCTGTTCGTGTTTGGTGTAAAACCAAAAGTCAGTGGAGTCAGCTGAATAAAATGTAGTGTAGTAGTATGTGTAGCATACTATACTTGCAACGAATGTCTTGTGATGTTACATTACAGTAGTAACAAACGTACTTACTTTAAGCCAACCCCATGTTGTTGTTTTCTAAATCTAACCTTAAGTATTTGTTGCCTAAACCTAAGGAATTAAAACTAAAGATGAAGTGTTTTACCCATGTTCGAAGTTTGGTCACCCCCAATGTTACTGCATTATTGTGCTGTTGTTGTATTGTTCACTAAATGCTTGCCACAGCCCAGGTCCCTTTGCACCCCTTGACACTCAACCATTTAGCACACACCTGAATGAAACACTGCCCTCTTGCTGCTGCAAGCAGACATTGGACTTGTCATTGTAGGAAAGGCACAGGTGTTTCCAATGACACTAACGATGACTCTGTTCAGTTCCAGTGCTCCAGTGAGAGTGACAGTGGACAAGCATGCACTAAGGAGCAAAACTTCCCAAGAAAAATGGCTTTTTCTTTCAAAAGAAAGACGAGAGAGAGCAAGCATTGTTCCAAGGAGCAAGAGCTGATGAAGACACCTGCTAATGCTAGCACCTGCATGACATCCATCACCACTGGAGATGTGAGGACTACCTACAAGAGGACGTTTGCTACAACTGCCGTGCATGTCTGCATGAGTATCCCATGGACAGGGGACATCTTCCTGATAAGGTGGACCCAAATGTCCAACATTATATTGTGTCTAACCAAGATGTTGATGGTAGACAACAACTGCATCACTGCAAGCGTTGGGGAAGTCTGTACTACAGGTTCTTTTTTACAACTCCAGTGACTGAAGCATCTGCTGAACAATCCTTCTCCACACTGAAGCCTATTAAATCTTACCCGAGGAGCTCGATGGGACTGTTTATCTGGACTTGCCATGATATTGATGGAGGATGCCTGTGCCTGCCATCTGGATCTAAAGGGTTTCAGAGGCGACTTTGCCCCAGAGAGTGCAGCTATGATGTAAGTGGAAGTTACTTATTTGAATAATATTCAACCTACACACTTGTGTTTTTGTTAATATGGCCTATCTCATCTGGGTTGAGATTTGCCATCACCAGTGAGTTTCGGCTGTGTTGTGTTGCGCCGTCACCTATATATTGTTCTGTGTTGTGGTGTGTCGTCACCAATGAGTTTCATCTCTTTTGTGGTGCGCCGTCACCAGTGAGTTTCAGCTGTGTTCTGTTGCGCCGTCACCTATATATTGTTCTGTGTTGTGGTGTGCCGTCACCAATGAGTTTCATCTCTTTTGTGGTGCGCCGTCACCAGTAAGTTTCAGCTGCGTTGTGGTGTGCCGTCACCAATAAATTAAATCTGTGTCAAAGTGTACCATCACAAGTATGTTTTTCCATCTGTTATTTCATCTGTCTTCTATACAGACTTTTGTCCTAGTACTGATTTCATTTAAGTGTAAACTGTGCAGTTCATTTTGCTGTTGCTTGTAGTTTTTAAACCTGCATGCATTAATGTGCTCTTGAGCATTGTATTGCGTATGACTGAGATGTGCTGGCCCACTTTGACCATCTTGTATTGGGGCCTGATGCTGCCTTGTTACGCCACTGTGTAGGATCACAATTTAGCAGCTATGCAAAGAAATACTGATCGTGTTTCTGGCAACATAAAACACTTATAAATTCCAGTTCCAGTTGATTTTATGTGCTATGAAACAGAGAATAAGGATGTGTCTCAAACTCAGCCCTTGACAATTGTTGGGGCAGCTGTTATTACACTTTGTGCCATTTACTCAGAAAGGCAGAGCAGCACAAACATGACAGATTTGTTTATCTGCAACAAAATATGTTAAACAAGAGGTTTTTTTTTTTGCAACGTGAAAGTCAAAGACATAACATGATATAGATACTACTTTATTGGCCTTTATCAGTCCTTTCATGTTGTTCTATACTGGCCACAAGATGGCAGTGTTCACTAAGACTTGAAGAGAATCAGCACCATGAGCCATGGATGGTCTCTGCTCATGATGCAAATCAGTGTCACATAAATAGTCATGCTAATGACTAATGAAAAAGTTTGGAATGTTAAATGAACACAGCAACCATGTAAAATGTTGTGATAGGTGGCTTACATGTAAAGTGCACCAGAGCATTAAACCTTAGAGGAAACCTCAGAACAATAAGGAGAGCTAAAGGCAGCAGAACGATGATGCTGAGGACAGAAACTGCACCTGTGACATCTCACCAGTGTGTGTTGTTTATTACTGTTTTATTGCTCTGTAGTTAACCCTGATCTGATAGAACCATTTTCCTTGATCTTTCTCAGTCTCATTTTGTTTCAGTTAGTGGTTTCCTCTATTTCCCAGAATGCCTTTGGATAACCTAGAGGAGTGAATACATTCAGTTGTAGGTTTTACATCCATTTGGATATACTGGATACTAGAATGCTGATTCCAACAGTATGCAGAGGAAAGAGAGACTTTTCCAGTTAGGGAAGAAGTGAGAGCTTGTACTCAAAATGCATGAACTTATTTTTTTTCGTTTTATTTCATTTTTTTATTTGCACCCACATAACTGCATAAAGTCCAGGTCATCAAAGAATAATAAATGAGTAGAGAGGTCAAGACACCACAACGAACCTACCTTCAACTTATGGAGAAGAACAAACAATAACAAAAAGGGATAAAAAATGGAGAGGAAAAAAAAACCTAACATAAATCAGAAGAATACGACAAAACATAAAGGACAACACGATGCAGACTGGGCAGAAAAACGAACCAATCAGTGAACAATAATGCAATAATAACAAAGAATGACAGAGGAAAAAAGAAGAAAAGAAAACATATCGTTTATACACGTCTGATATCGAGCTCTTGATAATGTACTGTGGTGCTCCATGTAACCCACGAGCACCTGTGGCTCAGGAGGTAGAGCAGGTCGTCCACTAATCGGAAGATGGGCGGTACGATCCTCCACTCCGCCTGTCGAAGTGGGCAAGATACTGAACCCCAAACTGTGTGTGAGCGTGTGTGAATGTTAAAGGAGCTATATGTAAGAAATATAAAGCAAATAGTCGTAAAATCCTCCTAATATGTCACAGAGACTAAGGAATAATGTTCATATAACATACTGATCTCACTGACAACAATAGTACAGCCAGAATATTCGCATTTAAAAAACATTTTTACGGTCTTCAAATCATGTTTATATTTTGAATTTGTGTTTTGGCCTGTTGCGCCACCCACCGCCGTCTACCAGTCACACAGTCAGTAGAGTCTCAGCATCAGTTACAGTTACGACTGAGCTACAGCAGCATGGCAAGCAGCATTAGCAGTGTCCCGGTACATAGCATTAGCAGCCGGCTCCTCCTCAGCTGTATCCCGGCAGCAGCGTTAGCAGCAGAGAAGCTGGACTTGCTCGAACGATCCGCTGGAAAACCGAAGATCACGGACGCGGCAACACGGCCCTGCCACAGCAGCCGCCCGTGGGCAAACAAATCAGTCTCCAGCGTGCCGCTGTCCAGCAACCTCGAATCTGTAGGGGAGGGGGGGCGGACACGACTCGCGACAGTATTTTGAATTTGAGTGCAGTAACCGTTTTGGCCACATTCTTACATACAGCGCCTTTAAGGTGAGCAGGTGGCACCTTGTATGGTAGTCTCAGCCACCACTGAGTGAATGGGTGAATGTGGCTCTGTAGTGTAAAGGCATTTTGGGAATTAAATTTACAGAAATTGTTACACAGTGCTTGCAGAGAAGAAGGCAAGAACGTATATCTTAAAGCTGCTTTGTTTGAAATCAAATTCTACTGCGATTTGCTGGAATAATCTAAACATGATGTCATGCTGTCTAAGCATGGCCGGTTATCCACGGGGATAAAAATGCCAGGTACGGTGCCAGCAGCTGTCTTTGGCGGACTTTTCCCTCAAAACAAGAACTGACGTAAGAACAAAAATATAGAATCACTTTTCAGAAAAGCTTCAGGCCTTCAGGTAAACACTACCATGCTTTTTTCTTTGTCTCTAGCCGTCTGTCCATCTATGTCTCTAAGCCCATGCGGTGAAAGAATGACAAACACGGAGGCCAGAGACAACAGACAGGGATGAGCTAATCCTTGTTGTGTATAATTCCAGACATTCCGATGGGGTGTTGTTCCCCGGGCGGGCTAATCGGTGAGCGCCAACGCAGCGCTCGCGCCGGGGCTTTGCGCTAAACAAACAAACACGGGGCCTTTAGAGCCGCGGAGAGTGGAAAGCTGATGTCAAACAGGCAAGTGTTCACATAGAGAGGCACTCACGCCCTCAGGTATGCATGGAAAGACACATATCCGGAAACACATACATACATATAGGAGGAGAGCCGGGTAACTGGGACAAAGGTGAAAGGTTCAAGGGTGGAAAAAAAGAGAATGGAAGGGGGGGAGGGGAGGATGAGGGGAAATTGCTGCCACTCTGGCAGAATCAAAATAGATGGAGAATGTGTCAATACAAACTCTACATTTATAAACATTTACTTCTTATAGACATGTTTTAGACTGGCCAAAGAAAACTGCAGCTGCATTATCAAGTGACACATGAATTACCATTAGGTGAAGAGCACAAGAGTGCGTAAAAAAATGAAGCGAACCGTTGATAAACGGAGGAGGAAGAAGGTAAGAGGTGGGCCCAAGTGGTGACAGATGACAAAGTAAAGAACCTCCTGTAGATGAAAGGATGAAAGACGGGGGCTTGTCAGACTGAGAGGACGAGCAGACAGGGAGCCCGGAGAGAAGACGACAAGCTTGTCAAAGGAGGGCTGTCGAAGAAAAGGTACAGTGCGCGTCGGTAGTTCCTGTTGACGAGAATAGGAAAAGCTCTCCCACACACAGAGGCCTCTTTGTTCCTTTTGTGAGTCATTCTAGAAAGGGCACAGCTGTAAACAGTCGAGATCAGTCCATTAGGCCCCGAGGTGCCAGAGCTCCAGTGTTGACTGTGTATCCGGAAAGAAACGGCAAGCTTGAGTCATCAATAAACAGAACAGTCAGATGAGTGTGTAAGTGTGTGCTGGGGGGGAGGTGGGAGGGAGTAATAGGAGGCAGAGAGGAGGAGTGCAGGGTTTAGGGGGATAATGGCGCAGAGTAGCACGGGGCAATGATCTCATGCCTCTCCCAGCTGGCAAACAAGGCCTTTTCCATGGGCTCCTATCTCGCTGTCACCCCTCTGCTGTCTCTCCAAATCCCTCCCTTTCTCTCTCACACTGGCAACTCTTTCTCATCCTCACTCCCCCTGCCATTCTCTCTCTCTCTCTGCTCACTGTTTACACTGGAGAAAAATATTTTGCAGCGGCGGTGGCGATTCTTTCCATCCCCTGGCTCTCCGTAAACGCCTCAATTCAAAGCAACTGAATATCTATCCCTTCCCCACATAATCAAACCTAACCTTTAGATTTACGTCCTGCCTTTTAATTAGCAGTCACCTCGCTCGTTTTCAACGGGACTGGGGTCAAATCATCAGGGATCGCACCGTGAATGCCAGGTCAGTGGCTGCGCAACAATAAAAGCTGCAAAAAAGTCAAAAGAAGCCCCGAGCGAGTGACCTCGGTGGAGTCACTGGCCTTTGTCAGCTGTGTTGACCTCTGACCTGTCGTGACCCCGGCACACGCCAGGCTTGCTCCCGACTCCTGCCCCTCCTCTTGGTCGTGTTTGTTGCCACGTTAAAGCCATGTGAGTACACACCAACAATCAGCTCTTACCAACCCCCGACACACACACACACACACACACACTCAGAGAGTCCATCTGTCGGAAGGCAACCTGTGACCCTTGACATTTCAATGGTTGAGGTCAAGCCACGTGCTGGTTTGGTCAGCTGTGGCGATTCCACACTCCTGTGTGAGTGTGTGAGACATGGGCAGGTGGGTACAGTGCTATAAAGACAACAAAACAATGACAAAGGCAGCAGCGGGGCACAATGTGCTCACTCAGCACAAACATTGTCACAGAAAGAGAGGGCGAAATTAAAACATGGCTGACCAGGGACTAAAACATTTGCGCGCCAAAGCCAAGAAAATCTGTCATCCTTTTCTTGTTCAGAAGACATGACAAACACCTTCAAGGAATCATTTGACAGTTTGACCATGGTCAGTTTTCTTACTAGATGAGAAGATCGATACCACTGGGGCTTAATTTGTCCTGGATCTTGCCTAAACAAGATCTGGAGTGGCTCCATTTTTGACTGCTTTTGTTCTGGTACCTATTTGCGCAGATCCAATACCGCCTTTGTCACTATCTATTCTGTCATTTCTTTATTTCCCATTGAAGTTACTCATAAATGACTTGTTTGCCTATTTTGGATACAATTTAAATCAGAATAAATAAAAAAATATAGAGAGAGACATCAATCACCAGGGGTATGCAGCAATCTTGGAACCCATTGGCTTTCGTCTGATGAAAATAAAGCCTCGTAGGGCAAGGGCCAGTATTTCAGACTGACTGTTGTGGCCAGCAGGTATCTGGGCCAAGACTTTCTCTTCCATGTGCCGCTCATTTTGGCTAATCTCTTTAAACAGATACATATGAATGCAGATACATTTTTAAAAAAGATAACATGAAGCATGCTTGTCATCAGACAGAGCCGATGGGTTCTGAGATTGCATTTTGGCACAGTGGGATCTATGGATGTTTCTTAAGCTGTTTTGGACAAATAAACAGAGTGGTAAGCACAAGTTTTTTTTAATGACTGTTCACTGCTGTGTAGTTTTGATAACTGACGAGGTGGGTGATGATGACTATGATGATGATTAATGCATTAGGCTAACGAAGATGCCTTGTCAGAAGATGCAAGAATATTTTTGGTCTGCTGCACGTGATGTTGTTCATTATGTAACTCCTGCTTTGTGACTCTTTCATCCACCTGACTGAGCAGACTAGCAGCGTCTCTGTGTTCTGACACCCCTTGATTTACAAATTCCTACCTCTCTCATATTTGTAGGCTAAATGTGAAGCCAGGACCAGTAGGTAATTGGCTTAGCTTAGCACAAAGACCGGGCAGCTAGCCTGGCTTTGGCGGTAACAAAACTACAACTTGTCATTTTTACATTTCAGTTAAGACAAATGTAATGAGGCACAGAGTGAGTTTAAGAAGTGCTGGTGGGCTTTTTAGGCTTTGGGACTATCCAGGTTAGCTATTTCCAGTCTTTATGCTATGCTAAGCTAACCAGCTGCTGGTTGTAGCTCCATGTTTATCATTTAAACATAAGAGTGGCTTTGATCTTTATTTTTGTCTGGCAAGAAAGCTAATCAACATACTTCCCAAAATTTCCAACTCTTGCTGTATGGACTGGCTCATCCATATTATAAAATGGAAAAAATCCCCACTTGATATTTTCTTTTTTTTTTTTTTTTAAATTTGGGTGAATTGAGTCTTTGATCGCCATCTTTGGTGATTTCATAACAAGTTATCTCATCGCGTTTTGATTATGAAATGAAAACAAAGATGACAAGTATGTGATTCAACATGATCGGAGCGTGTTGCACGTCCTTTTGTGTGTCAGCATTCAAACACTTTGATGGAGATGTCTTTGTTAGAGTGAAAGCTCAGCCGAATCACAGCGCCCCTGTCTTCGCTGCGAGAGCCTGGATTGGCTGAAAAAGAAGAATAACACGGAAACACAATACAGAAGCTGTTTTTTCTGCAGGGGGTCGATGGAGTTTATGCGTGCGTGTGTGTGTGTGTGTGTGTGTGTGTGTGATGACCCCCCACTGTGTGCTAAGCAGAGAGGGTGGGGGTAAGGGTAAGGGGCCCGTGGGTGGATGAGTGCCAGGCCTTTTCCTGCAGTTCTATAAGCTCCCCACTTGTCGGGCTTTGCTTGATAATCACTGATGTGTGTGTGTGTGTGTGTGTGTGTGTGTGTGTGTGTGTGTGTGTGTGTGTGTGTGTGGCACAGGAACTGGCATGGCTTCAGAGGGATCTGCCAACCCCCCCATGCACAATGGCTTTTGTTGGTACAGGCCCACTGCACCAGACTACAGTCATACTCTACGCGAGATACCAGTATCCCATCAAAGAAAGATGAGACTGTGTGTGTGTGATGTGGGAGGGGCATCAGCTAATACTAAGTAATTGACAAAGAAGGGCAAAAAAGGGAAGAGGAAGAGATACCAGTTAATTACAGAAGGGAGAAAAAAAGAGATATGGATAGAGAAAGAAAAAAAAACAGGATGGGACAAAAGAGATTACTGAGGAAAAGGAACCAAGAAGTTGTGTTTGGAAGTTTGGAAGAGACAGGGAAGAAGACACACACAGACGCATACACACACAAACACACACGCCACCTACTATACATCACAACACATGGAGGAATTCAGTGCTGGTATTCACATATGGCTGAGATACTGGCCAGCTATGTGAGACTGGCTTTTAAACCACTGAGTATATCACACTGATATACTGCTGCTCTTAAAATCCGAGGCGATGCCAAAGACGCACTTAAACCACCATATGGGATTTTTTTTTCATGCATATCACTTAATATGGCCATTCACAGCAGGTTCTTATTTCTCAAGAGAAGGATTTACAAATAAAATGATTTATTTTTTTCTCATTTTTCTCCACTAATGTTACACATTCCCATTAGAGCCCAGCTGATAAATCAGCCTTGTTGCATTTATTATCTGATTTCAACTCATCGCGGATCTATAGCATCTGTGTGTGAGTCAGCTGATACGTAACAGGATATTACAGTGGATACATTACATAGTTTGTCGATGAAAGAGCACTGTCAAGTTTATTTTTCATCTTTGGTACATAGGCTGGCTTGCAAAAGTTTGGGCACCTGCAAAAGGCTTCTTGGGCCGTCTTGCATGTGCTGCTCTTTTGAGGTCTGTCCACAGATTTTCAATTATGTTTACTTATGGACTGTGAGGGTCATGGCAAAACCTTCAGGTTGCTCCTCTTGAGGTAGTCCACTGTGGATTTGGAGGTGTGTTTAGGATCATTGTCCCGTTGTAGAAGCCATCCTCTCTTCACCTTAAGCTTTTTTACAGATGGTGTGATGTTTGCTTCCAGAATTTGTAGGAATTTAACTGAATCCATTCTACCTGTGAAATGTTCCTGGTGCCACTGGCTGCAACACAAGACCAAAGCATGATGGATCCACCTCCATGTTTAAAAATCTTCACCCTTTTCTCTCCAAACATACCTTTGCTCACTGTGTCCAAAACGTTCTATTTTAACTCCATCAGTCCACAGGACCTGTTTCCAAAAAGCATCAGGCTTGTTTAGATGTTCCTTTGCAAACTTCCGATACTGAATTTTGTGGTGAGGACACAGGAAAGGTTTTCTTCTGATGTCTCTTCCATGAAGGTCATATTTGTGCAGGTGTCGCTGCACAGTAAAACAGTGCTCACCCCTCCAGAGTCTGATAAATCGTCCTGCAGGTCTTTTGCAGTCAAACAAGGGATTTGATTTGCCTAACAATCCTGCAGAAGCTCTCTCAGAAAGTTTTCTTGGTCCTCCAGAACTCAACTTGACCTCCACAGTTCCTGTTAACTGCCGTTTCTTATTTACACTACTAACAGCTACCTGAAAACACTTTGCTATCTTCTTATAACCTTCTCCTGCTTTGTGGTCATCAGTTATTACATGTGGTTACTACATAATTATTGTAGTTTTCAGAGTGCTAGGCAGCTGTTTAGAGGAGCCCATGGCTGCTGATTGTTGGGCCAAGGTTTCAGGAGTAAGAGTATCTATAAAGCTTTGGAATTTACATCACTTGGCCTTTCCTAATGATGATTATGAACAAGCCATAGCCATAACAAGTTAATTATGGTCTGAGACCCCTGGTAAAGGTTGTGTGAGAGCTCAAATGTCTTACTTAACTATTCACAGTAAATGGAATTTTGGCCAGGTCTGCCCAAACTTTTGCATGCCACTGAACCTTAAATATTCCAAATTCAAGACATCATCATCAAAATGTTTATTCATGTTTGGGACTGTGGAACCAGGTAGTGTGAAGACTAGGTAGGAAGCTTAGACTATCTTGCTTTTAACACTGTTAACCAGAAAGACACTGCTGCATCCTGGATATCTTAAGATTATGGCAAGGGAGTCAGGGGACGTATTAAACCTGGACTAAATCTGGCACGTTTTGTCAACTAAAGAAGAAATCTTAATGAAAACTTTGCAACCTTTCATTATTTAATGTCTTAAAGGGATACTTTACAGATTAGACCCAGTGTGGGTAGTATGTGCAAATGAACTCTGGTTAACTTCCCTCCATTTTACCAGTGCCCTTGATCTCCCTGCTCACCTCCCGGCTCAAATCAAATTTGCGCTGGCCCCTGGGCAGTAGCCCAAACTACAGATTGTAATTATGTAGGGCGTCGGTAGCATAGTGGATAGTGCCGGCACCCCATGTACGGAGGCATTGCCTCGCTGCAGCGGCTGCGGGTTTGAATCCGGCTCGCGGCCCTTTGCTGCATGTCAGTCCCCACTCTCTCTGTCTCCCCATTTCACCTTCTGTCTTGTCAATAAAGGCAAAAAAGCCTATAAAAATTATAGCTGCTGCGCATTGATGGGTCGGGTCCGGGCATTTTTAGGCAATTCTGAGCAACAAACAGAAGAATTGGAAGACATTTAGGAATTTAGCAACACAATCTGCCTTTTGCATCAGCTGAGGCTTGAACTCACAACCTCTGAGACTAAGAATTAATTTCTATCTCACTGACCGAATTAATCAGTGACAATTCATGTGTAGCTTCACAAATTGACTAAGCCAGATGTGCAGGTTTAGCAGCCGTCCATGCATAGAAAAGCAGATTTCAAACCCCTGTAAAAAATTCAGTTATTAAGACAAAAATCTGAAAATACACATACTGATGTTTAAAATTGCCATTTTTACATTGACTCCAATTGTTCACATTAGAGCAAAATTCAAAATGCTGTCAAAAATTCAGTTTTTGAGATAAAATTC